>NC_067426.1:1247500-1557500 GCF_009764475.1 Pristis pectinata
CAATACCAGTGTTGGCCTGGGGCATTCAGAATCCCTTGTGGCTTTTCAAAAGCTGCTCCCAATGTATAACAAATGAAGATACTTTTGGATTCAAGGACATGGCCTCTCTTTTAGAAATAACAAGTTCCCTTCACCAATATTTTTAAAGAGAGAGTCCACATTCAAAGGGCAGCAGATTAGGGCAGAGAGGCATTTGTTTTTGAAAAATATACAGACTCTTTACAAGCAATTTTTTTAATAAGAACAGACAAAAGAATAATAACGTCTTTGGATAGGACTCTGAATGCAACAAAAGTGCTTCACAGGAATGGTGCAAAGATTGTAGTATTGATCGGTACTTTGAGTTTAGATAGGTACTTGATGTTTGACACGGGCTTTGTGGGCCGAAGGGCCTGCTTCTGTGCTGTAAGACTTCATGACTCTAAAGGTTGGGGCAGGTGACCAAGGGTCGCAGAGTCACACAGCACGGAAACAGCCCTTTGACCCACCAGCCCACTCTGACCATCAAACACCAATTTACACTAATTCCATTTTATTCTCCCCACATTTTATTCTCACCCTCCCCATGTACCACTCTCCTATGCTCTAGGAGCAATGTACAGTGGACAATTAACCTAGCGACCCACACATTTTTGGGTTGTGGGAGGAAACCCACGTGGTCACAGGGAGAATTCCACATGGCCAGCACCGGAGGTCAGGATCGAACCCGGGTCTCTGGAGCTGTGAGGCAGCGGCTCTGTCACTGTGCCTGTGCCGTTGTGCTGCTTGGTTAAAGAGCTGTAAGGAGCGTGTTACAGGAGAGGGACATGGAGAGGTTTGGAGGGGTTGCCCAGAATTGGGGGGCTGTGTCCACGATTACAGCTCCCACTGGCAAAGTGATGGAACCTGAGGATGTATGGGAGTCCAGGGCTGGAGAATGGCCTCAGAACATTCACCACATAGAAAGAGGCCTTTCTGTCCATCAGGGGGTTCCTGACCCAAACCCACCTCCTGGTACTGGCTGTGTGGACCTGCAGGTCTCGGATCTTCAAGGGCACACCCAAGTACTGTTTAAATCTGCCTTCCCCCACCCTTCCAGACCTCAGTCACTCCCTGGGCTGAAGACATCTCCCCTTCTAAACCTTCTACCAATCACCTCATTGATGCTTCTGTTTCCTTCACCCCTCTGCTGGGGAAAGAGATCTCAGTTTTTCTGTCCAGGCCCCTCATACCAACATACCTCAGTGGTTAGGAGTCAACGCTCTCACCACCGTGGCCTGGGTTTGATTTCCAGTCAGGGAATACAAATTTTGGAAGCACGGTAGTGTAGCTGTTAGCGTAACGCTATTACAGCACTAGTGACCCAGGTTCAGTTCTGGCCACTCTCAGTAAAGAGTTTGTATGTTCTCCCTGTGACTGCGTGGGTTTCCTCCGGGTGCTCCGGTTTCCTTCCACATTCCAAAGACGTACAGGTCAGGAAGTTGTGGGCGTGCCATGTTGGCGCCGGAAGCGTGGTGACACTTGCGGGCTGCCCCCAGAACACTCCTTGCAAAAGCTGTATTTCACTGTGTGTTTCGATGTACATGTGACTAATAAAGATATCTTATCTTATCTTAAATCAAAGAAGGAACTGAACACAATGGACATTTTAAATTCAGGTAGGTGCTGTTGTTTGATTTCTCTCTTGATATTTAAATCAACAGCAAATAACCAGAACAGACTGTGCAGGAGATACATACAAGATGCTGGAGGAACTCAATGGGTCAGGCAGCATCTTTAGAGGGAGATGGATGGCTGACATTTCAAGTCTAGACCCTTCATCAGGACTGGAAAGAAGACGTAAGATATTTAAGATAGATATTTATTTATTAGTCACATAGAACATAGAACACTACAGCACAGTACAGGCCCTTCAGCCCACAATGTTGTGCCGACATTTTATCCTGCTCTGAGATCTATCTAACCCTTCCCTCCCACATAGCCCCCTATTCTTCTATCATTCATGTGTCTATCTAAGAGACTCTTAAATGTCCCTAATGTATCTGCCCCCACAACCTCTGCAGGCAGTGCGTTCCACACACCCACCACTCTCTGTGTAAAAAACTTACCCCTGACATCCTCCATATACCTTCCTCCAATCACCTTAAAGTTATGTCCCCTTGTATTAGCTATTGTCACCCTGGGAAAATGTCTCTGGCTGTCCACTCGATTTATGCTTCTTATCATCTTGTACACCTCTATCAAGTCACCTCTCATCCTCCTCCTCTACAAAGAGAAAAGCCCTAGCTCGCTCAACCTATCCTCATAAGACATGCTCTCCAATCCAGGCAACATCCTGGTAAATCTCCTCTGCACCTTCTCTAAAGCTTCCACATCCTTTCTATAATGAGGTGCCCAGAACTGAACACAATATTCCAAATGTGGTCTGACCAGAGTTCTATAGAGCTGCAACATCACCCCTTGGCTCTTGAACTCAGTGCCCCGACTAATGAAGGCCAACACTCCATACGCCTTCCTAACAACCCTATCGACCTGCGTGGCAACCTTGAGGGATCTATGGACGTGGACCCCAACATCCCTCTGTTCCTCCACACTGCTAAGAGTCCTGCCATTAACCTTGTATTCTGCCTTCGAATTCGATCTCCCAAAGTGTATCACTTCACACTTAGCCAGGTTGAACTCCATCTGCCACTTCTCAGCCCAGGTCTGCATTCTATCAATATCCTGTTGTAATCTACAGCAACCTTCTACACCATCCAGACCACCACCAACCTTTCTATCATCAGCAAACTTACTAACCCCCCCTTCCACATCCTCATCCAAGCCATTTATAAAAATCACAAAGAGCAGGGGTCCCAGAACAGATCCCTGTGGAACACTATTGGTCACCAATCTCCAGGCAGAATATGGTCCATCTACCACCACCCTCTGTCTTCTATGGACAAGCCAATTCTGAATCCACACAGCCAAGTTTCCCTGGATCCCATGCCTCCTGACTTTCTGAATAAGCCTTCCATGAGGAACCTTAACAAACGCCTTACTAAAATCCATGTACACCACATCCACTGCTCTACCTTCATCAATGTGCTTTGTTACATTCTCAAAGAATTCAATCAATCAGGCTTGTGAGGCACGACCTGCCCCTCACAAAAACATGCTGATTGTCCCTAATCAGCCTATGCTTCTCTAAATGCCCATAAATCCTATCTTTAAGAATCTTCTCCAGTAATTTGCCCACCACTGAAGTAAGACTCACTGGTCTGTAATTCCCAGGGTTATCCCTACTCCCTTTCTTAAACAAAGGAACAACATTTGCCACCCTCCAATCATCCGGCACTACTCCTGTGGCCAGTGAGGATGCAAAGATCGTTGCCAAAGGTGCAGCAATCTCTTCCCTAGCTTCCTGTAACAACCTTGGATATATCCCGTCTGGCCCCAGTGACCTATCTATCCGAATGTTTTTCAATAGTTCCAGCACATCCTCTTTGCTCACATTGACATGCCCTAGCATATCAGTCTGTTGTACACCATCCTCACAAACGTCAAGGTCTCTCTCTCTGGTGAATACCAAAGCAAAGTATTCATTAAGGACCTCCCCTACCTCATCCGACTCCAGGCACATGTTTCTGATTCCTGATTGGTCCTACCCTCACTCTAGTCATCCTCTTATTCTTCACATATGTGTAGAATGCCTTGGGGTTTTCCTTGATCCTACTCGCCAAGGACTTCTCATGCCCCCTTCTAGCTGTCCTAAGTCCATTCTTAAGCTTCCTCCTGGATACCTTGTAACTCTCCAGAGTCCCGTCTGATCCATGCTTTCTAAACCTCAGGTAAGCTTCTTTCTTCCTCTTGACAAGATATTCTACATCTCTTGTCAACCACGGTTCCTTCACTCTACCATCCTTGCCCTGCCTCAATGGGACAAACTTATCTAGAGCCCCATGTAGGTATTCCTTAAGCAACCTCCACATTTCCACTGTGCACTTCCCCAAGAACGTCTGTTCCCAGTTTACGCTCCCAAGTTCCTGCCTAATAGCATCATAATTCCCCTTCCCCCAGTTAAAGACTTTCCCATATCATCTGCTCCTATCCTGCTCCAAGGCTATGGTAAAGGTCAAGGAGTTATGGTCACTATCTCCAATATGCTCTCCCACCGAGAGATCTGAAACCTGATCAGGCTCATTGCCTAGTACCAGGTCCAGTATGGCCTCTCCTCTAGTCGGCCTGTCCACATACTGTGTCAGGAATCCTTCCTGTACACACCCAACAAGCTCCGTCCCATCTATCCCCTTTACACTAAGGAGGTGCCAATCAACATTAGGGAAGTTGAAATCACCCATGACAACAACCCTGTTATTTTTGCACCCCTCCAAAATCTGATCTGCTCCTCAGCGTCTCTGCTGCTTATTGGGGGGTCTGTAGAATACTCCCAATAGAGTGATCGCTCCCTTCCTGTTTCTGACTTCCACCCACACTGACTCAGTGGACGATCCCTCCAGGACATCCTCCCTTTCTTCAGATGTGACACTGTCCCTGATCAGCAAAGCCACTCCCCCACCTCTTTTACCTCCGTCCCTGTCCCTTTTGAAACATCTAAACCCCAAAATATCCAGCAGCCATTCCTGCCCTTGCGACAGCCAAGGCTCTGTAATGGCCACCACGTCATATTTCCACATAGTTACCCACGCTCTAAGTTCATCAGCCTTGTTCCTGATAATTCTCACATTAAAGTAGACACACTTCAGCCCATCCAACTGACTGGAATTTTGCCCTTTCAACTGACTATCCTTCCTCACAGTCTTTCTACACTCTCCATCTACTTGTACACTAAATGAACCAAGCTCTGACCTATTACTCAGGTTCCCATCCCCCTGCCAAACTGGTTTAAACCCTCCCCAACAGTTCTAGCAAACTTGCCCACAAGAATATTGGTCCCCCTCCAGTTCAGGTGTAACCCGTCCCTTTTGTACAGGTCATAACTTCCCCAGAAGAGATCCCAATGATCAATAAATCTGAAACCCTGCCCCCTGCACCAATTTCTCAGCCACGCAGTCATCTGCCAAATCATCCTTTTCTCACCCTCACTGGCACGTGGCACAGGCAGCAATCCAGAGATTACTACCCTCAAGGTCCTGCATTTCAGCTTCCTACCTAGCCCTCTATATTCTCTCTTCAGGACCTCATCTCTTTTCCTACCAATGTCATTGGTACCAATATGGACCATGACCTCTGGCTGTTCACCCTCCCCCTTCAAAATGCTGTGGACCCGATTCGAGACGTCCCTGACCCTGGCACCGGGGAGGCAATATACCATCCGGGAGTGTCTTTCACGTCCACAGAATCTCCTGTCTGCCCCCCTTACTATGGAAGCCCCTACCACTGCCGCTCTCCTCTTCTCCCCTCTTCCTTTCTGCACCACACGACCAGGCTCAGTGCCAGAGACCTGGTCACTGTGGCTTTCCTCTGGTAGGCTGTCCCCCCTCAACAATGTCCAAAGTGGTATACCTGTTATTGAGGGGAATGGCCACAGGGGTACTCTGCACTATCTGCCTATTCTCCGTCCTTCTCCTGACAGGTCCATCCTCTGGTCTACCCGCAAGGTCCATACTTATCCTTATCTATAGCTATCTTAAAACTGAAGTTGTGGTCACTGTTCCTGAACTCTTCTCCCGCTGAAAAGTCAAACACCTGGCCAGGCTCATTGCCCAACACCAGGTCCAGTATGGCCCCTCCTCTCATTGGAATACCTACATATTGATTTAAGAAACCCTCCTGGATACACCTAACAAATTCTGTCCTGTCCAAACCTCTTGCCCTAAGGAGGTCCCAGTTTATATTAGGTGAAGTCCCCCATGACGACAACCCTATCAGTTTTACACCTTTCCCTAATCTGCCTGCATATCTGTTCCTCCATGTCCCGGTGGCTATTGGGGGGTCTGTAGTATAATCCCATCAGAGTGATTGCACCTTTCTTATTTTTGAGTTCTACCCATACAGACTCAGTGGACGAGCCCTCCATTATGTCTCCTCTGAGTGCAGCTGTGATATTGTCCCTGATCAGTAGTGCAACTCTCCCCTCCCTCTCTGTCTTTTCTAAAACATCGAAACCCTGGAACATTAAGCATCCATTCCTGTCCCTCTCTCAACCAAGTCTCTGTTTAGGCCACAACACCATAGTTCCATGTACTGATCCATGCTCTACGTTCATCACCCTTACCCATAATGCTCCTAGCATTCAAATGCACACACTTCAACCTGTCCGTCCCATTGTGTCTATTAGTTTGCTCCTGCCTGTGTTCACTGGCCCTGACATGTCCCTTCCTCTCAATCCCTCCACTTTCTGACCCAGTGCTCTGGTTCCTATCCCCCTAGGAAACTAGTTTAAACCCTCCTGAGTAACACTGGTGAACCTCCTGGCCAGGATATTGGTTCCCCTCCAGTTGAGGTGCAACCCATTCCTCTTGTACAGGTCATCTCTGTCCCAGAAGAGGCTCCAATGATCCAAGAAACTGAAACCCTGCCCCCTGCACCCTGCACCAGTACCTCAGCCACTCATTCATCTGTTCTTTCATCCTATTCCTGCTCTGACTGGCACGTGGTGCTGGGAGTAATACAGAGATTACTACCTTGGAGGTCCTGCTCTTCAGCCTCTTTCCTAACTCCCTACACTCACTGCACAGGACCTCTTCCCCCTTTCTACCTATGTCATTGGTGCCAAAGTGCACCACAATCTCTGGCTGCTCACCCTCCCCCTTGAGAATATTCTGCAGCCGCTCTGAGACATACTTGACCCTAGCACCTGGGAGGCAACACACCATCCTGGTGTCTCTTTCATGGCCACAGAATCTCCTGTCTGTCCCTCTAACTATTGAATCTCCTATCACTATTGCTCTGCCTGACTTTACACTTCCCTGCTGAGCCCCAGAGCCAGTCACAGTGCCACTGACCTGGCTGTTGCTGCTGTGCCCTGATAGGTCATTCCACCCCCCACCCCCCCCAGCAGTATCCAAAGGGGTAGACTTGTTGCTGAGGGGTATGGCTACAGGGGAACCCTGCACTGACTGCTTACTCTCCTTACTTCTCCTGGTGGTCACCCATCTATCTGAAGCCTGTACCCTGGGTGTGACTACCTCAGTAAAAGTCTCACCTATGAGGTTTTCAGCTTCCTGGATGGTCCTGAGTACATCCAACTCCAGCTCCAGTTCCTTAACCTGGTCAGTCAGGATCTGCAGCTGGGTGCACCTCCTGCAGATGTAGTCACCAGGGAGACTGTGAGGTTCCCTGACATCCCACATCTTACAGGAGGAGCATTTCACTGCCCTGCCATCCTGCCTACACTGAATCAAGGACTGAGGACTTACAGGCAACAAAATAAAGACCTTACCTGTTCTTACCTGTGCCTTCTTACTGAAACCTTTTTTTCAAGAGCTGCTCGCTCTCCCCTCACCTCAGTCACTCACTCAGCCTCTTGTCGCTGACACCTCTTGAGCCAAAGCTTTAGTCCCCCTCCCCCCACCCCAAGAACAGGTGGAACCAATCTCATATTAATCGCATTTTATTCTCCCCACATTCCATCAACTCCCCCCAGATTCTACCCCTCACCCATACACTAGGAGCAATTCACAGCTGTCGATTAACACACCGACCCTGCATGTCTCTGGGAAGTGAGACGAAGCCAGAACACCTGGGGGAAACCCACGCGGTTATAGTGAGAACGTGCAGACTCCACCCAGACAGCACCCAAGGTCAGGATTGAACCGGGGTCACTGGAGCTGTGAGGCAGTTGCTCCACCAGCCCCGGGTCCAAGCTTCCTGGCCTCAGGATCTGTCCTGTCTGCTGCTGATCTTGGCCACAGTTTGCTGCTCATTGCTGCCTTCGGGATGTCACCCTCGAGGAGCAGAGACCTCAGCTCCCTTTCCTTCAGCCCACAGGAGCAGGTAGAGTGCACACCGCAGACCCCTCAGTCTATTTTCTAATTCATACTGTGGACGTCACCAACATTTACAGCCTGTCCTAATTGCCTTGAGAAGGTGGTGCTGAGTCAACATCTGGAACTGCTGTAGTCCCTCTGATGAAGGTGCCTCCCAGTGTTGCTGGGGAGGGAGTTCCTGGATTTACACCCAGTGACAGAGAAGGACCAGCGATTTATTTCCAAGTCAGGATGGTGACTGACTTGGAAGTGGAATTGGTTTATTATTGTCACATGAGAATCAGGTTTATTATCATTGACATATGTCGTGAAATTTGTTGTTTTGCATCTTGCAATACCGTTCATACAGATCAGTTCATTACACCGTGCATCGAGGTTGTTCAAGGTAAAACAATAACAGAATGCAGAATAAAGTGTTACAGTTACAGAGAAAGTGCAGTGCAGGCAGACAATAAGGTGCAAGGCCATGACGAGGTAGGTTGTGAGGTCAAGATTCCATCTTATCGCACTAGGGAACCATTTGGTGGAAACCTTCAGGTAGTAGTGTTACTCTGTGCCCACTGCCCTTGTCCTTTCTGGTGACAGAGGTTGCAGGTTTGGGAGGTGCTGTTGGAGTAGCCTGGGTGAGTAATTGCATGCGTTTTGTGGACGGTGCATACGGCAGCCACTGTGCACCGGTGGTGGAGGGAGGTAGTGTTTAGAGTGGCAGACTGGATGCCAATCGAATAAGCTGCTTTATTCTGGATAGTGTTGAGCTTCTTCAGAGTTGTTGGTGCTGCACTCATCCAGGCAAGTGGAGAATGTTCCCTCACACTCCTGACTTGTGCCTTGTAAACGGTGGATGGGTTTGGGGTGTCCGAACTGGCGGGTGATTCATTTGCTACACGATACCCGGCTTCTTACCTGCTCTTGTAGCCATGGTGTTTATGTAGCTGGTACAGTTGGTGTTCTGGTCAATGGTGGCCCTCAGAATTGATGGTGGGGTCTTGGTGATGGTAATGCCATTGAATGTCAGGGGTAGCTGGCTACCTCTCTGCTGACGGAGATTGTCATTGCCTGGTACTTTTGCAGTGCCGACATCACTTGTTACTTAACAGCCTTTGCCTGAATGTTGTCTGGGTCTTACTGCACACAGGCATGGGCTGCTTCCTTTGCACAGGTGTTGTGAATGGAACGGAACATTGTGCAGTCATCAGTGAACATCCCCACTTCTGATCTTACGATGGAAGGGAGGTCATTGATGAAGCAGCTCACTCCCGATCCCTTCCCTCCAGATCACTTCCCTCTCCAATCCAACTCTCGGCCCCTTTCCTCTTCCCTTAATCATCACCCCGCTTGACTGCACAATTACTCTTTGTCCTCTGTACTCTGCCTACTTCTACTGCCCCTGTGATCCCCTCCCCAGCCATCTCCTGTGTGATCTCCACACCCCCCAGAGGTGCACTCTTGCCTGCTGCACTCGATGACTTGTGTCTCATGCACAGTAGAATCTGCGAGTGTCCCTGTCACTGCCTCAAGCCGTGAGTACTACCGGCTGCCTGTGAGTCCACAGTCTAATCCAATTTTATTCCTGTTTCAGACAACTAACTCTGCATCAGCTGAGCAGCCCGTTCCAAACCAGCTGTTCGTGGGATAAATTCCCTGGAGCAGATTTTCTGAAACTGTTTAATTTAAATTCTAAACACGGCAATAAAATGGTTTATTTGTGTGAAAAGTAGTATTTTCAAATTTAAATGAGGAAATTACTGAAGTGATTCGAAGCTGTAGATTAAAGTGAAATAAAGCTATTCCATTGTTTCCCAAAATGATTTCCCAGTAAAAACACGAGCTTACCGAAAGCAATTGACAGGGAGAACTGAAATGTCATCTCCAAGGAGGTAACAAAGGCCACGCATCTCATCAGAAGCAACTGAAAATCCCCAGTGCATCTTGCTCCTCTCCCCACACACAACCACAGAGTTCAAGCCATTTCACATGTCAGAACTTGGGGCAAACTGAGATTTGCCTTTTCTTAATCTTTCCTTTTTAAATGGAAATGTGGATATCTGCCAAGTGCTGGCAGAGAGGAACAGGCCCTGAGCTGTTCCGACTTGGCCCACACTTGACAGGAGGTCATTTGCTATTCCTGCATTGCACTCACAGATTGTCACTGAGACCAGTTTTATCAGAAAATAAATGATCGGATTAACAAGGTCAGTGGAGTAATAAAACACATCCTATTTTAATTCTGTTACTAGTAAGACAAACACTTCTGTAGAGTTAGTAGCATTTGATGTAAAACAAATCTGAGAGCCTCAGATGGGTAGAAGGTGATACGGTTTGACATGGGATAACACAGGGCACGTTTACAGAAGGGGTGTACAGCAGCGGCACCAATGAAGCCATCATCTGCTGCCTAGAGATGAAGGATCACTCAAGCTCTCTGTTGTACTTTCAGAGATTACAGAATTATCATGCTTACAAATTTATCTCCAATTGGTACTATTACCTGCATTTTGTGTACCCTGCTCCCAAAGTTCATTCCATTGGCTTCAAATGCTTGTCATACCCGTGAATGATTTGGATGTGGATATGGGAGGCAAGGTTAGTCCGTCTCTAGATGGCCCAAAGATGGATGGAACCTTGGATAACATGGGGCGTAGTTTAGACCACAGGGAGATACGATTTGTTGGTGAGATGGTCTGATAGATTGCAGATTAATGTGAGGTAGTGAATTGTGGAAGTACTGGTGAGGTTAGGGTATATACCATGAATGGTGGGGTTTGGGGAGCATTGATGAACACAGGGACCTTGGAGGACAGAACCATTGATCCTTAAAGGTGGCAGTGCAAGCAGATAATGTGCTTAAGAAGACACATGGGCTACTTACTGCCCTTCATTTGTTGGAGGATTGAATACAAGAGCAGGGAGGTTATGGTCCAACTTCATAAAACTTTGGTTAGGCCTCAGCTGGAGTACTGCTTACCACCAGGCTCAAGGACAGCTTCTATCCTGCTTTCATAAGACTTTTGAATGGACCTCTTACACATAAAAATGAATTCTTAATCTCTCAATCAACCTCATCATGGACCTTGTGCCTTATTGTCCGCCTGCAATGCACTCTCTCTGTAGCTGTAACACTTTACTCAGCATTTTTTTTTAGTACTCCCTCAATGTACTTACATACGGAATGATCTGCCTGGATGGCAAGCAAACAGAACCTTTTCACTGTAACTCGGTACCTGTGACAGTAATAAACCAATTACAAGTGACCAGCTTGGGTGACCACACCACAGAAAAGATGCAATAGTGCTGGAGCGTGTGCAGAGAAGATGCACCTTGGCGCTGCCTGGGATGGAGCACTTCAGTGGTGAGGCAGACCGGAGAACCTTGCAGCGGACGAGGCTGAGGGAACACAAGAGGACGCAGACACTGGAATCCGGAGCAAAAAAACAAACGGCTGGAGGACCTCAGTGGGTCGAGCAGCGTCTGTGGAGGAAAAGGTGTTGATGACATTTGGGGTCAAGACCCTGCGTCAGGACTGAGAGTGGAGGGGAAGGTAGCTGGTAGAAAGGGGAGAGGGGGAGTGGTGAGACAGGGCCGGTAGGTGATAGGTGGAAGGGAGCAGATGGGGGGAGGGGAGGGTGAAGGGGGAGACCGAGGCTGGAGGGTGATGAGTGGGAACAGAAAGGCCACAAGTGTTGGAACCCGGGAAGTAAGGAAGGTGGTAATGGGGACTACTCAGGGGAGAGGCGAAGGACGTGGAACCAGATGTGGGAGGGGATCCAGTGGGTGAAGTGTGTGTGGCTTGTAGATGGGTGGAACAGGATGGGAAGGGGGATGAAAATGGGTGATGGGAGGCTGGAGGGGGTGTGGGGACAGGGAACAAAACCAGGGGTGGATCAGAAGGAGAGAGAGAGGGGGACACACAGGGGGTAATGGTCACCTGAAATTGGAGAACTCAACGTTCATACCATTGGGTTGGGGACTATCCAAGCAAAATACGAGGTGCAGCTTGCAAATATGTCAGTGTGTGTGAAACAGTTGGATTTCATCTCAAGTGCCCCCTGCACGGGATAACCACCTACTCCATGGGGCTTTAGGACCCTGAGGAATCCTTAATACCTTTGAACAGCTCCAGCAATTTTCATTAAAGAACGCCGCTGTCTGCAGAGGTGTCTCTCCCGCCAGCCGCACTCACTCTGACTGTCCGCATCTGCTGGCATGGAGTCCAAGTGTCGCAGAAGGAGGTGATTCAGCCCATCGATTCTATTCTGGCTCCATGTGGAGTGATCCAGTCAGTCCCACTCCTCAAGGCCCTGCAGCTTTCTCTTGTCTCCACCCAATTTCCTCCTCAGATCAGTGTCCTTTCTCTCCACGTCTGCTGCCCCTACAGGCAATGGGTCCAGGACATCAACACTCCCCACACAGAAAAGCTTTTCCTCAAACCTCCAGTAGGTAAACCTATGTCCTCCAGTCCTTGCATCATGAGCGAACAGGAACAGCTTTTCTTTGTTATCTAAGCCTGTTAGAACCTCACAGACAAAGTCTGTCAGTAAGTGTGCCCTTAACTCCTGGTGTCCAGCATGGACTGAAAATTTACCAAATTTCCATTCCAGTGTGACAGAGGAAGCGAGGACCTCTGCGAACTTCTCAAACTGGCTGAGGGGAAATGCTGTTCCTACAAATGTCACCACGTTTCTCCAGAGCCCTCTGGTGTGACACACAAACAACAAAGATGCTGCCACCGTGTCTCGTTTCTCACCCACAGCCTCTGAAAGCAGGAAACGTCAGAACCACCACCAGAGTAAAATCCATTGAACAATTTTTCAGAAGGTTGATAAACTCAGACCTTCCCCATCAATGAGTAATGGTCAAACATTGAACATTTCTGTATCAAGTGGTTCAGGAACCTACAGCAGGCAAAAGGATGGAGACTGTCAATCAAAGGGGAAGCTGCTTCAGTCACACAGTGACAGCTGTGACTTTTGCCAGAATCCAGAGTCAGGTTTTACTATCACTGACATATGTCGTGAAATTTGTTATTTTGTGGAAGCAGTTCAGTGCAAGACATAAAGACATAAAAAGTCCTATAAGTTACAAAAATAAATAAATAGTGCAAAAGAGGAATAACGAGGCAATGTTCTTGGGTTCATGGACCATTCAGAAATCTGATGGCGGAGGGGAAGAATCTGTTCCAGATTGAGTGTGGGTCTTCAGGCTCCTGTACCTCCTCCCCAATGGTAGTAATGTGAAGAGGGCATGTCCCGGGTGGTGAGGGTCTTTAAGGATGCCATCTTCCTGAGGCACCGACTCTTGAAGATGTCCTAGATGGCGGGGAGGGGTGTGTTCATGATGGAGCTGGCTGAGTCTACAACCCTCTGTAGCCTCTTTCCTTCCTGCACATTGGAGCCTCCATACCAGGCAGTGATGCAACCACTCAGAATGTTCTCCACTGTACATCTGTAGAAATTTGCAAGAGTCTTTGCTGACATACCAAATCTCCGCAAGATCCTAATGAACTAGAGCTGCTGGCGTGCCTTCTTTGTGATTGCATCAATGTGTTGGGCCCAAGATAGATCCTTGGAGATATTGACACCCAGGAACTTGAAGCTGCTCACCCTTTCCACCACTGACCCCTCAATGAGGACTGGTGTGTGTTCTCTCAACATCCCCTTCCTGAAGTCTACAATCAATTCCTTGGTCTCACTGACGTTGAGTGTGAGGTTGTTGTGACACCACTCAACCAGCTGATCTGTCTCACTCCTGACGACTCCTCATCACCATCTGAGATTCTGTCAACAACAGTGGTGTCATTGGTGAATTTATAGATAGCATTTTTGTATTGTAGAATAAGGAAGGATCAAGGGAAACTTTACCAACACCAACAACGTATGGATGGGGGTGGGTTTCTTCAAATAATCACCAGAAAGAGATAAATACAGAGTTAGAGAGAACTAGGAAGAGTGCAAAGTGATGTGTTTTGGCAAGTTAACCCAGGGAAAGGCATACGCAGTGAATGGTAGGACCCTGCGGAGCGTTGTAGAACAGAGACCGAGGGGTGCAGGTACATAGAAAAGTGGCGACACAGGTGGACAGGGAGGTGAGGGAGGAGAAACAAACCATCTGCTGGAGGAACTCAGCGGGTCGAGCAGCATCTGTGGGAGGAAAGGAATTGTCGACGTCTCGGGTCGAAACCCTGCATCAGGACTCGGAGTGGAGAGGGGAGGTGACCGGTAAAACGAGGGGAAGGGGTGATTGGTGGACTGAGGAGGGGAGTAAGGTGACAGGCAGGTTGTGCCAGGTATGGGAGGGCAGAGGGGTGGAGTTGACAGATGAATGATAGATGGAGGCAGACAGAGAGAGGAAAAATAAATTATATGGCGAGACTGAAGGAGCGAGGTGGGGGGAGGGGACTGTGATGGTTGCAGACAGCTGCAGACGGAGATAAGCGGCAACACCAGTGCTGGTACGTAAAGGTGAGAATAGGAACCATTAGGGGAGAGGTGTATGGCAGCTGGAACCAGAGCCAGGTTGTGGGGGGGGGGGGTGGGGAGTGAACTGTGTGTGTGGGGGGTGGATGCAACCAGAAGGGGGAAGGGAGCGAAGATCAGTGAAGGGAGGTGGGGGGGGGGGGGGGGGGAGGGAAAGGGAACAAAAATGAGAGGGCCAGAGAAGGATCAGAAGGAGAGGGGGAAGAGGGGGAAGGGGGGAAGGGAGGATAAACAACCCACCGGCGGAGAGGGTTAACAAAAACCGGAAAACTGGCGCAGGAGGTGTATGGCACGTTGTCTTCCTCAGATGGGGCACTGAGTACAGGAGTTGGGACGTCCCGTCATTGGTGAGACCACACGTAGAGTATTGTGCGCAGTTCTGGTCACCATTCCGAAGGAAGGATGTGGCTAAGCAAGAGAGGATGCGGAGAAAATTCACGAGAATGTTGCCGGGACTGGAGGGGTTGAGTTATCAGGAGAGACTGGACAGGCTGGAACTGTCTTCCCTGGAGTGAACGAGGCTGAGGAGTGACCTTATCGAGGTTTATAAGATCATGAGGGGCGGAGATAAGGTGGACGGTCACTGTCTTTTCCCCAGGGTGGGGGAGTCTAAAACTAGAGGGCACAGGTTTAAGGTGAGAGGAGAGAGACTTAAAGGGGACCTGAGGGGCAGGTTTTTTCACACAGAGGGTGGTGGGTGTGTGGAACGAGCTGCCAGAGGATGTGGTAGAGGCGGGTACAATTGCAACGTTTAAGAGACATTTGGACAGGTTCATGGATAGGAAAGGTTTCGAGGGAAATGGGAAATGGGAAATGGGCAAATGGGACTGGCTCAGGAGACACCTTGGCTGGTGTAGGTGGGTTGTGTCAAAGAGCCTGTTTCTGTGCTGTATTACTCCAGGACCTATGGGAACTACGTAGAGTGGAAGGTATAACTACAGTCAAGGGTTAAAGTGCAGAGGTTGCTTTAGTGAAGAACAGTTACATCATATACCCTTCAGTAGCTCCATGTGACATCTAATGCCAGGCTGACTGCAGTGTTTGTGATATTTTGTTTGTGGTGATTCCACAGTCCCCAGAAACTGTCGAGTGCCGCGCTGCTCCCGAGCCTCGACTAGGTCCACTCACCTGCAAGGGTTTAGGCCAAGTTCCCTCTTCCTGCCTCCTATGCTCTTCTGTGCTAATTCAGAGGGTGGGTGTCTGAGACAACAACCGCTATCAAAACTCTTCTCCAAGGAGAAAAGGCCCAGCTCCATCAGTTTAACCATCCAGTCGCAGTTGGTGGTGGACAGGCCACACCATTCACCAGTCTCAAACAGGCCCTCTACTCTTGGCTGCACTGAGAACCTCGAGTCCCTGCTTTGGAAGTGCACAGCCCAGTGTAACAGCACACCTCACAGAGTACCCACCCACCTCTGGCCCCATCAGGTCCGACCAGGTCCTACCAGGTCCCACCAGGTCCTACCAGGTCCTACCAGGCCCCACCGGCTCCACCTGGGTCCCACCAGGTCCCACCAGGCCTCAGCAGTCCCTGCACAACTACATGGAATTAAGTCACCCTCTCTGAGAAGGAGAAAACTCAGATTAATAACTGCCGATTTTACAACAGTCGTTGCCTTGATGACTTCAGTCTGCACCACGGAACCTACTGCAGACACTGCAGGACAGGGACACTATGGACTCTATGAGTTTGTTCCCGGAGCAGATGATCTAAACCATCTGGCAGAACGCCTCATCACCAGATCTGACCAACAGACACCGAGACCATGCTTGGTTGGTGGTGAGAGGGGCCCTCCCAGTCAGAGCTTTCCTCTACAGATGACACATCACCCCCAATGCACACTGCCCTCGGGACAGCTGCAGCGAGAGGCAAACGGTCACTCCCTGAAACACCCCTCTCTCCCTGACCCCTCCGTCCCTGAAACACCCCTCTCTCCCTGACCCCTCCGTCCCTGAAACACCCCTCTCTCCCTGACCCCTCCGTCCCTGAAACACCCCTCCCTCCATCCCAGGGGAGTGGTGTGTTCCTCCCCCATCACTGCCTCTTGGTTCAGGGCTCCTGGTATGGTAGGAGGGAGGTATGGGTGGGATGTGGAGGGAGGGGGAAGAGCTGTTGGCTGCCCCTTCCACCTGCAGTTTGTTAATTAGGGGAGAGTGGGAGGGAGAGAGATTAGCTGTTCGCTTCATTAGCATACGTAATCCCCAAATCATAAACATTGACAACAGGGGAGAGGTCAGTTCAGCCAGTCCCGTCCCTTCCCGTGTCCACTAAAGTTCCAGTGACTGACTGTCCCACAAGAGGATTTCGCTCTCCCCAAACCTCACCACACCAGTTGAAACAGAAACAATAACATTCACAGTGCTTTAGAGTCAGGTTCCCCCTCCCACACCATCCACACTGCTCTGCACTCTGTACCATTGAGCAGCGAGGGGCTGACCCCATGTAACAGGAGTGTTGTGTCAGGAGGAGACGTAGGTGGAGCTGGTGCTTTGCATTGCACCGATGGTTGAGTGAATGTAGGGGAGGATGTGTACCGATTGTAGTTACTGTATATGTTATGAATAAAGTATATCTTCGAAATTTAAAAAAAGCACTCCTACACTCACAAACCGATGCCTGAGGTACAAACCTCTAACATTGCAGGGCAATAAAAGAGTGGGTTACATCACTGAGCACACCTTAAGGCAAGCTACTTGCAAGTGTGACTGGAGGCAGAATATTTCAGTCACAATTGCTGCCTGCATCAATCACACCCTCGCTGTCAGCTGATGCCCCAAACTCTCAGTCAACGAATGACTGTTTGAAGCATGTACAGGGGAAGAAGGATATCAGTGGGATGATTCGCACTTGAAGGTCAGAGGGAGGTGACTGTGCTTTGGCTGGTTGGTGCGGTGGGAGGAAACTCTGACCCTCGCTTACAATTGTTGCAGCCTCCACCTCTTCCTCCTTCCCCGCGGTGAATGTGCAGACTCGGATCATGCTGGGTGCAAGGTTGCAGCAGCACAAGTTAAACAGCTAAACATAGGCTTCACTATCTTTCACATCTCGTTACCCAGGCATTGGATTCCTCAGAAAGTAGTAGGTGATTGGTCGTTTTTCTAGATGCATCACAAGCTGCACTCCTTGGTAATCGAAACATTAACACCACCACCACGGTCCAGCTCAGAGAGAAGGGAGCAGGTCTTCCGCAGACCTGCTGAGGCAGCTTATGGCTGCTAGCTATGTGAAGTGATAAGGCAGACCTGTGATAACTCTCCCTCTCTCTCCATGGATGCTTCCTGACCTGCTGAATATTTCCAGCACTTTCTGGAAAGGTTGTAGTGTCAAAGGTTGACGTAAGTTACCATGGGATATAGACAGGATGCAGAGTTGGGCGGAGAAGTGGCAGATGGAGTTCAATCTGGAAAAGTGTGAAGTGATACACTTTGGAATAACAAACTTGAAGGCAGAGCACAAGGTTATGGCAGGATTCTTAGCAGTGTGAAAGAACAGAGGGATCTTGGGGTCCAAGTACATAGATCCCTCAAAGTTGCCGCACAAGTTGGTAGAGTGGTTACAAAGGCGTATGATGCGCTGGCCTTCATTAGTCGGGGGACAGAGTTCAAGAGCCGTGAGGTAATGTTGCAGCTCTATAAAACTCTGGTTAGACCTGGTTCAGTTCTGGTCACCTCATAACAGGAAGGATGTGGAAGCTTTGGAGAAGGTGCAGAGGAGATTTACCAGGATGTTGCCTGGATTGGAGAGCATGTCTTATGAGGATAGGTTGAGCGAGCTAGGGCTTTTCTCTTTGTAGAGGAGGAGGATGAGAGGTGACTTGATAGAGGTGTACAAGATGATAAGAAGCATAAATCGAGTGGACAGCCAGAGACATTTTCCCAGGGTGACAATAGCTAATACAAGGGGACATAACTTTAAGGTGATTGGAGGAAGGTATATGGAGGATGTCAGGGGTAAGTTTTTTACACAGAGAGTGGTGGGTGTGTGGAACGCACTGCCTGCAGAGGTTGTGGGGGCAGATACATTAGGGACATTTAAGAGTCTCTTAGATAGACACATGAATGATAGAAGAATAGGGGGCTATGTGGGAGGGAAGGGTTAGATAGATCTCAGAGCAGGATAAAATGTCGGCACAACATTGTGGGCCGAAGGGCCTGTACTGTGCTGTAGTGTTCTATGTTCTATGTGACTAATAAATAAATATCTATCTTAAATATCTTACGTCTTCTTTCCAGTCCTGATGAAGGGTCTCGACTTGAAATGTCAGCCATCCATCTCCCTCTAAAGATGCTGCCTGACCCATTGAGTTCCTCCAGCATCTTGTATGTATCACGCAAGGTGAGAGGCAACTTGATAGAGGTGTATAAGATTATGAGAGGCATAGATAGAGTGGACAGATAGGTGGACAGCCAGCACCTTTTCCCCAGAGCAGCAATGGCCAATACCATAGGACATCAGTTTTAAGACGAGTGGAGGAAAGTTTAGGGGAGATGTCAGAGGTAGGTTTTTTTACACAGAGAGTGGTGGGTGCCCGGAACACACTGCCGGGCGTGGTGTTAGATACAATAGGAGCACTTAAAGGTCTCTTAGATAGTCACATGGATGTAAGAAAAGTGGAGGGTTATGGGCTGTGAAGGAGGGAAGGGTTAGAGTAGGTTTATATAGGTCAGCACAACATCATGGGCCGAAGGGCCTGGACTGTGTTGTACTGTTCTGTGTTCTATGGTTCTACTTTGAATTATCTGGGTTAGCTCTCTCAATGTTCCCTGTTCACATTCGGGAATCTCAGTCAGTCCTTGGCCTGTACTGTGATGGGGTGTGACGTAAGTTGGAGGAGAAATTTCTTCATCCAGAGGGTGGTGAACCTGTGGAATTTACGGCCACAGACAGCTGTGGAGGCCAAGTCATTGGGTATATTTAAAGTAGAGTTTGACAGGTTCTTGATTAGTCAGGGTGTCAAAGGTTATGGGGAGAAGGCAGGAGAATGGGGTTGAGAGGGAAAAATAAATCAGCCATGATCGCATGGCGGAGCAGACTCGATGGGCTGAATAGTCTCATAGTCTTCTGGTCTAAGTGTATCTGACCACAGGGACACAGAGGCTGGGTGGCTGAGGACAAGGACAGGGCATCCATAATCTGAAGCTCTACATCCTGTTCAAAGTCAGAGTTGAGTTTATTGTCATCTGCACAAGTCCGTGTGTGCACAGGGGCAATGACAAACTTGCAGCAGCATCACAGGTGCAGAGCATCAGATAAGCAGCATTCACGAGAAAAATGTAAATTAAACATAAGTAATACACAATTCTACAAGAAGAACACAATTAGAACAAAACAAAACAAAGTCCATTGTAGTGCAAAGATGTTAAAGTGGTCCCAGTGTTGCTGTACTGAGGTAGTGATTAGGATTGTGTCGGTTGGTTCAAGAACCGAATGATTGAAGAGGAGTAGCTGTTCTTGAACCTGGTGGTGTGGGATTTCAGGCTTCTGTACCTCCTGCCTGATGGTAGCTGTGAGGAGATGGCATGGCCCGGATGGTGGGGATCTTTGATGATGGACGTTGCCCTCTTGAGGCAGCGCCTCCTGTAGATAATCCCGATGGTGGGGAGGAATGTGCCCGTGATGTGTTGGGTTGAGTCACTATTCTCCACTTCTTACATTCTTGTGCATTCGAATTGCCGTACCAGACCGTGATGCAACCAGCCAGGATACTTTCCACAGCACATCTGCAGAAGTTTGTTTGAGTGTTCAGTGAAAGCTGAACCTCCTTAACCCTGTAAGGATGTAAAGACACTGGCACACCTTCTCTGTGTGCTGGGCCCAGGACGGGTCATCCAATATGCTAACGCCAAGGGATTTAAAGCTGCTGACCCTCCCCACCGCCGATCTCCCAACGTAGACTGGCTCATTACCCAAGCATTGGATTCCTGAGAAGGTAATAGGTAATTGGTAGTTTTTCTGTACACAGCCCAGGGGAAGCAGGGAACTGAAGCCCTGGTGGAGCGATGGTAGGGTAAAGTTGGGGGTGTTTGAGGTCTGAGGAGGGTGCAAAGAAGTTCCAGTGTGATTAGAGAAGTTGGGTGAGTGGGCAAATTCTTGGCATATGCAGTATGATGTGGATAAACACAAGGTTATCCACTGGTTCTGAAAACTGAAAGACAGGTTATTATCTGAATGAATCAGAACCAGGTTTATTGTCACTGACGTATGTCGTGAAATGTGTTGTTTTGCAGCAGCTGTACAGTGCAAGACATAGACATAAAAATTACTATAAATTACAAAAATAAATAAATAGTACAAAAGAGGAATAACGAGGCAGTGTTCATGGGTTCATGGACCATTCAGAAATCTGATGGCGGAGGGGAAGAAGCTGTTCCTGAAACGTTGAGTGTGGGTCTTCAGGCTCCTGTACCTCCTCCCCGATGGTAGTAATGAGAAGAGGGCATGTCCCGGGTGGTGAGGGTCCTTCGTGATGGATGTTGCCTTCTTGAGGCACCACCTCTTGAAGATGTCCTCAATGGCGGGGAGGGTTGTGCCTGTGATGGAGCTGGCTGAATCTATAACCTTCTGCAGTCTCTTTTGATCCTGCACATTGGAGCCTCCATACCAGGCAGTGATGCAACCAGTCAGAATGCTCTCCACATCTGTAGAAATTTGGAAGAGTCTTTGGTGACGTACCAAATCTCCTCAAACTCCCAACGAAGTAGAGCCACTGGCATGACTTCTTCGTAATTGCATTCAAAATTCATGATTGCAATCAAATTGGTAACAGACTGGGAAAAGGGGAGGTGAATGAGACCTGGGTGTCCACATACCCCAGTCAGTATAGGCAACTGTGCATGTGGAGTAAGCAGGAAGGGATGGAATGGAAAGTTGTCCTTTGCTGGAAAAAGATTTGAGTGCAGGAATATCTTGCTGCAGCTGTACAGGGCCTTGGTGAGACACCATCTGGAGTATGTGTGCAGTTTCGGTCCTTATCTGAGGAAGGATGTTCTGGCCACAGGACTGACGTATGAAGGGATATTGTGTCAATTAGACTGATGTTTTCTGGAGTTTGAAGGAATGAGAGGGGACCTCATAGAAACTGATAAAATTCTAACTGGACTGGACACACTCAATACAGGGAGAATGTTCCCAATGGCTGGAAAGTCCAGAACCAAGGTCCCAGCCTCAGGATACTGTGTGTACGTTTTAGAACCAAGATTAGGAGAAATGTCTTCACCCAGATGAATTCTCCACAGAGGGAGAGGAGACCAAGTCAATGAACATATTCAAGAAGGACGCAGATGTTCTTCTTAATGTTGAAGGGATGTGGTGAGGTGGAACAGGCAAATACTGAAGTGGATGATCAACCCTGAATGGTGGGCCAGATCTGAGGGGCCAAATGACCTCCTCCTATCCTACGTTCGACGTCTTACATATCATCGAAACTGCCCAACCATCACAAAAGCACAAGTGGAGGCCCAGCACCTTCAGGGAGAGGAACATCGATCTGCCCCTCAACCAACTTCTAAACTGGTGAGAGTTCAGGACTCGCAGGGAGGCCCTGCGCTCTCAGTAGTGCTGACTTAAACCTCATTGCTAACATTCCAACACAGTCCTTTCACATTCTACTTCGGGCACTTTTTTGATATTTTACATTTTTTAGTTGTGATTCTGTTTCTAAGAATGAGCAAAAGCACTGGATCCATTCTACTTTGGTTGATAGCATCATTGGAATTAATCCGGAACTTGGCAATGCTCAGTATTTGTGTAGGAGTTCTGAGGAAGGTGTTAATTTGAAAAGCTCTCTCTTTCCATTCTTGCCTCCTTCAGATGACATTTTTACTGAGAGATTCACAGTAATATTATGTTTCTCCTGTACAAAGCCAGGCAGAGGAGATTAAGTAAAAACAAACCTCCAGTTATAGGTGTTCTGTAATCTTAAAATTATAGGAAGCGTTCCAGGATATTGAGAGAGGTTTGTTCAGTTCAGCAACTGGCAAACACAGGCAGTTACCATCTCTGTTACCCCTTAGACCTTTGTAAACTAGAAATTATGAGAGGGAGCTGAACCTGGTTCATGGAGGATGCAACATCACCACTAACCCAGTTTGGAACCTCTAGATTATGACTCACCTGCCTTCCAGGAACGTCCAGCTGACAACTCCAAGTGAGTTCACCCAGCAGAGTCTATCTCTGACAAACTTGGGTTGGTTTCTCTGGAGCAGCGGAGGCTGAAGGAGACCAGAGAAGTTTCTTAGAGGGTCGAAATATCTAATACGAGAGGGCATGCATTTAAGGTGAGTGGGGAAAGTTCAAAGGGGTCAAGTTTTTTTACACAGAGAGTGGTGGGTGCCTGGAATGTGTTGCCTGGGGTGGGAGTGGAGGCAGATACAATAGAGGCCTTTGAATGTGCAGAGAATGGAGGGATATGGACATCGAGTAGGCAGAAGGGATTAGCTTAATTACTAGTTTCATTAGTTCAGCACAGCATCATGGACCGAAGGGTCCGTTCCTGTTCCTGTACTGTTGTATGTTGTATGTGCTATGTTGTATGTTCTATGATGCATGGCCCCATGGACGTCAATCCCAGCTCAAAGGTTCCTTCTCCATGTGGAGTGGCCATGGGCCAGAGAGGTTCCAGGAACCAGGAAGGACTGAGCCCATAATAAATCGATCACTTACGTCACCTCATTTCCTCAGTTCTTCTGCCCTGTGTGTGGTGATAATTGACAGTGTTTTACAGCTCCTCAGACACCTGAATGCAACAAGATCAAAGGTGTGTTTGGTGTGAATGGTGATCCTCTTCGCTGTAACTCCCCTTTACAATCCCAGGAGCAAAGACAAACAACAATGAAAATATCAGATTTAACCACAATGGCTCCCCATTTGCTGCCATTGACAGATTGTAATTCGCCTCTGCTTCCCATACTTGCCCATTAAATACCTCATTAATGTGAATTGTACCTGTTGCATTTAACCCCCAAATTCCACTCCTTACCACCAACTTCCTGCCAGGACAGACATCAAGTTAATGGAACCTGACCGACTGACAAGTATCACCACGAATGGTGTTCTGAATGTTTTAGAACCACAACGAAGGCAGTGTCCTTGATTCTGGAACTATGTAGAATTCAATCTGAAATATAAACACATAGTTCCAGTGATGTGTAATTGAGCTGAAGCATTAACTCTGGTCTCTGTCCACACAGATGCTGCCTGACCTGCTGAGTGGTTCCAGCATCTTCTGCCTGTATTTAACATTTTGACCATGTTCAGACTGGTCTTTGGTGAACAGAAGCTGTTTGTAGTTTAGTCTAGAGTCAGTTGATGTTATATCATTAGTCTACAATGTTATGTAACTCTCTCTCTCTCTCTCTCTCTCTCTCTCTCTGTCTTTCTCTCTGTCTCTCTCTGTCTCTGTCTCCCTCTCTCTCTCTCTATCTATATCTCTGTCTGTTTCTCTCTGTCTCTCCTTGTTTGTCTCTCTCTATCTATCTATCTATCTCTCTGTCTCTCTCTGTCTCTCTCTGTCTCTCCCTGTCTGTCTGTCTCTCTCTCTCAGAATGATCCTCATGTCCATTGACACTATTGTGAGAGGAAGCAGGGCTAGAAATATGTTGGGATTTTCAAGAATCTTGAGGCTGCTCTGCATCAATTTTCCTGAAGGGTCCATTTGCTTCTTCCTGCTCTTGCCTGGTCCTAGAAACCTCTCTCCCACTGCTGCCCTTCTTGGGATGTCCAGGAGCTTTGCACCTTGCAGACACCATAACAACTTGGGGTGGAAAATGCTGGATAGCAAAGACCGACATCTATTCCTGTTTCTCTAACTTCAGCTCTTGTGGGACTTGCTTGCCTTGGTCTCCACCACTCCTTGTTATAGGATGTTGCAGGGAACAAAACACTGCGCATCCTAAGAAGAGTCCACAACAAGGGAGTCACAGCCCTCCAACCAAAGAGTGACTTGTTTAATCCTAGTCCCTGTTAACCAATCCTCAATCCATGCCAGGATATTGTCCACGATCCCATGGTCAATAACCTCCTGAGTGGCTCCTTTTCAAAGGCCTGTGAAAACTACAAGTAAACCAAGTCCACTATCTGCCTTATTTACCCTTCTTGTTACCAAAATATTAACCAAACATGATTTTCCTTTCATAAATCTATGTTGACTTTGCCCAGTCTTGAGGAACCCTGAGGAACAACACTTGACCTTTCGTCTGGTCACTTTGCAGCCTGCAAGACTCAATATTGAATTCTCTAACTTGAGATAATTTGCTTCTAATATCAGGGCTGTGGTGGGACATGCCTAGCGGGCAGGTTATATTGATAAACTGGCTGTGGCGGGACATGCCCAGCGGGCAGGTTATACTGACAAACTGGCTGTGGCGGGACATGCCCAGCGGGCAGGTTATACTGACAAGCGAGCTGTGGCGGGACATGCCCAGCGGGCAGGTTATACTGACAAGCGAGCTGTGGCGGGACATGCCCAGCGGGCAGGTTATACTGACAAACTGGCTGTGGCGGGACATGCCCAGCGGGCAGGTTATACTGACAAACGTGCTGTGGCGGGACATGCCCAGCGGGCAGGTTATACTGACAAGCGAGCTGTGGCGGGACATGCCCAGCGGGCAGGTTATACTGACAAACTGGCTGTGGCGGGACATGCCCAGCGGGCAGGTTATACTGACAAGCGAGCTGTGGCGGGACATGCCCAGCGGGCAGGTTATACTGACAAACGAGCTGTGGCGGGACATGCCCAGCGGGCAGGTTATACTGACAAACGAGCTGTGGCGGGACATGCCCAGCGGGCAGGTTATACTGACAAACGTGCTGTGGCGGGACATGCCCAGCGGGCAGGTTATACTGACAAGCGAGCTGTGGCGGGACATGCCCAGCGGGCAGGTTATACTGACAAACGAGCTGTGGCGGGACATGCCCAGCGGGCAGGTTATACTGACAAACTGGCTGTGGCGGGACATGCCCAGCGGGCAGGTTATACTGACAAACGTGCTGTGGCGGGACATGCCCAGCGGGCAGGTTATACTGACAAGCGAGCTGTGGCGGGACATGCCCAGCGGGCAGGTTATACTGACAAACTGGCTGTGGCGGGACATGCCCAGCGGGCAGGTTATACTGACAAGCGAGCTGTGGCGGGACATGCCCAGCGGGCAGGTTATACTGACAAACGAGCTGTGGCGGGACATGCCCAGCGGGCAGGTTATACTGACAAACGAGCTGTGGCGGGACATGCCCAGCGGGCAGGTTATACTGACAAACGTGCTGTGGCGGGACATGCCCAGCGGGCAGGTTATACTGACAAGCGAGCTGTGGCGGGACATGCCCAGCGGGCAGGTTATACTGACAAACTGGCTGTGGCGGGACATGCCCAGCGGGCAGGTTATACTGACAAGCGAGCTGTGGCGGGACATGCCCAGCGGGCAGGTTATACTGACAAACTGGCTGTGGCGGGACATGCCCAGCGGGCAGGTTATACTGACAAACTGGCTGTGGCGGGACATGCCCAGCGGGCAGGTTATACTGACAAGCGAGCTGTGGCGGGACATGCCCAGCGGGCAGGTTATACTGACAAACTGGCTGTGGCGGGACGTGCCCAGCGGGCAGGTTATACTGACAAACGAGCTGTGGCGGGACATGCCCAGCGGGCAGGTTATACTGACAAACTGGCTGTGGCGGGACATGCCCAGCGGGCAGGTTATACTGACAAACGAGCTGTGGCGGGACATGCCCAGCGGGCAGGTTATACTGACAAACTGGCTGTGGCGGGACATGCCCAGCGGGCAGGTTATACTGACAAACGAGCTGTGGCGGGACATGCCCAGCGGGCAGGTTATACTGACAAACTGGCTGTGGCGGGACATGCCCAGCGGGCAGGTTATACTGACAAACGAGCCATCAGAACAGCCCACCACGCCCTGTCATCATTCTCGCTCAGGTTTCCTTTGTCTGTCCATGGGACCTCATCGGAAGCTTAATCCCAGTGTCCATGCAATACTGCAAAAGGCACATCGGCAGGGAATTGATGTCACGATCCACCCTCTGATACAGGTATCCCAGGCGTTCAGGTGTGCCACAGACCCAGGGTAAACAGCCACACTCCCAGAAACGTTTCACTCTGAGACAGGTCAATCTTCAGTTGTGTAATGCTGAAGACCTCAGAGTTACACGTGTTGTAGGCCAGAGAGAGATCACTGGATATATAGCCAAAGACTCTCAAACATCCTGCGACAGGACCAAAGCTTTAATTTCGAGCCAGATCTGTTACATTTTCCACTGTGCCTTTGGATATGTGTGAAAGTTGGTAAATAGATCCTGATCTTATGGAGCCACTATTGTCACATCAGCAACAATTGCTTTTCAAGTTGAACCTGTTCCACAAAACAACTACTACTGTATTCCTGGGAAAAAGATTCAGCAGCTGGAAGAGTTGGAGGAAGAACTTTCTGATGTAAATGATTAATAGACCAACAAAAGGGATCAGTAATGAATAAGGCAGCAGCAGGTTCTTGGAACCTGATCTGTTGCAGAAGGCTGTAATGGTGGTGTGAGGTTTATGGTCGACAGTGTAACTGTAGCCTGATGTTGACTGCCATTGGAGGGATAATGTTGTTGAGGAGCTTGTCCGTCTGCAATGTGTCTGTTCCCCTGTGACAGCTGAGACCTCAGAAACCAGACCTACAAAGGTGGCCGTCCACCAGTGGGTGTGGGTCTCTTTCCCATATGTTCTCATGACGTAGAAAGTGATCTAACTCCCAGCAGCCAGAAGAAGGGGTTCCAATCATCATTTGCAAACAGTGAAGGGAGTTAGTGACAGCCAGTTTAAAAGGACTTTGTTGATAGCCCGGTGTTTTTATATCTGAGGAAGGTCCTTGCTGTATCAGCCCCTTGGTTCTGTTGCACCAACACATTATCCTTCAGAGCTCTCTAAGGTGACACACTGAGATCTGAGGATGGAACCTGCTGGTGGCACCAACAAATGTGGCCATGGTATTCTGACCACAAGCAAGTGTCCAGCCAGTGCTTCTGGCCTGGAGAGGAGAAGCAGCAGCAAGGGCCTCTGGTCAGGTGCCCAGCTGTGGGAGCAACTGTTCACATTGTCAAAGCTGAGTGCGGCTGACGGGCATTTGGGAAAATGAAGAGGGAGAATCCCTGGAGCAGTGACCAGGAAGGGTTGGGAGCGGGAGAATGCCGGAAGCAAGATATCAGCACACAGCCTGACCCAGCCGGGATTAGCTCTGGGTTCCACTGGCTCCCTCACTGACATTGAACAGCTGGATGTCAGCTGCCTTGTGCTACCTGCTCCAACCTGTCGCTGCGTTTTTCTCTGCTTTGGCAGCAGTGAGGAGAGGTGTCGTTCATTATCACAGCCCCATTCTCATTTGACCTGAGTGACGAGGAGGTCACATCAGGCCTGCAGACTGAGGGAGCTGAGGTACCACGGACAGGGTGAGGTCTGGGGAAAGGCGGCTGGAACCTCTGCACATTTCCCCCCACCCACGGCAGGCCTTTCCTCCCCAGACTCACAACATGTCAACGTCTGGACCATGTGACAAGGCTGATGTTCAAGAGGTGCAGAAACAGGGAGGCAACAACAACTGCTGGATATATTAATTTTCAGATCCCACTGCACTTGCCAGATTAAGGTGAAGCACTTGCCAGTCAACAGCAAAAAACAATCTGCTGGAGGAAGTCAGCAGGTCAAGTAGCGTCTGTGGGGGGAAAGGAATAGATGACGTTTCGGGTCGAGACCCTTCATCAGGTGAGGGGGAACATCATCCTAGCTTACACTTAGTAGGAAGCCATTCATCCCATCAGGTCAGTGCCGGCTACCAAGCTCATTAGCTTCATTCCCCTCCTCTTGTTTCCCTGCAGCCATGCAACTTATTTCCTCTTCCAACCCATCAACTCCCCTTTGACCCTTTCCACCATTAACCTTCACTGACATTACAGCAGCCGGTTAACCCACTGCCACGTCTTTGGGATGGGGGAGGAAATCAGAGCACCCGGGGGAAACCTATGCAGTCACGGGGAGAGCGTGCAAACTCCACACAGACAGCGCCCGAGGTCAGTATCAAACCTGGGCCTACGAAGCTGGGAGGCAAAAGAGCCAAAATTCAGGTTTATTATGGAAATATATTTCAATATAAATCATAATTCTCAGGAGAATGAACTCAGTGCCATGGGCCAGGTGTAAAGGACGGAGCGAAGTGGACAGATTCCATGTTTCTGCAGATTCAGAGTGGTGTAAACAGTGCTTGCCCACACAGAGAGTGATCGGTGCTTCAACCAGCAGACAATCACCTTCACAGTCTGTCTTCGTTTACACAGCAGCACGGCTTATCGGCACAAGACTCTTCTAATCAAGCAGCTAAAGTGGATTCAGTTCAATTTAATTGCTCTGCCGTGCACAATTCACAACGCAAATTCAACTAAAGGTTGTAGTTTGATGCTGAATTATTTGCTGTGTCTGTAAATAGAGTCCAGAAATGTTGATAAGAAGGTTAACTGATGTTTTTCCGTGCAGCACATAAACACCCAGAAACCTAAATCCCTTTTATCCCATTTTGCAAACCTTTTTAATTCTGATTGGAACATATTTTACAGACTAATCTGAATCCACAAACAAATCCTGTGA
The DNA here is from genome assembly GCF_009764475.1 of Pristis pectinata. NCBI lineage: Eukaryota > Metazoa > Chordata > Chondrichthyes > Rhinopristiformes > Pristidae > Pristis > Pristis pectinata. The sequence continues at coordinate 1,276,514 of NC_067426.1, forward strand.
GTGGCAGCTTGGTGTAACCCTTTGAGGATCAGAACAACATATAGTGAAAAGGTCCGTTAATAGATGGAAAACTGAGGAAGGGTCCTTGGCTTGAAACATTGACTGGTTTCTCTTCCCACAGAAGCTGCTTGACTGGCTGAGTCCTTCCAGCATTCCAGCGGCGCAGTAGCGTAGCGGTTAGCGCGACACTATTACAGCGCCAGCGATCAGGGTTCAATTCCCGCCGCTGTCTGTAAGGAGTTTGTACGTTCTCCCGTGTCTGCGTGGGTTTCCTCCTGGTGCTCTGGTTTCGTCCCACATTGCAAAGACGTACGGGTAGGTTAATTTGGGTTTAAAATGGGCGGCGCGGACTTGTTGGGCTGGAAGGGCCTGTTACCACACTGTAAATAAAATTTAAAATTTAAAAAAAATCCTGGTTTTGTTTACAAAACTGGCTCAGGCTCTCTTCCCAATATATCAGGGGCACATCCCTCCCCACCATCGGGAGTATCTACAGGAGGCGCTGCCTCAAGAAGGCAACATCCATCATCAAAGATCCCCACCATTGGTCCGTGCCATCTTCTCGCAGCTCCCATCGGGCAGGAGGTACAGAAGCCTGAGGTCCCCACACCACCAGGTTCAAGAACAGCTACTTCGCTTCAACTTGAACCAACCAGCACAACCCCAATCACTGCCTCAGTACAGCAACACTGGGACCACTTTAACCACTTTGCACTACAATGGACTTTTTTTTTGGGTTCTAATTGTGTTCTTTCTCATAAAATTCTTGTACAATTTATGCTTTTCTTGTGAATGTGGTGAATCTGATGCTATGTGCCTGTGATGCTGCCGCAAGTAAGTCAAGTTCAAGTTTCAAGTTCAAGTTACTTGCCATAGGCACATATACCCTAGATTTAAATGCCCTGAAAATTAGCTTTTTGCAGCAACACAGTACATTACAAACATAAGTTAACATAAAATTAACATAAATTATAGATAACTTACATGACAAAATAAACATAACGACATTAGTGCAGTTGAGAGAGAGTAAAAAGAAATATAGTCCAAGGTAGTGTTAAAGTTTTTCAGGTGGGTTCAAGAACCTGATGGCACTGGGGAAGAAGCTGTTGTTGAACGTTGAGGTGTGGGTCTTGAGGCTCCTGTACCTCCTGCCTGATGGCAGCATCAAGAAGAGGGCACGGCCCAGATGATGGGGAACTTTAATGATGAATGTTGCCTTCCTGAGACGTCGCCTTTTGTCGATGTCCTCAATAGCGGGGAGAGCTGTACCCATGATAGAACTGGCAGATTTTCATTGCACCTGTGCACGTGACAACAAACTCGACTTGACTTGCCCAATGTGATATTTTTATCTCTTTCTGTCTCTGACTAAGTGTCATGTAATCGACCATGGTGACGTTCCTGGAACTGGGAACTCAGCCCTTGGCAGTACGATGTCCCAGACTTTGCAGTGTTCTGTCTTTTGCAACAGTTAAGGCCAACTCTCTGCTTATGGAGACAATTCACCTTCCGTACCTGGGCCTTACCCGAAGATGGCGCCTGTAAGGTCCTTAGAGCAACAATGCATCCTGCAAAAGAAACTAACATTGCACAAGGCTACAGATTTTGTGTGGGGACATAGTCAAGGCAGTGAGTTTCAGGCAGATTCATAAAGGAACAGAACTTGTTCAATGAGGCAGGGAAAATGTGAACAGAGCCAGTACCTGCAGCAGGATGAGAGGAGGGCTGGGGTCTGCCGAGCACCAGGAGTCTTCTTCTCAAACAGGCCGACAAGAGCAAAGATGACCTGCTTCCACTCTGAGTTTCTGGATTATAAAGTGGCTGATGAAGCCAATGTGGGAACCAGAGACTCTTCCACAGATGGGGCAGGAGGTGTCGGACAAGGTGGATAGGTGGGTGGTGTGCTCCTCTGTGCTCCCGATGCTTGGTTTCGATGTTCTCAATGTTACTGAGAACCTCCTTCTCCACACTGAATGCTCATGGGTCAGAGATTCCCAGGAGTCAGTGGGGTATTTTATTTTTACAAAGAAGCTTTAAGAGTGTTCTTGAATCTTCTCCTCTGTCCACCTGTGATGTCTTCCCACGACAGAGTTGGAACAGAAGGTCTGTTTTGGGATTGTGATGATGTATCCTGCCCTACAAAGCTGACAGAGTGTAATTGGGGCCTCCATGCTGAGATTGTTGGCCTCGGAGAGGACACTGACATTGGTTTCCTTGATCATCCACTGAACTTGGAGGATTCTGTGGAGGCAGCATTGTTGGTACCTTTCCTGTGTCTTGAGATGCTTCCTGTGTATAGTCCAGTTCACTGCTGATTGGTGGACCATGAGCTTTATGTGGAGTTTGAGGTCTTGATGTTCAGAAATCCTTTTCTTCAAAAGACCAGAAACTCTGCTGATGCGTTTGAAGGCAAAAGTAAATTTCATCATTGACATTTGTCTTTGGTGAGAAGTCCTCCTGAGATCTGAAAAATAGTCAATGTTGTCCAGGGTCTTGCTGTGAACCTTTTTTGTTGGAAGCGGTGTTATACAGTGGGGGCAGGTTGGTAGAGGACCTTTGCCTGTGGTTGTTTATGTCCCATTCTCCCAGATGCTTCAGTGAACAAATCATCAACGTCTTGGAGCTCCATCTCTGAGCACCAGGCAGATTCAAGTGCTACATGCAGACTGCAGCTCAACTGCTGACGTTGGGGTGGCCTTGGTTCAGGAGTGTAGCTGTCCTGGATTGAAGAGTTTCCCATTAGTGCTGAAGATTAGCTCCATTCCTGTGTGGAATTTGTTGGACTTGAGGAGCAACACTGGTGTTGAGTCAAAGACATAATCTTGTCTGACCCCATTCACTGAGATTGGGTCCACTCTGGAGCCATTGGGTCATAGTTTGCGTGTCATTGTGGAGACAACCTTCTGTGGGCAGCTGGATTGGACAGGAATGTTCCACAGTCATTCCCAATTGATAGTAATGAGGTCATGTGTAGTACTTCCCTTGGACAGAGGTAGGGTGAATTACAACAGATGTCATGAGGTAGTACTGGCATTCTCACAGAATAAGAAGCAGATGGTTATTGTGGTGACTGGGCTGCAGGCTCGAAGATAAATGTACATTGATGATGTGATACTAAACCACTCCAACCATAAGCATCAAACAAGATGCTGGAGGAACTCAGCGGGTCAGGCAGCATCTGTGGAGGGAAATGGCAGTCGACGTTTCTGGTTGAGACCCTTCATAACTTTGTTCAACGCGAAGGAGGAATTGATGCAGTTCTAAAAGGACAGTTGCGAAAATGTAGAAACAGCTGAGACTAGAACAAAGACTCTTCCTAAAAATTGGTAAATTATTGTCTAAAATCAAGTAGTGAGCTGTGGGTCAGCTGAACACTGCAATTGGTGTTCTGGTGAAGATCCCAGACCTGGAGGGTTCACTCTGTTTCTTCTCCACGGATGCTGCTTGACCTGTTGAGTGTTTCCAAGTTCTCAGTTTTTGTGACTGCTGTACATGCATCAGCTGTCAGCTTTGGTGTGGACTACTTTCAGACCCAACTCACTGCTCACCTTTGTCCCTCTGGACAGAAAGGGGCTCCATATAACTCATCATCTCCACACTGGAAACTACACTCACATCAATAGAAAACCCTCAGCTTAATATGGACAGATAGTTCTGCTGTGTGTTTCATTCTAAGTGACCCCATTGAAATCTGACTGAGTCACAGGGCACAGAAACAGGCCCTTCAGCCCACCATCTTTCATCGACTATCCCAGAACACAGAAAAACGAACACTTGGTAAATTGTTCATTGCTTCCCATGTTTCACATAGGGTTGCTTGGACATCCACACCATGAGCGACCTCTCAGTAGTCTGTGTCTTTCAATGGAGCACACAGCACAAGCAGCTAAACACTGCCCTTTCTGTGACCCACGCACACACAGCTCCAGGCTCCTGGCTGAGATACTGCTCGCTGAACCCTTGTCCAGGGAAGCCCAGTCTAACAGCTGGCAGCAGGTCTTTGCACGCGAGGTCAAGATCAAATCCAGGTCCCTGGAGCTGTGAACAACAGTGTGAACTCACTGGAGCAGACAACCAACAGTTGCTGAGGATACCCACTTAACCACGGTCATTAGTAACCTGATGTGAGGCCTAGGTAACTGGCAGCATCAGTATCTTCACTAATCTCAATGTAAAGCAGCCTGTGGACCAGCAGAGTTCTCAGGTCGTGGTGTAACGTCACCAAGCTGAACTCACCAACCTGATGTTCCGAATCTTTCCAGTGGGACATTTAACCAACAGCTATCTGCCCTCTCGGACTAGTGGGAAATATCCTGAAGTATCCGATACTGAAACTGCAGTGGGAGAGTTCTCTCCAGGGTCCTGAGCGAATGTTTGTCACTCAAACAAATCCCAAAAAACACAGGTTTTCTGGCCACCAGCACATTACTGATATATGGGATCTTTCTCTGCACAACAGAACAACAGTGACCACATCAGAGGAAGGTCGTTGGCTTTAATAAGCTTTAGGACATGCTGAATTCATGAAAAGCAGCTAAATAATTGCAAATACAATTTTTAAAAACTGGTGCTGGAAAGCAGAAATAAAAACAGAAGTAGAAAATTCTGGAACCACTCAGCAGGTCAGGCAGCGTGCATCGAGAGAGAAGCAGAGTTAATGTTTCAGGTCTGAGACCATCCATCAGAACCAATGACACTGGGGTCAAGAACAGATCGCTGATTCACTGGTTTGTCCGGTTTGGATTTGGGAAAATTGCAAAAGGCTTTTTCAGGCACTGAGCTTGCAAGGAGTTTTAAAGACAAGAGTGCAACAGAAGTACACAGAAAAAGTCAAGGCCTAGAAATTCTACCACCTAACACAACGGTTTTGTGTGCTCTGCTTTAGGGTTACACCAGTCCTCTGTGAGCGGAGATCGCCGCCCTTCAGATGTTGTCCTCAGTGTATCTCACCGAGAGCAGCAATGATTGATGGGAAGAGTGGATTGGGAGACAAGGGTCAGGAAGTTGATGTGATTGGTCCAGGTTTGATATGACTTGCACCAGATTGCACCCATTAACACTCTCGGCCTCTGGGTTTACTTCCTGGTTTGAGGACATAAACCTGAGCACATGGAGTACTCTGCTGCCCAGCTGCTCACTCACTCTGAGGCCCAGTCACCATCCACCCTCCGCTCACTCACCTTTAATGGCTGCCAGACCATGCTTACATTTTACAATTTTCATCTCTTTCACGGCTTCACCCTCCCTACCTTCCTTAAGCCCTACATCCCATGAAGAAGAATGCAGCCCAAGTCCATCCACTTCCAACATTACCAGCGCCACGGGTGGCTGTGGACACCTTCCCCGCACTTCCTCCCCAAACCTCCTTCCCCCTCAAGCCTCCCTCCCCCTTCACCAGCTCACCTGATGTCTCCTCCTGTGGTTTGGTACCAAGTTTTGTTTAATTACGTCCTCAGAAGGATTTTGGGAAAGGTCAAGGGGAGAGCAGGAAAGTGGAGCTGAGGCTACAGCTAGCTCAGCTGTGATTATACTGATTGGCAGGGCAGGTTGCAGGGGCTGCTCCTGTTTCCTGTGCTGTGATGTGCTACTTACTCTGTTCAAAGGGTTTTTGAATGAAGTTGTTCTGGATGATAATAGTTATCGCACGGTAGTGTAGCGGTTAGCGTAACACTATCACAGTGCCAGCGACCCAGGTTCAATTCCGGCCGCTGTCTGTAAGGAGTTTGTACATTCTCCCCGTGTCTGCTTGGGTTTCCTCCGGGTGCTCCGATTTCCTCCCACATTCCAAAGATGTACAGGTTAGGAGTTGTGGGCATGCTGTGTTGGTGCCGGTAACGTGGCGACACTTGCGGGCTGCCCCCCAGAACACTCTCAGTAATGCAAAAAGATGCATTTCACTGTGTGTTTCGATGTACATGCGACTAATAAATAAATATCTTATCTTGATTCAGATCTAGATATTCCATGTAAGTCATCAGTTGTGCTGTGGCAGAGATCCTGGTGCTGGTGATACAACTGTGGCGTGATCTCTCTGCTGAGAGTGTCCAGCTGACATTCGCCTTCCATCCACCAGCTGCGCTTCACTGTTTCTTGTCACCGTGGAGCGATCAGTGGTGTGAAATGTAAAACAGTAGCACTGAAACCTTACTGCTGAACCTCGAGCATGGCAACAGCTTCTGATGGGAAGAGATGCTCCTTCTAGCAAAGGAAAATGAATGAGTTTGATATGAAGAACCTGGGTAAAAAGACGACTTTGCCCACACAATGTCCAGGGCTAATGATATTTCTGCTACATGAAGCAACTTGTCAATTCATTTGATTTTTTTGAGAGGCTGTGACAAAGGAGGGAGATGCCGGAGCAAGAGACGTAGATGTGGAGCTCAGAATGGGCCAACATGGGGGCTACATTCAGAATGGTGACCTTCAAAGAAAGCCGAGTTACACCTCACCAGCATGCAGAATGAAGATTGTCTGAACAACAATAACTCAATGAACAGCAAGCACCTCATCCAGAAAGAATTGATCCTGCATTGCCAAACTCCAAGACAGATTGGAGAAGGTGCCATCTCCCCTGCTCAGTGACCAACCCGTTGCTGTGTTTGTTCGATCCAAATTTACTGAAAGCCATTTGGCAAATTTTCCACTCTAAGTCTATTAATTAAGTAGAAAACTCTGAGTTTTCATCATAAACTCTGGGTGTGGGCAACCAGTTGGTTGAAAGGTGAGAGGAATAGATCCTTAGAGGTAAAACCTGTTGGATTTGGGGCTGTACCTACCTGTCTATGTTGCTGCTATGTTTCATTGTACCTGTACCTCACCGTACTTGTCCATGTGGCAATAAACTCCACTTGACTTGCCTTGACTTGCCTTGACTTGTCTTGACTGCCACATCCCAGTCTCTGGTATTGAAAGCTCAACCATTCCAATTTGACCAAATATTGGAAATCAAGCAAGAAATGTCAAAGTTGGTGATAAAATTAAATGTAGCAAAAGGCAGTTTAGAAATTACAGAATAAGTTGGACAAAATACGTATGTGGCAAAACGGTGCCACTGGAAGTAATAAGCATTGCGCATCAGAAGGAAAATGGACAATAAATGTAATTTGAGGAGAGTTTTGGAGCAGCCAGGAATAACTTTGGAAGAGACTAGGGGTCTCCAAAGACTGCTGAATTTGTGCAGAGAACAGTGCACTCAGGGAATGGTAAACTGTACATAAGAGAACGTCCTGACCCTGAAACCTCATGGTGTCCCAGCGACCATACCACGAGCACCATGTCCAGATCCACTCACCAATGCACAGGAAGATTTGGGATGGCGACAACCTTAAAGGGAAACACCAGGAGTTTTAAGAGATTCTATTGTGAAGTCTCATGTAGGAAACTTGGGATTTTCGGTCAAGACTTGGGTGGCAACCCTCTCGAAGCTCACAAAAGTGTGTGTGATGGGAAAGGTTAATACAGAAAAATACTTTGAAGGCAGCAGGCTCAAGGGTCACAGTGGGGCAACCCACAAACATTTGAGAAGCATTTAGCAGCTGCATTCTGAGGTGTGCATGTGCTGCTTTCACCAGCCACACAGCACTGGTTCAATCCAGGTGAGGCATACCAATTGTTGAGCTGAGGACAGATGTTTAGAGGAGCCTTTGTTGTTGCTGAAGTTGCTGCTGACAGAACCCATTGTTGAGTCAAGGACCCTGTTGAGGTACTAATGAGGAAACCTGCCTCTTATCCCAGCAGGGCCCACATTAAACTTCATCAGATGGGAGCTGAAAGCAAGTGCCCAAGGAAGCCACAACCATGTTGAAGCAATAAACAGCTACACACAGTGTTACACTGGTAGTAGCTAAATCTTCATGACTGAGAGAGTGTCCTGTGCTGCCCATCTATTGGAGCAGACCACAGACACTGAGAGCTGCTTGCATGGAATACCTGAACATGGGCAATGCTTTAAATCAATTCCCCATCACTGGGCACACAAGGTGCCAGCTCAGTCACACCGGAAGTCCCATGGCTGAACAGTATTTCTTTCCCGTTGTTTCTCCCTCCGATGGAATGTTCCTGTGCCACCTTCCATTGAGTGTCAGCTGAGGATCTTTGTGGACCTCAGGATTCTGACCTGATTTGCTTTAGAAGGGAACTGAGTAGACATTTGCAAAGGCACCAGGAAAGAGCAGGGGGCAGGGGCTTCTGGGATTGCTCTACCAGATGGGTCAATTGACCTCCCCCTGCCTGGATCCTTCCGTAAAACTTCCGAGACCACAGCTGCTTTTATTCTGCACAAGTGTTGTCTGTGCTCCCCTCACCCCCTCCATCTCAGGAACTACCCCAAGGGTGACCAAGGTCTCAGCTCATCACCAGTTCTGAACTCATGCCTTGCTGACTCCCATTGCTCCAACACTGGCAGTTGCCACAGCCCCCAGCTCTGGAATCCCTCCCCCCCACACACCACCGCTTCTCCCTCCTTTATCACCCACCTCTTTCAGCAGTCACCTGTCCTAATATTCCCTTACTGACACAGCAGTTTGACATTAAACGTCACCAAAGAAACTTGGGATGATTTATTAAACTAAAAGTGATATGTATATTCAAAAGCAAATTACTGCACACTGGATATTTGAAAAATAAAACAGAAAATTCTGGAAATATGCAGCAGGTAAGGCAGCATCTGTGCAGATGTAATAACTTACATGTCTTATTAATAAACACCTAGCAGCTCAGGAAAGTGAGAGCAGTTCCTGGACTTGGTTGGAAAATTGCTTCCTTGAGATGTATCGTGGAATTTAACTGAATACCTTAAGAAGAATTAACTGGAGGAGTTAACCTCTCCTGCCTGGATAAGAGGGTGTGTGCAAAAGGACAGTCCAACCTCTCCTTATAGCACATGCCCTCTAATCCAGGCAGCATCCTGGTGAACCTCTTCTGCACCCTCTCCAAAGCCTCCACGGAGCTAACCCTCTGCGTGTGTAGCCCTACTTTTCTCCAGTCTGCCTGTAGTGAAATCTCTCGCGTGTTATCTTTAACCACTGAAGCTGTTTCACTGTCATGCGTCACCCAGGAAGCACCTGGAGTGTGGGCTGTCAAAGGTAAACCTCCACAGAACTGTTCAGCTCAGAACCATCAGTCTGGCTGCAACAGTTTTGGCGAAAGTTTTGCACAGAACGTGGAACAGTACAGCACAGGAACAGGACCTTCCGCCCACCACGTTGTGCCAAACTAATTAAACAGCTGACTAATCTAATCCTTCTGCCTACACAATGTCCATCTCCCTCCATTCCCCACACATCCACGTGCCTATCCAAGACCCTCTTAAATGCCTCTATCATATCTGTCTCCACCCCCACCCCTGGCAGCACATTCCAAGCACCTATCACTCTTTGTGTAAAAGAACTTGCCCCACACATCTCCTTTGAACTTCCTGCCCTCACCTTAAATGCATGCCCGTCTGGTGTTAGATATTTTGGCCCTGGGGAAAAGATACTGGCTCTCTACTCTGTCTGTGCCTCTCATAATCTTATAAACTTCTATCAGGTCTCCCCTCAGCCTCCACTGCTCCAGAGGAAACAACCCAACTTTGTCTAACCTCTCCTTACAGCACACACCCTCTAATCCAGGCAGCATCCTGGTGAACCTCTTCTGCGTCCTCTGCAAAGCCCCCACAGAGTTACCCCTCCATGTGAGTAGCCCTGTGACCTACATCAGAGAGCTAGCTCTTGATCCTGGATCCCATCTTCCCCCTTCTGGCAGTGGGTGAGGGTTTGTACTGGACAGGCCAACAGCCAAACCAACAAATGATAGATGAGGCGCAAGAGCCGTGCGAGTGATTGGAGCCCTTCAGTAATGTGTCGTTTACTGCAGAGGAGCCCAACAGGTTTGGGTCAGAGTGGGTTGGATAAGGGAACAAAAGTACTGAACTCACTCTTGGATCACATGATTTTCAAAACTCATCTGTATGCTCTGTTATTGGTGGACTCCTCACTGATTCCCCTTGGCTCTTCCAGTGATGGCTGTTATATCAGGTAGCATTTGCCTTGGTCAGACCCCATTCAGAGGGGAGTCACCACTATTATTGCAACCCCTTCCACAGCAGCCTACAGTCCTCAGAGACATGCAAGGTTCTTACAGGGAGTGACAGAGTAAATGCCAAGAGAATGTTTCCCCTCATGGGAAAATCTCGGACCAGTGGCATCGTCCAGAGACCAGGCTCCTGGTCATTCAGTGAGCCCTTCTCTGCGGTGACGATCCACCCAGCACACAGCCCTCTGCTTGATGAACATCACCCCTGGCCCTGCACTGCCCTAATACACACCATGGTCAGGAGGGGGGGGGGGGGGGGGAACAGAGGTAGAGGACGCACTTTATCAGTAACACATTGATCCCTGAGAGCTGCTCCATCATTTCCTCAGTGTGGTGATTGGAGCAGCAGGACTTCCTATTCCCAGCCCACTGCTGCTGTTAACCACCAAGATAGGCATGGACAGGCCCAACAGGAGAATTCCTCATGGGCCTTGGGAAATCAGCACCAATGCAGGAGATCACAGTGTCCCGGGAAGGAGCTACCTCAAGCAACAACACTGTGACACAAGGTTCTGACTGCTGCCCTGAAACTCTGAGTCAACAACACTGAGGACAGAAATTAGCCAAAAAATATCTTTCTAGAGGCAGGCTCTCGACTCGAAATGTCAAACATCCCTCTGCCTCCACGGATGCTGCTCAACCTGCTGAGTTCTTCCAGCAGTTTATTTTTTGTTAATAATTCCAGCATTTGCAATCTCTTGTGTCCACACTGGGAACAAAGTGGGCAAGGAAGGACCATGTGCCAATCACAGCTCCACTCAGAGTCACAGAGATGTACAGCACAGAAACAGACCCTTCGGCCCACCATGTCCATGCCGACCTTTTTTCCCATCTACACTAATCTTATTTGCCTGCGTCAAGACCCGTCCTTCAATGCCTTGTCTATTCAAGTGCCTGCCTAAATGCCTCCTAAACACAGTGACTGTATCTGACTCCGCCACCTCCTCTGATAAAACACTACAGGAGAAACCTGTCTCCACATTGCTCTTGCCCTACGGAGCTCGTATCCTCGTACCTGGACACTATCAACTCTTTCTCCGCGATATCGACGACTGCATTGGTGCCACCTCTTGTACCTGTGCGGAACTCGACGGTTTCATAGATTTCACCACAAATTTTCACCCTGCTCTCTCTGGACTATCTCTGACACCTCTCTCTCCTTCCTTGGTCTTTCCATCTCCATCTCAGGAGATTCCTCATCCACCGACATCTTCTACAGACCCACTGCCGCCCACAGCTACCTCGATTACAGCTCCTCCCACCCTGTCCCTTGCAAGGATGCTATCCCTTTTTCTCAATTTCTCTGCCTCTGCCACATCTGCTCCCACGATGAGGCTTTTCACTCCAGGACATCTGAGATGTCCAACTTCTTTTCTAACAGTGGCTTCCCCTGACTGTGGTCGAGAGCTCACACCCGTATCTCTACCATTTCCCGCACCTCTGTTCTCACCCCCACCCCTCCCAGACCCAACAGGGATAGGGTGCCCCTTGTCCTCACATTTCATCCAGGCTGTTCCTTGTGCATCCAACAAAGAGGCGTTTAAGAGGCTCTTAGATAGACTCATGGATGTGCAAAGAATGGAGACGGATGGACATTGTGTGGGCAGAAGGGATTAGTTTAGTTAGGCATTTAATTACCAGTTTAATTAGTTTGGCACAACATGGTGGGCCAAAGGGCCTGTTCCTGTGCTGTACTGTTCCACGTTCTATGTTCTAAAGCTCCAGGAAATGAAATCCTGTGGCAATAACTCACACCGTTAAGTGTGTCAAGGATCCATTCTGAGTCCAGTAGGAGGGCTCCTGTGATGAAAGGACATTGACTTATGCATGAATATGGAGAGAAGGCCATTCGGCCCCTCAAGGCCCCTCTGCTACCTGATTGTACCTCAGCTCCACATGTCAACTTACCCAGCTACTTACCCTTACTTATCAGGAATCCATCTACGAAGGATCTCTGACCTGAAACGTTAACCCGATTTCTCTTTCCACAGGTGCTGCTTGACCTGCTGAGTGTTTCCAACATTTTTATTTTGGATTTCAACAGCTGTAGATTTTTGATTTTCGAGAACCAATCTAGCTCTGGATTAAAAAGATATTCAAAGACTCTGCTTCCACAGACCCTTGAGGAAGAGAGTTCCAAAGACTCACAACCCTCTGTGAGAATCACCTTGTCTCAGTCTGAAGGCTTCTGGATTCTCAAACAACGTGCTCTCCACATACCCTGGGATCTGAAACATGAACTCTGATTTCTCCCTCTGCAGAAGCCGCCTGACTTGTGTACATCTCCACTCTGTTGGTTTTACCCCTCAACCCATCCTGGATCAGCTGGGCATGGCTGGTGTGTGACTGCTCAGCCTGGAGTGTGAGACCGTGCAGAGGGGACACTGTGATGCAGAAAGTGAGGAAATAAGTTCAAACAGAAGTAGGTCATTGGATCTGTCAGCTTAGAAAGCTGCCACTTCCTACCATGGCAACCCAGCTGCAGCGGCAGATGGGATGGGAAGCCACATCGGGCCAATTCACAACAAACACTCGACATCGTCAGAGAGAGAAAAGCGCTATGTCTTGTTTCGGATGAAGAATGAATGTTTTACAGTTTCTGGCTGAGAAACGCAGGGCTGAAACATAGAATCCCTTTAAAGTGGGAGAGCATAGAACAGGGGATTCATTTCACTTGTGTTGAGAAGGCAAGGGGACTGGGCCCTGGGGAGCGCTCTGTAATCCATTCATTCTCCGAGGTGTCTCTCCTCCTCCTGGCTTGCTGGTGCTTTCTAAATAACATTAAGAAGAGGCTGCCAGCTGCTGCCTGAAGCCAGTCAGCCAGCATCACAGCTTTGTTCACCCTACACAACGGCCATTTATTCTGAGCCCTGAACACAGCCCTGCTCACATCTCAATGACACTTCAGTAAATTACTGTCACTGCCCTGGGCTGAGGCCGTGACCATGCTGGAGGCAGCATCTCTGTCAGAGGTAACACTGAAAGAGGAGCCTGTCCCATTAAAGGCTGCTTTATGCAAAGAAAGGGGGCTTGGGGAGTGTCAGAGAATAAAACTGGGGGGTTGGGGGGGGAGGGGAGGAGAGGGGAGGACTGCTAATTGCAGTCTGTGTGCGACCAAGTTTAGTCATGGCTGCCAGCAAAGGTTGGCTGAGGATTACCTGTGGTGTGAAAGCCTGTCCTAATATGGTTGGAAAACAACTCCAGAGTTTCCCTCCTCCCCCTCCCCCCTCCCCTCCCCCCTCCCCAAATCCCCTGCTGCTTTATTTTGCTGTCAGTGGGGGAGGTGACGGCATCCTTGGTAACCTGAACCATTGCAGATGGAGAATATTTATTCAGTCGGTCTGACCCACACGGACACAGATGAGAAATGTCTGCATTAATCTGAGATGTGTTTGCTTTCCCCAACTAATGTAGAGGTGGCAGAGTGGAGGGGGAAGGGAGGGAGGCACGTCACTCTCTCACTGCAGCTCCTCCTTTGTCTCTGATGTCGCCACGCTCAGCAAGATCCAACTGCAGGCACATGTGTCTGTCAGAGAGTTAGTGGGGGTGGGGACTGGCAGGAAGGGGGGAGGGGGAAGGAAACGGGGGAGGGGGATGATGGTGGCTGAAAACAGCAGGGCAAAGGAGCAGTAATGAGTAAATCAAGAGCGCAAACCCCACATGAATTGAAGCATCGACTGTTCAACAGCACAGTGCATGCAACTTCAGCACTGAGGGCGATGGTTAGGCTTTGCACTGTTGAACTTTGCAATGCGTTGGGCGTACGTTGACATCTCTGGCACCTTTCCCACCCTTGCTGAAATCTGGGGCCGATCACTACCTCCAAAACAAAATGAGTTCATTTTGTGCAAAGATAAATAAAGAGCAATAAGCTCCCAAATTACTGTTAAAACTTACATTTTTTAAAATAACTTGAGCCAGAAGTAACATTTTTTTCCTAATTTGATCACAGGGCTGATTTCTGTGACACGCAGGTGATAATCGTGTAAAAGTGCCGCAGCAAGTGAGCTCTGTTTCTGTCTGCTTCTCTTTCTTTCTCCACAGACGCTTCTCGACCCACTGAGTTCCTCCAGCAGATTGTTTGTTGCTCCAGATCCCAGCACCTTCTGCCTCTACCCTGACCAGTCCACTCAGTCTCTCTCCCCTTGTTCACCCTCTCCATTCCTCCCCCTTCATTACCAGACTCATCACCCTCCCACCCCCCCCCCCCCACCAGGTTCCACCTGTCCATCATCCGTCCCTCACCTGGTTCCACTTATCACCTACCAGCCCCTGTCTCACCCCTCCCTCTCACTTCCATACACTGGCATCTTCCCTCCACACACTCAGTGCTGATGCGGGGTCTCGACGCTGAATGTTGACCATCCCTTTCCCTCTAAATTCTCTCTTCTCCCTTCTTCCATCGGGTAGAAGATACAGGAGCCTGAGGGCACGTCCCACCAGGCTCAAGGACGGCTTCTACCCCATGGTGACAAGACTATTGAACGCTTCCCTTATACAATGAGATGGACTCTTGACCTCACAATTGACCTTGTTATGACCTTGCACCTTATTGTCTACCTGCACTGCTCTTCCCTGTAGCTGTGACACTTTACTCTGTACCCAGCTATTGTTTTACCCTGTACTGCCTTGATGCACTGTGTAATGAATTGACCTGTACAAACGGTATGCAAGACAAGTTTTTCACTGTACCTTGGTACAAGTGACAATAATAAACCAATTCCAATACCTGCTGAGTTCCTCCAGAAGTTTACTCTTTGCCCCAGATTCCAGCATCTGCTATTTCTGTGGCTCCATTCCCTGTCGAGGTTGGGCTTTGGCTGAGGTACAACCGTTACAAGGGTCCTGCTGATGACAGCTATCAGCTGCCCACTGCTTGGATGAGGTAGTCTTGGTTTTAACCACCCTAACTTACTGCATAAACATTATGGTGTAAGGCATCAGTTGAGCTGTTGCAGAGATCGACCCTGATGGTACAACTGTGGCGTGATCTCTCTGCTGAGAGTGTCCGACTGGCACTCACCTTCCATCCACCGGCTGCGCTGCAATATTTCTTGTCACTGTGGAGCGATTGGTGTTGTGGAAATTAAACAGGAGCACCAAAACCTCACTGCTAAACCTCAAGGATGGCAACAGCTTCTGACTCGAGAATCGATCAATAGATTTTTAGATAGAAAAGGAACAATGTGATTGGTGGAGCTGAGGTAAAAGGTCAGCCATGATCTTACCGAATGGCAGAGCAGACACGAGGGCTGAATGGCCTACTGTTCCTTATGAGGAGCCTGTGATGAGGTCAAAGGGAAATGAATGGGTTTGTAATGAATGGAGTGTTGCTCCTGGTCTGGGTTAAAGGGCTCTGACCCTGTGAATGTTCAGGGGCTGGTGATGTTTGTACCCAGGTGAGAAGGGGAAGATTGATGAGGACTGGGAGACCCTGGAGTCTGGGCCGATAGATGTCAATCGGAGACGGACCGTGGTGGTGGCCACATACAAAGAGGTGGTGGTGCAGACCAATCAGTTACAGATAGCTGATGTGGAAGTGACATGAGGACACAGTGAGTGGCTCGCGTCGGGCATGCGCAGCCGGGGAGAGGAATGGAGGAAGGTTCAGGTGTAACGTTCTAAAGGGAGCTGGTAACTATCTGGAAGGAAGGAATTTTCAAAGCTGTGGGGAGTGGGTGGGAAGTGGGGCTGGCAGGATTGCTCTTACAGAGAAATAGCATGGACTGGATGGATCGAATGGTCTCTTTCTGTGCTGTGGCCAGGGATACTCTCCCGCTCTGTGAAATAAATCCATGGGATCAGTAGACCATGAGTGTGGGAGAGTGTAGACAGAGCCTCAGTCATCGCAACATTACACTTCCTGCAGTTATTGTTTCATGTGATCTGATGTTTCACAGATTGCTCACATTCACCAGCTGAGGATGTTTTAACATTCAACCTAACATTTAGGAAGTTTAAATATCATTTCGTTAATGAGTGATGAGGTATATTCATTGGTGATTTTACTGCCAAAAGTGTGAATTCAAAATCAAAGCTGGGTTTACTGTCAGATGCACAAGTCCATGTGTGCACAGGGGCAATGAAAAACTTACTTGCAGCAGTATCACAGGCACAGAGCATCAGATAAGCAGCATTCACAAGAAAAACATAAATTAAACACAAATTAAATACAATTTTTCCAAGACGGGCAGTCTTGAGGTCAAAGTGCTGCTGTTGAGGTCAAAGTGTGGACTTTGGTGAGCATCGGTAAGTTATTTTTTTCTCTATCTTACTGTCTTGGTCTAAGGGATAAAGGGACTGGGAGTGGCAGGGCAGTGGGATGTGGGAGACTGGGGACATCAGTGTTCCTGGTGACTACACCTGCAGGAAGTGTGTCCATCTGTAGCTCCTGGCAGACCGCACGCGGCAGCTGGAGCTGTGGATGGACTCACGGTGGAGCATTCGGGATGTGGGGAATGTGGTGGAGGGTACGTTCGGTGAGTCGGTCACTTCACAGGTACAGACAGAGAGATGGGTGACCACCAGCAAGGGCATTCAGGGCAGGCAGGTAGTGCAGGAGTCCCCTGTGGCCATCCCCCTAACAAGTGTTGGATCCTGTTGAGGGGGTGGCCACCCAGGGCAACAGCTGAGGTGGCACCGTGGTGGGTGTTGCAGCACAGGAGGGGGGAGCAGAACTGGCAGAATGATAGCAGGAGGGGGTCCTATCGTGGGGAGGAAGGGGCAGGTAGTCATTTCTGTGGACACTAAAGATGCTCCAGGTTGGTCCATTGCCTCCCTGGTCCTAGGGTCAAGAACGTCCTGGAGCAGCTGCAGGACATTCTGAAGGGGAAGGGTGAACAGCCAGAGGTCGTGGTAGAGTTTGGTGCCAACGATGTCGGTAGGAGAAGGGATGGGGTCTTGCAACATGATTTTGGGAACTAGATAGCATTTAAAAAGCAGGACCTCAAAGGTGATGATCTCTGGATTGCTTCTGGAGCCACAAGCTGGTGCATACAGGAATAGAAGGATGGGTCGGGTGAATGTGGAGTTGAACAGATGGTGCAGGGGGATGGGCTTCAGGTTCCTGGATCATTGGAACCATTTCTGGGGAAGGTGAGACCTGTACAAGTTGCATGGGTTGCACCTTAACCAGAGTGGGTCCAACATCCTTGCTGGGAGGCCTGCAAGTGCTGTTGGGGAAGGTTTGAACTGAGTTGACAGGGTAAGGGAACTCGGAGCAGTTGTTCAGATGGACAAAAGCAGTCACCCAGAGGAGAAATAGTCAAACATTAATTCTGACATAATTTGAATATTCTTTGGGAATTTTTAGTGTGGATCTTTGAGGAATCTGCCCTGCAGTGTGAGCAGGCAGTGACAGCAGTGGGTTACAAGAGCAGCAAAAGTATTTTGCACTATTGCATTTTATTGCCACTAAATAGAAAGCTGATTGGTTTGCTTGCAGCCAATGAGCAGAAACCTTTCTCCTGTGCCTTTCTGTTTGCTGATGTCCTTGTCTCCAACCAATCATGGTCAGCACACTTGTTCTGACACTCCAGGAGCTACCTGAACTCATGAGTCTGCTTCTCTCTCCGTAGTTGCTGCCCGACCTGCAGAGTAACTTTTGTTGTTATTGATGTCTGGGAAGATGTGCCCCTGGATTGGTTGTGTGAGGTCAGGCTCCAAGCCTGGGCCAGAGACGTGATGTACTGTGGTGAGAGGTAAGGCTGGGGCTTTGGTCACCCGTCACCTAGAAACTGGAACAGCTACCCCAACACTGGATCCCACCCCCAGTGGAGACACGGTTCACACTGGAGTCCTGCTGCCTTTAACAGGAGAGAATTTCACTCATTCTGCCTGGACCTGATTCTAAGTCCATGGGGTAAAAAACAAGCCCTTAAACCCTTAGCCAATCCAATTCCACCAGGCATGTATAAAGCCCCAGTCAGGGTGAGTAGGTGGTGGTAGGCGGATGGGGGAGGGAGGACCTTGTTTATCTTGTTCTGAGCATTAGTGACATGAGAATGGATTCAGTTCACGGAGGAAGGATAATGTCTTACTTCAGATATTACCACGGGCAGTGGTGGTTTCTAATTGTGCCATTAACCCATCCACGTTATGAATGTTGTGTGCACATGGATAACAAGCCTTTAACTTTACCTCGCTCCCCACTATGACCCTGTCTGCTGTGTATCCCTCTGCCAGGACATGCCATCCCTGACACTGCCCGGTCACCTCTACCTTCTGTGTCCAGAGCTTTTCCCTTCAGATTCTCCCATCAGGTTCCCGCCCCCTGTAGCTGTCTGCAATTGCCACGACAGGCCGTTATCAGCAGTCTTGCTAAAACAAGAACTGTTGGTGCATTATCTACTTTTTTTTAAAAATGGCTTATATTTCTATATGTCATTTGCAGTCCCAAGTCTCCTAATAATACTTCACAGCAAGGAAAGCATTGCAGTAAACATAACAACACGCACAGCAAACCCTCACATAAAATAATGTGGTAAGAAATCATACCTGTTTGTATCTTCAGTGTAAAATCTCTGATTTAAGTACATACCACAACTGGAGACTTACCTGCACTTGCTAAGCATAGCTCAAGCGCCATCCATAAATTCACCGATGACTCCACTGTTGTTGGCAGGATCTCAAATGGCGATGAGGAGACGTACTGATTCTAGCACCTGGGATATAGATCAGCTGGTTGAGTGGTGTTGCAACAAAACCTCACACTCAACATCAGCAAGACCAAGGAACTAATTTGGACTTCAGGAAGGGGAAGTCGGGAGAACGCACACCGGTCCTCACTGAGGGGTCAGCAGTGGAAATGGTGAGCAGCTTCAAGTTCCTAGGTGTCAATATCTCCGAGAATCTATCTTGGGCCCAACACATTGATACAATCAGAAAGAAGGCATGCCAGTGGCTCTACTTCACTCGGAGTTTGAGGAGATTTGGTATGTCACCATAGACTCTCAGAATGCTCTCCACTGTATATTTGTAGAAATTTGTAAATTTCTACAAATATACACTGGAGAGCATTCTGACTGGTTGCATCACCACCTGGTATGGAGGCTCCAATGTACAGGATCAAAGGAGGCTGCAGAGGGTTGTAGACTCAGCCAGCTCCATCACGGGCACAACCCTCCCCACCATTGAGGACATCTTCAGGAGGTGGTGCCTCAGGAAGATGGCATCATTAAAGACCCTCACCACCCGGGACATGCCCCCTTCTCATTACTACCTTTGGGGAGGAGGTACAGGAACCTGAAGACCCACACTCAATGTTTCAGGAACAGCTTCTTCCCCTCCGCCATCAGATTTCTGAACGGTCCATGAACCCGTGAACACTGCCTCGTTATTCCTCTTTTGCACTATTTATTTATTTTTGTAACTTACAGTAATTTTTATGTCTTTATGTCTTGCACTGTGCTGCTGCCGCAAAACAACACATTTCATGACATATGTCAGTGACAATAAACCTGATTCTGATTCTGACTTGGCACCAGAGATGTGTGTGAGGATCAGAGCAGGTTCCTGTGCTGATTCCCCAGTCTTCTCACTGAACCCGGTCAAGACAATACCACAGCGTAAAAAGAAGTGCCTGCTGGCAAGAAGCCAAGTTCTCAGCTTTCCATTCAGCCGGAGGACAAAATGTAACTTTTATCCCTTGGATCATCAAATTCAGAAGCGTTGAAATAAGAATCAAAAGGAAAAGCTTGCAAACTGAGCAGGCAGTGGCTGCTCAGACACTGGGGCCCAGGGCTCCCACTTGCTCCAGGTTAGAGCCACTCACTTTGGATTTAAATGAGACACATCTAATGCATCACTCTTTGAGAGTTAACTCTTTACAAGAATCTACGTTTTAAGCATTATGTCCCCCGTCTAAAGTTTCCCCAGGTTTAGCCCCAGTGAGTACAACCCTTCACATTAGTCAAGCTGCTTCAGGCCTTGGCTGCAGTTAGTGTGATCACCAACTGTTTCATTCACTCTGTTTCCAGGTTTTGTATTGGAATTGGTTTATTATTGTCACATGTACCAAGTTACAGTGAAAAGCTTCTGTTTGTGTGCCATCCAGACAGATCATGCCGTACATAAGTACATTGAGGTAGTGAAAAGAAGACAGAATGCAGAACATCGTGTTCACCATTTAACTCAAACTGTCCAATTATTCAGCAGTGCTGGCACATGGTTGCCCACATTCATGCCTGATCCTCCACTAATCCTTGTCTCCAGTCAGCTGGCCCAGTCTCTCCAACAAATCCTCAGGATCAGTCTCCGGGGCTCATGGATCCAGTGCGAGTGATCAGGGTCAGCTCCGATCGCCCCCGGCTCTGAACGCCCCCACTCCCTGCACTCTCCCTACAGCCTTACACTCCCAGACCCGTCCACTGTCCACACACTGACCTCCAGCCTCGGTGTCTGTGAGAGGTAAAGGTGGCAGAGTGAATCCGCGACATTTGAGAGAGGCAGAGGGGGTGAGTGTCGCAGGTAGGAAAGCACAGAGTGAGAAGAGAAGCATAAAGAGTAAGAGGCAGCAAGAGGAGGTCGAGGAGACGTGCAGGTGGTGTCGAAGGATGTGGCCGAGAGCTGCAGGAAGGAAGTGGGCAGTTAATACCAAAGGGAATGCCAGCATCTATTGCCCAACCCTAAATGCCCATGAACTGAGCAGGCAGGTAAGAATCAGCCACATTGCTGCTTTGGAGTTTGAATGGGGAGGAGGGGAGGGGGTGTCTGAGACCTGAAACGTTAACTCTGTTTTTTTCTCTCTACAGATGCTGCCTGACCTGCTGAGTGTGTCCAGCATTTTCCACTGTTATGTCAGATTTCAATTATCTGCAGAGTTTTATTTTTTGAATTGCTGATAGACTGTGTCCAACACACAGCATCTGCCTGGCAAGCCTCTACGCTAATGATTTCCTCAGCAGCTCCTGTCTCAGTCTGATATCAGCGGCGCAGATCCCAACCCACCACTGATTCATTTACAATTGGCTCCTGCATGGGGCAGTTGTCATTTATGATGCAGCTCATCACCCTGGTGAACAGCCTGGGTGTGTTCCCCCGTTTTGTTAACTATATCCTGTTCCAAGCACTTGAATCCTCTAATGTGCCCTCAGTGAAACACATTACATCGCTTTAGTCCTCTGGCAGAATTTCAGTCGGAGCCCTTTGTTAGTTTTTCATTGTTTCTTCAGGTGGAAACAACAGTACCCTCAGATCCTGGTGGTTTCTTGAGGATGCCTCCAGCTTGTTCAGCAAAGGTCACCCATTACGGCCAGGCTTTCACATCCCTGACCAAGCTGCCAATCCTTCTTTCAATCTTAGCTAAAAAGAAGCAGCTTGAAGACCCATTCCCCAGAACAAGGAACCTCAGTGAAATCAGGCACTGGTCTGGCCCTGTGAGTCTCTCGGGTGCACGGAAGGGATTGCATTGCATTATCTCAGAGCAGCAGGAAACTTACCCTGGGCAAAGTTCATCTCCTAATCAATATTCCTAAAAAAATAGATTCTCTGGTGGTTATTACATTTGTGGGAGCTTGCTGTGCGTGAATGTTTCCTACCTTCCAATGACTATGCTTCAAAAGTACTGCATTGGATAAAACAATTTAAATGGGATGTAGATGGTGCCATAGAAATGTAAGGCTTTATCTTTTTAATAAAAATCAATCAACCTTGAAAGTCTTGGGGAAGAGAGCTCCAGATTTCCACTAACATCTGTCAACCAAGAAACAGATGACAAATTCTTCACGAGGAAGAAGAAATGTCGGGTTATTTTGGTCTTAAAATAGTGTTAGGAACAAATGTTGTTCACTGGACAAAACGTTCACTAATGTGGTGATATTGCAATCTTGCATTTCTTGGAAGCTGCAAACTGTCCCCTCCTGGTCACCTCGCTCACTGATCAGTAACGTGGTCCTCACGTAGGGACAGCTCAAGGGGAAGAGTGAGCTCAGACAGGACAAGAATATCAGTATGGGGTCACCAGACACAGATCTGAGGCCAACAACGCACGGCTGGGCACCCTGTCAGATCAGCTGAACACACACACAAACACACACACACACACACGCACACACACATCCACCCCATCCACACACACACACACACACACAAACACACACACCCATACACACACACATCCACCCCATCCACACACACACACACACACACACACACACACACACATCCACCCCATCCACACACACACACACACACACACACACACATCCACCCCATCCACACACACACACAAACACACACACCCATACACACACACATCCACCCCATACACACACACACACACACACACACACACACACACACACACACACACACACACACACACACACATACACACAAACACACACCCTCACACAAATACACAAATTCAACTGCTCCAGTCAGTACAAGGCCTGTCCCTACTATATCTGGCCATGCTGGGAATGTGAGGAATGGCAGGAGTTCCAGAACCAGATAGAGTTCCAGGAATGACATACAGTTACAACATTTGCAAGGCAAGTTTTTCACTGCACCTCGGTACAAGTGACAATAATAAACCAATACCAATAAGACTCACATTATTCTGACACATCCCATGACAAAATTCCTCCTCACTGCAAAACGGTGGTCCTTGGTTAACATTGGATCTGGAAGAAGCTCGTCAGCCCTCAAGGCAACACTTTGGAAGATGAAGATGCCACCAGCCCCTTCTGTTGTTTGATGGTTGCTGTCTTGCAATTCCTTTAGGTAACGACTCTGTCAACAACAAAAGCAGAAAATGTTGGAAATATTCAGAGAAACCCTTCCTCTCTGCAACAGATGCTGCCTGATCAACGGCTTCAAGAGTTTCTGTTTTTACTTCAAGTTTCAACTTTCATCTCATCCATGAATCTCAGGTTTAAGATGAACAATTGCCCCAGCATCAACTGGGGGTTTCAGGGGAGAGTTCTCCCACTGATCTCTCTCACCCTCTGTCCATAGAATGTTTCCCAGCCACCACAGCAGGAGGTTAATCGGCCAGTGGACATTGCCCCTAACGTGTAGGTGAGTGCTAGAGGTTGGGGAGGAGGTGATATGTGGGATGAACAGAATGGGCTAGGACACAGACAGTGGGCTGAAGGGCCTGTTTCTATGCTGCATCTCTCTGGCTCCCTTCAGAAAGATCTGCCTCCAACTTTCAGATTCTGCCCAAGTCCCTGACGGGAGGATTCAGATCTCCTCTCCATGTGACCATTTCCCCTTAGTACCTTAAACTTTAATCACAGGGGTGGCTAAACAGTGCAGTGGGAAATGTCGCTGCCTCACAGCTCCAGAGACACAAGTTCAATCCTGACCTCCGGTGCTGTCTGTGTGGAGTTTGCATGTTCTCCGTGTGACGTGTGGGTTTCCCCCGGGTACTCCGGTTTCCTCCCACATCCCAAAGATGTACGGGTCAGTGGGTTAATTATCCCCAGTGTGTGGGTGAGGAGTAAAATCTGGAGTGAGTTAATGGAGATGTGGAGAGAATAGAATGAGATTTGTGTAGGATTAGTGTGAGTGGGTGCTTGATGGGTGATTCAGTCAGTCAAAGGGCCTGTTTCTGTGTTTTTATTATTATTATCGGTTTATTATTGTCACTTGTACCGAGGTCCAGTGAAAAACTTGTCTTATAAACCGATCGTACAGGTCAATTCATTACACGGTGCAGTTACATTGAGTCAGTGCAGAGTGCATTGATGTAGTACAGGTAAAAACAATAACAGTACAGAGTAAAGTGTCACAGCCAGTATAAATTCAGCTAATCAACGATATAGTGTTACGGACTAGGTTACTATTGGTGAATGTCCCTTTACGATAGAGCATAGTGGTGTGTGTGTGTGTGTGTGTGTGTGTGTGTGTGTGTGTGTGTGTGTGTGTGTGTGTGTGTGTGTGTGTGTGTGTGTGTGTGTGTGTGTGTGTGTGTGTGTGAGAGACATGCTTACGTCAACAGAAGGTAAAGGACGTAATGAAGTTTTTGGAGCAGTCAGTCAGTGAAGAGAGAGAGAGAGAGAGAGAGAGAGAGAGAGAGAGAGAGAGACCAGCCTGCTAGTTTCTCTATCGATGGATGAGAAACAATACAGAGAAAGTGCAGTGCAATAAGGTGCAAGGTCACAACAAGGTAGATCGTGAGGTCAGAGTCCATCCCATTGTATAAGGGACCGTTCAATAGTCTGATCACCGTTTTGATGAGTCCATCACACCCCTAATTTAAATTTCAAGGACCATAATGCTAACTTGTGAACTTTAACCCCTGGAATCCAGGGAACATTCTGTTAAAGATACTCAAAAGAATGCCAGAGGCAGCAAATCAGAAATAAAAACAGAAACTGCTGGAAACACTCAGCAGGTCAGGCAGCGTCTGTGGAGAGAGAAACAGGGTCAATGTTTCAGGTCCAGCACCCTTCATCTTTCTGCCAGACTCTGTTCAACTCTGAATAAGGTGCTTTTCCTGGACCTGCGGGTAATTTCCCACCAGATGTCGTCATGTGTCGGGAAAGTCCCATTGGATCCCCAAGCTATGGTGGGTCTGAGAGATTTGATCCCTTGCTGGTGGTGATTGGGATTGGCTGAGAGGATTGATCCCATGCTGGTGGTGATTGGGATTGGCTGAGAGATTTGATCCCGTGCTGGTGGTGATTGGGATTGGCTGAGAGGATTGATCCCGTGCTGGTGGTGATTGGGATTGGCTGAGAGGTTTGATCCCGTGCTGGTGGTGATTGGGATTGGCTGAGAGGTTTGATCCCGTGCTGGTGGTGATTGGGATTGGCTGAGAGGACAGCCACTGTGTATCTCTGTTTAACATTGTGACCTTTACTGGAAGTTGCCCATGGAATACTGGGAGTGGCTCCTAAACCCTTCACAGTAAATGATCCCCTCACCCAGCTTTACCTAGAGCGCAGAACACAGAACAGTACAGCACAGGAACAGGCCCTTTGGCCCACCATGTCTGTGCTGACCATGATGCCAAATAAAGCCAATCCCATCTGCCTGCCCATGGTCCATATCCTTCCATTCCCTGCATGTTCACGTGTCTGTCTAAATGTTTCTTAAATGCCACTATTGTATGTGCTTCCACTACATCCCCAGGCACATACAAGTGAGGCTGGTGACACATCCATGGTGTGTTGGGATCATAACCTGTCGGTGAAGGAATAAAGAAAACGAAATGTGAAAAGCACACATTGAGGTAGAAGCTTCAGCTGGGCAGCTCTGGGACCCACACAGGACATGCAGCAACAACTCACCTCAGCTTTTAGACAGTCAGTAAATAAAAGAGAAAGGAAGGCCTGCATTTCTATAGTGCCTTTCATATCCTCGGCACCTCCCCCACAAAAGCATTGCACACCCAGCACATTCTTAGCGTGCAGTTACCATGATAAGTTGAAGTTGCACCCCTACAGATCTCACAGGAACACGTTTAGTCAGAGCTGCAGTTGGCCATCTGGTGCCTGTTCTACCATTAGTGAAGATCAAACCAACCTGACCTTTGGTCTCAGTTCCATTAGTCCCATTACTCTTGATTCCCATAGTCCAAAAAATGTTACTGTGGCCTTGAATGTATTCAGTGCCGACATCTACAACCCTCTGGGGTAGAGAGGTCTCAGCATGCACAGCCCTCTGAGAGAAGACATTCCACTCATCTCCATCTGAAGCCATGCTCCACCTTCCGCATCCTTCCAGCCTCTCGGCATTGACTCTGTTTCAGTAAGGTCTCCTCTCATTCCTCTGAACTCCAGCCAGCAGAGGTCCAAACCACCCACGCTCATCCCAGGAACCTTCGTGGAATTTCTCCAGTACAAGTGTAATTCTCCTTCAGGAAGGTGACCTACGCTGTACGTATTTGTCCAGTAGTAGTCTACCCAAAGCCCTGTACAGGTGCAGCAGGACTTCCCTGTTGTTACAGAGACACACGAGATGAGGAAGGACATGTGGCTGTAGTTGGGAGTCTTGGTAAGAATGTGGTCCAAGAGCTGGAGAGCAGCAGAGGGGCACAGTGAGGGAGGGTCTCACAGAATTCCCATCAGAGAGAGTAGGAAAACTTCTTCAAAGCTGGCATGCCTCGAAGAGACTTTGCAGTGGAGAGATGTGTCCTGATGCAGGGTTTTGCCCCAAAACGTCAACAATTCCTTTCCCCGCACAGAAGCTGCTGGACCCTCTGAGCTCCTCCAGCAAATTGTCTGTTTCTCCCTGCCATTATACTCTCTCTCTTTAGCAATGAAACTCTGTATTTTCCCTGTCTTCCTGGTTATGCGCCATACCTGCATTCCAGCTTTCCCCGGAGACACATGGAGTCCTGACACAGAGTTTTGAGCTGTAACATTGACAATTCCCTCCCTCCCTCCCTCCCTCCCTCCCACAGATGCTGCTCGACCCACTGAGTCCTTCCAGCAGATTGTTTTAACTTCCCATGTTTCCTGTACGAGGACACCAGATCCCTCTGACTACAACGTTCTGTACTCTCTCTCCACTTAGAACATTGGTCACACTGACCTCCATTTTATGAGGGTTTATTTTCTGAAATATAAATCATAAACTCTATTCCAGTCAATGATGCAATGGGAAGTGGGTGGGTGGTTACATTCAACATCAGCTGGAAGGGAGTACCTCATCAGAGCATTATTGGAGAGCTAACATTAACACAATGTGCATTCACATGATCGAACCCTGCCAGCTGTAACCAGAACAGTTTATGAAAAGGTTATTCTTTCTTATACAGGTCATGTGAACAAAGCCCACCTGTGATACGCACCTGAACTTGCCTCGGTGCCTGGGATGGCGCGACCGGTTTTGATTTCCATTTGCTGGAGCGACTGGTTCTTGGTGAATTGTGTGAGTGGGAATCTGTGGGAGAGGAGAGTGGTTTGGTATTGAAACCCCTCACAGCTGAATAACTTGACAGGCAAGAACGCTCTGCAGTCCAGGGAAGCTTAAGGGATAAATCTCAGCATTTAGTCCTTCTGTTCAGCTTGGGTAGGGTTTGAAGTGTCATTAATTACTTCTCCCCAATCTGGAAGAATGAATTTAACCCTCACTCAGCCCTTGGAACAGTAACAATAGAAATGTGATTCCTTTATCATAAACAGGAGGAATTTGTCAGAATGTTCTGGTTATTTTATCTTCATGACACCAAAATGAAATTCATATCGAAAAGCACCACAGTGTTGCATGGGTCTCACGAATTTCACTCTGAAACACACCAAACATATTCACTTTAAGCAAAGGTTAATAAACGCTCTTTCCTAAAGTCTGGGCTCCTCAAAACGTCAACCAGAATGAAGATTCATAAATACTGGGACAGTTAGCAGTCCTAAGTAACTCACAAATTATACCAAGTAAACTGTTCTCCAGCCTTTGTCTGACAGACTCTGTGGGTCAGAACTAACTGTAAACCATCCGATGGAGAAGTTCAGGAATGCAAGAGAACAACACCAAGACTTCACACAGCCTGGCCATGGCCTGCTGTTGTATGGGAGGGGATGTGACGGGATTTGAGTTAATTATTCCCAGGAATACAGTCAAACATTTTGAGTAGGAACTTCTGGCAGAGTGTGATGAATCTCTGGAATTCTCTACCCTGGAGCATTGTGGAAGCAGGATGATAGGGGGTATTTAAACAGGAAACTGGTAAATTTTTGAAATATCAGAGAACTTTGGGAAACTGGCAGAGAAAAGGAGATGGCCTGAGGCAGATCAGCCATGATGATATTGAATGGTGGGACAGACTTGAGGGGCTGAGTGGTCTCCTCCTGCTCCTGTTGTCTTATCTTTGTATGGTATTTCATGCTACATGGAGTCAGCTTCTGGGGTGAGAGTGAGATCAGCACACTTCCCAGGTTCAGGAATCACCATTCCACCTAAACAGTCTCCATGTCTGCTTTGTTGCAGAATCACTGAGGTGATATGGAATGATTATTTTATCCTTGAATATCAAAGGAATCAAGGGAAATGGGGTTAGTGCAGGAAAGTGGTGCTGAGGTAGAGATTGGCCATGTTCCCATCAAACGGTAGAACAGGTATGAATGGACCTTCCTGCTCTATTTCTTATATTCTCATGTAAAATGTTTTCACAAGCTGTGTAAATAGTCTACCTACTGCCCTACTCAGCCTTAGAATCACTAATAGAAGCAGAAAATGCAGGAAATTCTCAAGAACACAAGAAATAGGGGCCACCAAGATCATGGTTGATGTTCTAACCTCAAGAACCATTTTCCTGCACTTACCTTGTTCCTCCGGAACGTCCGTCGATTTGCCCAACTTTGTACAATCTGCAAACTTGTAAATGTAACACTTGGTCATCTCAGGTAACTTGTTGATGTAGATTGTGATCCCTGAAGCACACTTCAGACACAACCTTCAACCTGAGAAAGATTCTTTGCTTTTGGTCTGTTAACCGGATCTAAAGCCCCATCAGTACATGACACCCAATTCCATGTGCTGTGACATCATTGACCAACCTCCTCTCAGGGACCTTTTCAAAAGTCTTCCGGAAATCCAATGCATCACATCCACTGGATCCTCTTTGTCTGCTCAACCAGTCATCGGGAAGGGAACAGTGTGTCGTCTGTGAGACGGGGGAAGGGAAGGGAGTGTGGGAGGTGGGAGGGGGGAAGGGAAGGAGGGGTGGTGTGTGGGAGGGGGAAGGGAAGGGTGTGTGGGAGGTGGGAGGGGAGGGGTGGGAGGAGGGAGGGGGAAGGGAAGGAGGGGTGGGAGGAGGGAGGGGAGGGGTGGGAGGAGGGAGGAGGAGGGAGGGGTGTGTGGGAGGAGGGAGGGGGAAGGGAAGGGTGTGTGGGAGGAGGGAGGGGGAAGGGAAGGGGGGGTGGTGTGTGGGAGAAGGTTTCAGTGGAGCATAAAGGACTGAACAGATGAGCAGAAGGACCTTTTCCATGTTGCTGACCCAAAGTAACCCCCGGAACTGTGTGCTCTGAACCAAAGTTTATTTTGGTTTTGGGGAGACGCAGATATCAACCAGCACTGATTGAGGGTCCCCTTCCCCTTCCCCCCCCCCAGTTGAAGACACTTCCATTCCAGGATGTGGGGTGTGGGGATGGAGCGGTGGGGTTCGGTGAGCCATGTGCCTGGGGAGCCGGGGTGTTGTGTTCTCCTTCTGTTTTCACCCAGCCTCCATGTGCTGCTGTTCCGGGAACTCAGTCCTCACAGCTTCCTGAACACTCTGTGAGCAGCCATGGGCCGGGGATCCCCGTGAGTCAGTGGGGTTTGTCACCTCCTCTCAAGGTGGTGATGAGAGTGGAGGAGATGCATTGCAGCATTGATTCTGGTATCCAGGCATCCAGTGGAGCCAAGACCAGTCTACTGAGGTGGAACACGAAAAGTAGCCATCAGGAGCCACAGCCCAGCAAGGGTCTGTGCCAGGAGACACCTGGGAAAAGCCATGGACAGGGCTGTGAGTGTGTAGAACCTCGGCCAATAGTGATATCAGATGAGAAATGTGAACAGTACTTGACGCAATTTATTAGGGGAAGACCGATTCTGTATAACAACTCTTTAGATTATTTTCAACCAAATAATTCCACCATTTTAAGGGGAAGGTGAATTAATCTCAAGAACACAAGGATACAGGAGCAGGAGTAGGCCACTCAGCCCCTCAAGTACGCCCTTCCATTTAATCTGATCGTGGCTGCTCTACCCAGGCCTTAACTCCACTTCTCTGCCAGCTCCCCATTACCCTCAGATCCTCAATCTTCCAAAAACTTACCTGCCTCCACCTTCTGGTGATCTGGTCTCCACCACCCTCGGCTACAGAGAATTCCAGAGATTTACCATCCTCTGCTGACAGAAGTTCTACACACCTCCATTTTAAATGACCAACCCCTTATTAGAGGGTTAGAGGAATATGGGCCAAACACGGACAAATGGGACCGGGCACCATGGGCAGCATGGGGCCTGTTTCCATGCTGTGTTACTCTATGGCTCTATGACTTATCTTGGAACTATATCCCCTTATTCAAGACTCTTACAGTGATGAAAACTTCTGAACATCTACTCTCTCATACCCACTTAGGATCTTATATGTTTGAATAAGGTCACCTCTCATTCTTATAAACTCCAAGGAACACAGATTCAACCTGTTCAGCCTTCCTTGAGCAACCCTCTCATCCAAGAAGTTAGCCTGGAGAATCTCCTTCAGAGGCCTCCAATGTCACTATATCCTTCTTTAGGTAATGGAATCTAAACTGCTCCCAGTACTGCAGGTGTGGTCTCACCAACACCCTGGACAACAGGAATAGAATCTCCCTAGTTCTAAACTCCAAACCCTGGGCAATAAAGGCCAACTTTTTGTGATTCATGCACGAGAATAGCTCAATCCCTTTGTACTTCACTCATTTATATTGTCTCTGCACTTAGGTAATATCCCCCTTTTAATTCCCCTGACTGAAGAGTGTGAATCCACATCTCCCCACATTAAACCCCATTTGCCAGGTTTTCACCCAATCACTCAGTCTATCATTATCCCATTCCAGGGTCACAATATTCTCATTACAACATGCCCTTCCGCCCATTTTATGTCACTGGCAAACCGGGAAACCTTACGTTTTAACCCCCCCTCTCCCCACCACCTGGTCATTAATGTAAATAGTAAACGATTGAGGGCCAAGAACCGATCCCTGGGTAACTCTAACAGTTACAGCCCTCCAGCCTGACAGGGACCCATTTACTTCTACTCTCTGTTTCCTGTTTTGTAAAATTAACTGTAAATCAGATCTTAATCCAATCCTCTCATAGACACAGACTTTACTCTCATGGAGGCCTTCAGTGGACTAAAATGGCTACACAAATGCACATTGTTGTTGCATCTGGAACCAATTTTGCCTTAGGGATTCTTTTGTCAGGGGGAGAGACAGGCAGTTTAGTTCAACATGGACCTGTGAATTTAGAATGGAGAGGTTGCAAATATAGTGCTGCTGTGCAGGAATTCCTAGCGAGAGTTCATATGGCCACATGTGTCCAACTAACATTCCACCAATTCCTCTCCCCAGGAATGATACAACCGCCTCCATAACTTTCCCTGGTGGTTTGAGGCAGAGTTTCATTTCTAAGGGATTAGATCATGTTTTGAAGGCACTTACTGAGCAGGATCGAGTAGATTAGTTAAGGAACAAAAGAGTTAAAATCTGCAGCAAGAACAAATCCTGGAA
Organism: Pristis pectinata; assembly: GCF_009764475.1. NCBI lineage: Eukaryota > Metazoa > Chordata > Chondrichthyes > Rhinopristiformes > Pristidae > Pristis > Pristis pectinata. The sequence goes on from NC_067426.1 coordinate 1,307,737, forward strand.
TTTAATTTACAAAAATCAAAGCCATCAGGCCATTCTGCTAATATCCGTCTTCGAGCTGAGGTTCTAAGATTGGGTGGTTTTGGATCAGAATTACATTTTTAAGAATTTCCATCTGCTGTTATTGCAAACTCTGTTGAGGTGAACATCTGCATTAACAATTTCTCAGATTACACTTCCAGTGATTAACGCTGAATACTGTCCAACAACTGTCTGTGTTCAAAAATGCATTTACTTTGCAGTTGTTGCTTTTTACTGCAGGTAGTTCATTGTGTCCAAGGCTTGGCTGAAGGATCGAGTGGACAGTATACCCGTCCAAACTTGTCACTAACTGATTGGACTCAATCACTTGTATAAAGTTGTCTTTGTCAAAGTTTATTCTGAGTTTTTTCCCTCAGAGTTGGATCTCTTTGGCTGAGGGGGGGATACCATACAGTGCTTCATGGAACCATTTGCTTTGTCTACCAGCTGATTAGCAGCAGGTGTGAAAGAAATGCAATCGTACTACCAGTTCCTTGGGTCATTTTATCTGTACTGGGTTTGTGTCACTGGGAAACTTCCCTGTAACAGGTCCCAGTGTCCATTCCCCCCAGAACTGTCAGGGTCAAGGTTTATCTGTGTTCATTTGAAAGGACTAAGGATCAACCATGTCAACTGTTTTCACGTGTTTACCACTCCTCCCATATAGAGTTATTGAGTCATGCAGCACGAAAACAGGCCCTTCAGCCCAGCTGGTCCATGCTGACCAAGATGGCCATCCAAGCTAGTCCCATGTGCCAGTGTTTGGCCCATAACCTTCTAAACCTTTCCAATCCACGTACCTGTCCAACTGTCTTTTAAATGTTGTAATTGCACCTCCTCAACTACTTCCTCTGGCAACTCGTTCCATATACGGACCACCTCTGCGTAAAAACAGTCGCCCCTCAGGTTCCAATTAAATTTCTCCCCTCTCACCTTAAACCCATGCCCTCCAGTTCTTGATTCCCCAACCCTGGGAAAAAGAGAGTGCATTCACCCTATCCATGCCCCTCATGAGTTTATATCCTTATTATAACGAGAGTGGTGGACACTCCAGATTACATTTGATGCAATGATGTTGATTGTCAAGCTGCCAAATGCAAAAATATCGGGGAGTGTCAAACTACACTGGCGCACTGGGGGCTCCAAGCAGAGGTTTTGTACACGCTGCTTCTCTTCAAGTGTGTCTATTCTTTTCCTCCGAGGTTTTTTTTTGTTCAGTTCTAATAATATCACAGAGTGAAAATCCACAGGAACCCTCTATTTGGATAGGATCCACTCTTTTAAGTAAGTTTTATTTGCATCGATAACCAAACAAGTTATGGCATCAAACCTCCAACTGCTGCACTTATTGACAGAGATTCATACAGGAAATTAAAACAGAGCCTGCTGATTGATTAGTTACAGACTCCTGCAGCTTAAAACAGTTAAAAAGCAGCAGGGTTTTTTTATATATATAAGGAAAGCAGTCCCAGCCTTACTATCACTATTGTAGAATTACCTATAAATCAGATCTTAATCCAATCCTCTCACGGATGCAGACTCAACTCTCATGGAGGCCTTTACTGGACTAAAATGCTTTCACAAATGCACATTGTTGTTGTTGGATCTGGAACCGTGGATGCCTTAGGAATTCTTTTGTCAGGGAGAGAGAGCTGGCAGGTTACTGAACCAGCGTAGCATTGCAGCTGGGCATCAGGCATGTTTACACCTGGATGATCCTTCTCCACACACATAAGCACCCAGTACTCACACTCACTCCTCACATCTCACTGGCCAGAGTTCGGGCTCAGGAACCAGAACTTCTCAGTGTCGCTGCTCTTGGTCAATGCAGTGAGAGCGATGCAGTACCTGGCATGGATTCCTTCCTGAAAGCAATCCAGACCTTGTGCAAACAGTCGGTCAGGACCAGATCAGACTTATTGCCTGGCCTTCAGAGAACAGGCGAGATCAGGGGCCTTAATGCACACAAATGTTTATCTTCTATCTGACAGATGGATGATTTCAGTGAGTCTGCAACAAATTTGGTGCACAAAGAGTTAATGCCTGCCGGCTTGCTGTAGTACTCCATTCCTGCCGGAAGCAGGTTACTGGGTCACACTGAGCCTGTGGGAGGCAGCCTGTGATTGTAGCTCAGTTTACTTGCCAGAGTCTTCAGTCTTTTGTACGTGCTTTCTGCAATACCCATTGAGGCCCCACAGATGATGCAAAACATAACCATCGACAAATCAGGGCCGTTCACATGGAACTGCACAGAGTGTGGCTGAGGCATTGGTCCTGCCGATTGATAATAAAAACAGACAATGCTGGGATCTCGGGGCTCAGGCAGTATCTGTGGAAAGAGAAACGGTCAACACCAACGTCAGAGTGGAGTTTATTGTCATTGGCACAACTACATGTGTGCACAGGTGCAGTGAAAACCTTACCTGCAGCAGCATCACAGGCACACAGCATCAGATACACAACATTCACAGGAAAAACATAAACTAAATATAAATTATATACAATCTTTTCAGGTCCATTCCAGGTCTGGGAACTTTCCTCAGAACTGCACAGGGATTGACACTAGGGTGTATGCCCCACGCCATCTCCTCCTCATTTCCCCCCACCCCACCCTCCAACCCCAGAACAACTATGTTGCCCACTTTCTCCAGTCAGCTGCCAGTATCGCGTTACTTCATCACACGGACACGGGGGCTGTGAGTGAGGAACACCAGCCTGACCCCCCTCAATAAGCAGACACACAAGGCAGTGCTCCCCCACAAAGGGTGGCTAACCGTTCGGGATCAATAGGTCAGCCACAGAAAGGAGTAAACATTGGTGGAAGAGTTAGAAACCACAGTTACACCCTTCTCTGAAAGAGAAATGACCGTTAGTTCAGCTATTCCCTCACTGAGGCAGTCAAAGACCTTCACAGGGTTTAGCAACAGAGCTTATGGATTATCAGGAATATTCTGCTCTCCAAACTAACCAGATCTAACCCTGAACCTGACCTTGACCCTGTCCTTAAACCTAAGCCTGCCCCCAACTGTAACCCTGACCCTGACCCTCAGCTCAACCCTGCCCCTGACCCTGACCCTAAGCCTGATCCTACCTCTCACCCTGACCTCAACCCTGACCCTGACACTGACCCTGACTCCAACCCTTACCATGACCCTGACCCTGTCCTTAAACCTAAGCTCACCCCCAGCCGTAACCCTGACCCTCTCAACCCTGACCCTGATCCTGTCTCCAAGCCTCACCCTGACCCTGACCCTAAGCCTGATCCTACCTCTCACCCTGACACTGACCCTGACTCCAACCCTGACCATGACCCTGACCCTGTCCTTAAACCTAAGCTCACCCCCAGCCGTAACCCTGACCCTCTCAACCCTGATCCTGACCCTGCCTCTGAACCTCACCCTGACCCTGACCCCGACCCTAAGCCCGAACTTGACCTTACCTCTGACCCCGACCCCAACCCTGAGCCTGACCCAATCTGTCAGTGGCCACAGCCGTGAGGAGCACAGGTCCGAGAGGGAGCTTACTTCTGTCGCAGAGATCTGTGTGAGGGGCTGTGGAAACCCAGAGGGTTCCAACCACAGGACTGAAATGATTCATCCCCACAGGACATGTGTGTTTATCACCGTGTCGGGACCAGAGCACCCTCCTCTCTGAATCTGCAAACAGCAAGTCTGGACAAAGACAACCAGTTCCAACTAACCTTGCCCTACTGCAGACAGACACTCTCACCAGCATGTCCAACCATACCTGATTGGAGTCAGAATCAGGTTTATTATCACTGACTTATATGACGTTAAATGTGTTGTTTTGCGGCAGCAGTACAACGCAAAGGTCTAAAATTATTATAAGTTACAAAATAAATAAATGGTGCAAAAAAAAAGGAATAACGAGGTAGTGTTCATGGGTTTATGGACTGTTCAGGAATTGGAATTGAAACTGGAACTGGTTTATTATTGTGCCATGAACTGAGGTACAGTGAAAGACCTGTCTTGCATACCGTCCATACACATCATTTCGTTACACAGTGCATTGAGGCTGATGCTGGAGGGGAAGAAGCTGTTCCTGAATCGTTGAGGTTGGGTCTTCAGGCTCCTGTACCTCTTCCCTGAGAAGAGGGCATGTCCTGGATTGTGAGGGTCCGTAATGATGGATGCCGCCTCTTGAAGATGTCCTCGATGGTGGGGAAGGTTGTGCCTGTGATGGAGCTGGCTGAGTCTACAAAACTCTGCAGCCTCTTTCGATCCTGCACATTGGAGCCTCCATACCAGGCGGTGATGCAACCAGTCAGAATGCTCTCCTCCGTACATCCGTAGAAACTTGCAAGAGTCTTTGGTGACGTACCAACTCTCCTCAAACTCCTAACGAAGGAGAGCCACTGGCCAGCCTTCTTCATCATTGTATCAACGTGTTGGGCCCAAGATAAATCCTCTGAAATGCTGACGTCAGGAACTTGAAGCTGCTCACCCTTTCCACCACTGACCCCTCAATGAGAACTGATGTGTGTTCTCCTGACTTCCCCTTCCTGAAGTCCACAGTCAGTTCCTTGGTCTTGTTGACGTTAAGTTCGAGGTTGTTGTTGCAACACCACTCAACCAGCCGATCTATCTCACTCCTGTACACCTCCTCGTCACCATCTGTGATTTTACCAACAGCAGTGGCGTCATCTGCGGATTTATAGATGACGTTTGAGCTTTGCCTGGCCACACAGTCATGTGTAGAGAGAGTAGAGCAGTGGGCTAAGCACAAGTCCTTGAGGTGCGCCTGTGTTGATTGTCAGCGAGGAGGAGATGTTACTACCGATCCGAACTGACTGTGGTCTCCTGATAAGGAAGTCGAGGATCCAGTTGCAGAGGGAGGTACAGAGGCCCAGGATTTGAAGCTTGTTGATTAGTACTGAGGGGATGATGGTGTTGAACGCTGAGCTGTAATCGATAAACAGCAGCCTGACGTATGTTTTGCTCATGTCTTGGCGCTCCAAAGCTGAGTGGAGAGCCAGTGAGATTGTGTCCACTGTAGGCCTGTTGTGGTGGTGGGCGAATTGCAGCGGGTCCAGGTCCTTGGCACCTAATGAATGTTCAGGTGTCAATCCAGGTGTCCTCCACAGTGATCTGCCCCATCACCTTTCTGAGGTCATGAATTTGACCTGAAATTGTTAAGACATTTACAGGAATTCATCCTTCAACCTAAACCTGTCCATGATGAGAGCTTCTCGCTGTGGCTGGTGTTCAAGGCATAACCACAGGGCATTGCCACCACACCGTTCCTGATGTTGTTCAAAGGCACAACACTGAGCAGCATCCTTTTCCAAACATGTCCCACCCTCCTAACCCGGGCATACAGAAGGAGTATCTCCCTGGGACAGTCTCCTTATCTTCTGGGAAACTGGGATGCAGTTCCCCTGTGGGGATACAAATCTGGGCTTCCTCCTTTGGAAATAAGACCAGAAATCCCGGAGACTCGGCTGGTCAGGGAACGATGGTGGAGGGACCGGAAGAGGATTAACATGCAAATATCGAGCAGCTGGAGGTACTCAATGGGTCAGGCAGCATCTGTAGAGGGAAATGGACATTTGACATTGCGGGTCGAGACCCCTCATCAGGGCTGAGAGGATTAACATTCCAGGTTGCTGTTGGCTTATTGGAGCAAATAGTTTCCCTGCCACAGGAGACATCTCTGCCATGTAAATAAACCTGCCATCTCACTCATTGAGTTCTGCGAAGTGTAAAGTTCTTGCCTGCCTACATCAGTCCGTGGGTAATACACAAAGAACTCTGCCTCACTAATCATTCAGCCCAAATGGATCCTCCATGAAGTTAAAGGTTCTCCAGACCACTGCCCAGTTGGTGAACATTTCCTTAAACATTCACAGTGAGCACAGTCACCAAAACGTGTCAGTGACTGGAGGAACTCAGTGGGTCAGAGAGCATCAGCGGGGGGATAGGAACTGTCGACATCTCCAGTCAAGACCCTGCATCAGGACTGAGAGTGGAGAGAAGGCCAGTGTAAGGAGGAGAGGGGGAGGAGTGAGACAGGGGCTGCTAGGTGAGAGGTTAGTGACTGTGCCCCTCACAAACAGCTTCTCTCCTTTGCTCTGTGAATGTGACACAAGTCTGACTCGAGGCAACAATGTGCCCAGCATTTACCGCTAAACCTAACGTACTTGGACCATCAGAAAGTGTAACTGCAGTGCCCTATCTGGGGTCAGAATCAGGTTTATTATCACGGACTTATATGTCGTGAAATGTGTTGTTTTGTGGCAGCAGTACAGTGCAGGACAGAAAAATTATGATAAATTACAAAATAAATAAATAGTGCAAAAAAAAGGAATAATGAAGTAGTGTTCATGGGTTCATGGACTGTGTAAAGGAAGTTCACACAGAAACTTACTAAGATTAGCACAGATTCATCCTCCCTTTCAACATCTGACCAAGGATTTACCACACAGCACCATGACATGGGTCCACTAATGTTTTAGCAGGATCTCTCTCAGTGTGAATGGTGAATCCAACTCCACCAGCATCATGAAAGGAAAGAGTTAACATCCTGTGATGGAGAGAGTGCAGGGAAGTTTAGTCAGAGTGATTCCTGGGAATTGCAGAGTTACTCAAAGCAGACTGGGCCTGTGGTCTCTGGAGGTTAGAGGAATTGGAGGTGATCTTGTTCAGGCATACAAAATTCTTACAGGGTTTGACAGGGTGAATGCAGGAATGAAGCCTCCCTGGCTGGGGTGTCCAGACCAGGGTCACACCCTGAAGATAAAGAGGCAGCCATTCAAGACAGAAGTGAGAAAAAATTTCTTCACCCAGGGGTGGTGGATCTGTGGAATTCTCCAACTGAGGGCTGCAGAGGCTCGGTCGCTGAGCATGTGCAAGACAGCAATGGGTGGGTTTTAGATATTAAATTTTTAAATTTTATTTACAATGTGGTAACAGGCCCTTCTGGCCCAACGAGTCCACACCGCCCATTTTAAACCCAAATTAACCTACCTGTACATCTTTGCAATGTGGGAGGAAACCAGAGCACTCGGAGGAAACCCACACAGACAGGAGAACGTACAAACTCCTTACAGACAGCGACGAGAATCAAACCCCAATCACTGGCGCTGTAATAGCATCGGAAAGTGGCACTGAGGTGAAGGATCAGCGGGGATCACATTGAATGATGAGCAGCGTCCAGAGCTGAACTGCTGATCCTGCTTCTGTTTCTGATGCTCATGTTGAAGCATTGTCAGAGGATATATTCACACAGATTGAATGAAGCTCAAATATAAAACAAAGAGAAAGGAATGAGATAATTGTTTAAATAAAATGTCAGATTTCATTACAGAATCTGACTCTTCATCCAAACAAAATCAGAATCAGGTTTATTATCACTGACCTATGGCATGAAATTTGTTTTTTTGTGGCAGCAGTACAGTGCAAGACATAAAAATTACATTAAGTTACAAAAATATATAAATATTGCAAAAGAGGAATAACGAGGTAGTGTTCATGGGTTCACGGACCGTTCAGAAATCTGATGGTGGAGGGGAAGAAGCTGTTCCTGAAATGTTGAGTGTGGGTCTTCAGGCTCCTGTACCTCCTCCCCAATGGTAGTAATGAGAAGAGGGCATGTCCCGGATGGTGAGGGTCCTTACTGATGGATGCTGCCTTCTTGAGGCACCGCCTCTCAAAGATGTCCTTGATGGTGGGCAGGGTTGTGCCCGTGATGGAGCTGGCTGAGTCTATGACCCTCTGTAGCCTCTTGCGATCCTGTGTATTGGAGCCTCCATACCAGGCGGTGATGCAACCAGTCAGAATGCTCTCCACCGTACATCTGTAGAAATTTGCAAGAGTCTTTGGTGACGTACCAAATCTCCTCAAACTCCTAACGAAGTAGGATAACCTTACATGAGTACGATCAAGGGAAGGTGATCAGGAGGAATAGAAAGTGACCAGATGTGAGAGAAAGGAAAACATCATGCTCTGTACAATAGCTCAGGTGTGGTGTGAGGAATACGCAGAGTAGAGGGCCAGAGACAACAGTGACAATGAGACAAGCAGAGGTGAAGGGTGGCAGAAGGGAATCGCAACAACATGCATCCAGAGTGACCAATCTCCAGCCCTAAGCCCGGGGGCCACACACTCCCCACATCCTCTCTCCCTGCGCAGCCAGGGCACTGGCACTTGCTTACCGAGGAAATGGGCAATGATGTAATGTCACCATAACCAGCAAACTGTTGCAAGTACCTGAAGGTGATAATAAATTGATGTTCCCCCTTCTGGCTCCCTTATAAGCTGTTCATCTACATCAACCCCACCCAGCCTCTCAAAGGAAAGCATTCTTTCTCTGCAGCCCAGATGAAGATAAACAACTGGGCAATGCAAGTCATACAAATGGAAGCTCCTTCTTTCTGAAATTATTGTGAATTATTAGCATTAATAATGGAAAAGTGTGAAGAATTTTAGGAACTAAAGCACTCCAATAAATGCTATTCCTTCAATAGGCAGTGCAGATCCAGACTGGGGCCGCTGACCACTCCAGGAGTTGGCTCTGTGCCTGCATTGTTCCTTCAGATCCAAGGGGTCAAACATTGCAGAGGCTGGAAATGTTTGGCAGGTCAGGCAGCAGCAGTGAAGAGAGATACACATACAATGACCCTTCGTCAGACTAACGATGCTCACAGTAAAACGACAAAGTCAGCCCAAGTATTTCCGTTTCTCTCAAACAACCTTCTTTTCGTATTTTGAAAGAGAGAAGTAATTATTTTATCGAATCAGTCCTTAAAAAGACAAGCATATTTGAATTGAGATAACTTAGTGTCACATTTGATTTCTCTGTTAAAACTGTAAGATTCTGTTGTGAGATTTGAATTCAATGGATAAAGAGCTTCCACAGAGGGATTAGCACAATAGTCCCAGAGTCACTCGGCATTGTCACTGAGCTTGGCTCTGCCACTGCGTTAACTGTGAGATATACCCCGAGAGCAGGTGAAGTGAAGCCAACTGGTTAGAAGTCCTGTTGCAGGGTCTTGACTCAAAATGTCGACGATCCCTCTGCCTCTACAGATGCTGCCTGACCCACTGAGTTCCTCCAGCTGCTTGTTTTGTGCTCCAGATTCTAGTGTCTGCAGCCTCTCAGATCCCTAACAGTCACTGGAACTCCAAACACTCCCAACCTACACGGACCTGCACAGGAGGAGCACTTGCATTTCTGTAGCTTTTTTTCCATCCTTTTTAGGACATCCCATAGTGCTTTACAACCAAGCGGTGGACGTGTGAAGTGTGGTCACTGTGTAGGGAACATGCAGGAAACCTGTGCACAGCAACGTGGTAATAATCTGGTAATCCATTGTTTTTGGTGATGTTGGCAGGGGCAGAAGTTTTGGACTGGACATTGACTTGAATCCCTTCTCTTCCTTGAAACTGCACCATGAGAGTTATGAAGTGTCCTTGAGGAAGTAGCTGTGTTTACTGTCTCAGCCCAAAGGTACAACTCTGGCAGTGCAGCATTCCCACAGCAATGCCCCGGGACGTTGGTGCTCCTGCCATGAAATGGGACTTGAACTCTCAATCTTCCAGCTCAAAAGCACCTTCTGAGTCACAGCCAACACACAACAGAAGTAAAGGAAGCAGCTGCTTCAAACCCCACACCTACACCCTGGCAATACATTCTTTTCTGTTTCAAGCATCTCAGTTGTGAAGTTTTGGTAGACATTCTCTCTTCGGGTTGCTAGTAACAACTCAAGGGCTGACTGGTCTTGTTCTGTGTTGTACCAGCCATTGATTGCACCAACTACGTGGTTACTAGTTGTGCCTGTGTGTTCCAAAGTTCCTCGAAGGTTATGAAGTGCTCGGTCACCATTGGGCAGACACTGTGGGTACAGACAGGGTACAGTCTGGCCTCTCCATCGGGCACCGATGATCATTCAGGCTGCAGGCATCAACCCCTCCAGGCCGGGGACACGGCCTCACTGCTTCCCTTTGTGTTTGCAGAACCGACAAGGGAAATGACAGTGTTTGCACCACGCCTGGATCCCAGGGCTGGGGGAGCAGGCGGAGGGGGATCCGGGTGATCAGACGTCTGGAGCATGAGGAGGGGGCTCTCAAGAGGTGAGTCTGGGGCATCAGGGGTTGGTGCCTGGTAGGGTGACAGAAGGATGGAACTTGGGCTCCTGGAAGATCAGGGGCATCTGAACAAAGTGTGACAGGGGTTTCAAAGGATGGGCAATCTGGGGCATGACAGATGGGGTGGGGCAAATAATCCTGGCGGGGGGAAGGGGGATGTAGTCCGCGGGTAGTGATGAGCAGGGGACGTCTTGGTGGGATCCCAAGTCTAGCTGTGAAACCTTGGTTGTCCTGGGAAGTCCAACCAATGGTCACTCCCTGGACAATGTTGTCTAATCTCCCCCACAAAGTGTGATTCAAGCCAGGAAGTGCCTGTTGGAATTGCTGGAACACCACAGAACTTTCTGGAAACAGACATTATTACATCTCACCCCATCTCACATTTGGGTTTGTGCACCTTGAAGTATACAGTGCTGAACAGTGAACCTCTGGGCCAGAGTGTGTGTGAGTTTATGCAACAGTGACTGATATCCACCCCCCCCCCCTCCTCCCTCCCTCCCTACTCTCCTCCCTCCCTCCCAGTCCATGAGGTCTCTGGACACTGACTCGGTTGCAGAGACCACACTTCTTGAACTTCATGCTTGAAGTTCCCAGAACCGCACACACTGAAGTGACCTGACACAGGTCACAGCGGATCATCTGCCCTGGCATTTCCTTCCTCAGTTTCTCAGAGAACTTTCACTCTCCACACCACCTGCCCCTCCCCAAACATCCTCCCCCCCCACTGCCCCTCCCTCCCCACTGCCCACAGCTTCTCCTCCCACTGCCCCTCCTCCACCACTTCCCACACCCCTTCCCCACCACATCCCACACCCCCCACCACTTCCCACACCCCCCACCACATCCCACACCCCCTCCCCCCCCACTTCCCACACCCCCTCCCCCACCACTTCCCCCCTCCCCCCACTCTCCAGCCTGGTTGACCTCTCCTTGCCTGGTTCCCCTCACCCGCACCGTTGCCCCCTTGCACGTCCCACCATGCTCCCGGCTGCCTTTATATTCCCTCTGTCTATAAATCACACAGATTGGGTGCCTATCTCCAGCTCAGTGTCTGGCTCCCCCATTACAACTAGAATTGTATCCCTGGCCAACACAGTTACGGGTGCAGTACATTATCTCATTGTAATCTGCCATCAAACCCATTCTGTTACCTTCAATGGAGTGCAGTGTGAACATTTAACCTGCCAGTTTGCTGCACTTACCATTGACCCACTGATCATTCACACTTGTTCAACATCAAGTGGCACTTTACCACTTATTAAGCTCTTAACAGTTTATCATTGCACATTGTATTCTCCCAAATATCTTAATCACTGGTCAATTATCATGTGTGAATGAGAAAATCAGCATTCTCTGGCTTCACAATAACTGTGCGTGGTTCGTGGACAGCACGAGGTTTGCTCCCACTCACAGCTACATTTATTTCTTAATTGGTGAAAACACAAATATAAATTCTCCTGAAAAATCGAAAAACTACAGCTGGTGGAAATGTGAAGTAAAACAGAAATTGCTGGAAACACTCAGCAGGTCAGGCAGTGTCTGTGGAGAGAGGAACAGTTCAACGACCCTTCATCAGGTGCTGCCTGACCCACTGAGTGCCTTCACATTTGCTCTTTTTTTATCTATTATAAATGTCCAGCTCTGTCTGACCTTGTATCTGCCTGTCTATATTGTCCAAACACACCTGTGCTTACATTAGATGCACGGTCAGGATGTTTTCACATCCCAACAGGGTATCGGGTTTTTTGACATGAACACACCACAGAAAATCTCACATAGAGCATCATTCAGTGATAGTTGTTGGGGCAGATCACTGAAGGCTTGGTCAAAGAATTAGGTCCTATGAAGTGTCTGGAGAAGATAAGAGATTCAAAATCAGAATCAGGTTTATTATCACTGACACATGACATGAAATTTGTTGTTTTGCAGCCCCAGTACAGTGCAAGACATAAAAATCTATAAATTAAAAAATAAATGAGTTGTGCAAAAGCAGGAATAATGAGGTAGTGTTCATGGGTTCATGGACTGTTCAGAAATCTGATGGCGGAGGAGAAGAAGCCGTTCCTGAATCATTGAGTGTGGGTCTTCAGGCTCCTGTACCTCCTCCCTGATGGTAGTAACGAGAAAAGGGCATGTCCCGGATGGTGAGGGTCCTTGGTGATAGATGCCGCCTTCTTGAGGCACCACCTCTTGAAGAAGTCCTCGATGGTGGGGAGGGTTGTGCCCGTGATGGAGCTGGCTGAATCTACAACCCTCTGCAGCCTCTTGCAATCCTGTACATTGGAGCCTCCGTACCAGGCGGTGATGCAACCAGTCAGAATGCTTTCCACCGTACATCTGTAGAAATGGACAATATGATTCTCCATTTGGAAAATTCTCCATCTAGAGTCAGAATCATGCAGCAGGGAAACAGGCCCTTCGGCCCAACTTGTTCATACTGACCAAGAAACCCATCTAAACCAGTCCCATTTGCCTGCATTTGGCCCATATCCCTCTAAACCTCTCCTAGTGGGACCAATTCGGTTGATAATGTTTCCTTAACATAAACCATAGACGCGTATAAAATCAAAGTCCTGCAAATGCTGGAAATCTAAAATTTAAAAGGACACTGCAGGAAGTATTCATCCATCAGCCAAAACTGTGCACAGACAACAGGGTTACTTAACGTTTCAGATCGATGACCTTTCATCAACTTTCTCTGGTCTTTTTCAGATTAGATTTGCATGGAGCGGAATTTCCTGGAAGCTGTCTTTGTTTATCGACACCTGCAGCTGTCAGGGACACACCTGTCTACAGCTGGCTTTACAACTTTGGTGTAAGTTACTTCTCGAAATTGTGTGAAATTGAAGTTACACAGAAATGGTGTACCACAGAGACCGTGCACTTCCTGCATGCTCTGCACCGCTGACTGAGCTTGGTGTTTGCTTAACTATTCTGGCACTCCGCCTGTGGTCTTCCAAACTCTGCAGCACTGCACTAATGTAGACCAGTCCCCATGTCACACCCAGCCAAGGCAGCTGACAGGCATCCCCTCCCAATCCCAGTCCATCAACATTTTGGTTTTAAAACATTGAACCAACCTCTCTGCACTCAGGGACCCACAACCTGCAAGAACTCTGCGTTCCTCTGACAAAGTCGAGTTTATGTCATATACACGTACATGTCTGAACAGGTGCAATGAAAAACTTGCAGCAGCATCACAGGCACAGAGCATCAGATAAGCAGCATTCACAAGAAAAACAGAAATTAAACATAAATTATACACAATTTTTACAAGAAAAAAAGTTAGAGCAATAAAAAGCAAAGTCCATTTAAGTGCAAAGTGATCAGAGTGGTCACAGTGTTGCTAAACTGTAGTGATTAGGGTTGTGCCGGTTGGTTCTAGAATCAAATGGTTGAAGGGAAGTAGCTGTTCCTGAACCTGGTGGTGTGGGGACTTCAGGCTTCTGTACCTCCTGCCCGATGGTAGCCACGAGAAGATGGCATGGCCCGGATGGTGGGGATCTTCGATGACGGATGATGCCTTTTTGAGGCAGCGCCTCCTGTAGATACCACTCCCCCAACAGAGACAGGACCCACCCCCTCCCCCTCCCCACAGAGACAGGACCCATCCCCTCCCCCTCCCCACAGAGGACAGGAGCCCTCTTCTCCCCCTCCCCACAGACAGTATCCATCTCCCCCTCCTGTCCCTCCCCCCAACACCACAACCCTCCAGCCATTGGATGATGGTACAAGATGCCACCAGCTGGGGCCCCTCCACTCCCTCTGCAAGGTGCAGACACCTTCCAGGTGCTGGGGACACAGGGACCCCTCAGCTCGCTCTCTGGAGGGGTGTGGGTGAGGGTCAGGGGCAGAGCCGCCATCCGCAACGGTACATCTGTATCACTCCTCACTCCTACAGAAGGTAGATCTGAGCTCCGATGGCTTAATGCCTCAAAGCAAATGTGTCCGCTGCTGTCTCGAATTCCCTCAGGGTTCCCATCACCGATAATTTAAAAAATTTGTTGTGTCTTCCAGCTCATACAATTAACTATTAATGGATAGTTTGAAGGGTCTTGACCTGAAACCTCAACTGTCTATTTCCCCCCACAGATGCTGCCTGACTCGCTGAGTTCCTTCAGAGGATTGTGTGTTGCTCCAGATTCCAGTGTCTGCAGTCTCTGTGTCTCCACCTGCTAAACATCTTCCCCTTATTACGTCAAAAAAACATCGCACCTTCCATAAACCTAAACACACTGAACAGGTTCCTTCCTACTCTTTCTCTGAATGTTTGGAACAATCCCGGGGGTAACACAGCCGGGGAGAGCCTTGATCATTCCCCAGCGTGTGGAGAGGAGTGGGTGAGTTCTCACTCACCTCGGGGAAGGGATGCAGAAGATTCAGAATCCGTTCCTGCATCAGGGTTTACCCAAAGATCTGAAACCTTGCTGACACTCGGAGCTGAGTTGGGCAGCTAAGGGGACCAGGTGAAACAGGTGACCCTGAAGCCAGAGTCTTCTCATCACCCTGTGCTTTGGAGGAATGCAGGGGACGGGTCGGGGGTGTGGGGTCGGGGGGGGTGGGGAGTTCAAACAAAAATTTAGCGAAAGAGATCTGAAAATTAGCCAACACATTTGGAGAGATAAGCATCCAGATTCCAGATTCCTCTGCGTAAGGTATGACCCAATCAGATGCTGTTTGAGCAGTAGGCTTTAAAGTGGATAATGACTTTCTGCTGTGGAACATACTGGAGGGGTTAACAATTGCAAGGGTGTGCCCTGCTTACTTCTGTTGCTCAGCAGTCCCGGCGGGTCGGGGGTAACTTTCTCCCACTCCAGTCTGTGCATCCCGAGATGGTGAAGGGGTTGATGTGGGACCCAAACGCTGGAGAGGCAGAGGGTGCCCAGGGGTGAGCAGGTGAGTAGGAGGGCAGGGTCTCCACTCATTATGGATTCCTCTCATCTGATGACACCTGTATATGTTGCCTGGGGGATTAAGCAGCAGGGTTATGTGCAAAACTCTCAGGTTCATACACACTGTCACTTGAATGCTCACAGCTGCAGGGACCCAGTTTTGACCCTGACCTTGCGTGCTGTCTGTGTGGAGTTTGCATGTTCTCTCTGAGACCACATGGCATTCCTCCAAGTGCTCCGGTTTCCTCCCACATCCCAAAGAAGTGTGGTCGGTGGGTTAATGGCCGCTGTAAACTATCCCCGGTGTATGAGTGAGGGGTAGAATCTGGGGGAGTAGATTGGTATTGGTACTGGTTTATATTATCACTTGTACTGAGGTACAGTGAAAAACTTGTCTCGCATACTGTTCATACAGGTCAATTCATTACACCGTGCAGATGGGAGTATGGGGAGAACAAAATGGGTTAGTGTAGGATTGGTGTCACTGGGTGGGTGGTGGTTAGCACAGACTTGATGGGCTGAAGGGCCTGTTTCCATGGTGCATAATTCTTTAATGAATGAGCCAACAATGATACGGAGCTCAGCCTCCCAATGTGCACATGTGTTTGTGTCATCCATGTAATACAGCTTCATGACTGAGGTGGAGTGACCTGGACTCTCCAACGGAGGTAATCAAGGCTGAACAATCTCCAGTTGGACCAGTAGATTAGTTCCTCTGCAGAATCAGAATCAGGTTTATTATTACTGACATATGTTGAGAAATTTGTTGTTATGTGGCAGCAGTACAGTGCAAGCCATAAAATTACTATAAGATAAGATAAGGTATCTTTATCAGTCACATGTACATCGAAACACACAATGAAATGCACCTTTTGCGTAGAGTGTTCTGGGGGCAGCCTGCAAGTGTCGCCACGCTTCCGGCGCCAACATAGCATGCCCACAACTTCCTAACCCATACGTCTTTGGAATGTGGGAGGAAACCGGAGCACCCGGAGAAAACCCACACAGACACGGGGAGAACGTACAAACTATAAATCACAAAGTAAATAAATAGTGCAAAATAATGAAGAAGCGTTCACTGTGGCAAGGGGGATTGAGAAGGGGATTGTGTAATGACACAGTGTTGTTTGACCACAGTCTGCATTGGGAATGGTTCTGTGGTACACGCAGTGGTCGGGATACCAAATCTCACAGCCTCGTTGTTTTCAGTTGGTCTCCGGCCTTTCTAATCTCTCGCCAGCCTGGTGTGGGAGTTTCTAGTCCAACAATCCTTTCCCTTCCCGGATCTCCTGGTCATTCTCATCAAATCAGTCCCAGTGTTTTCTGGTGGAGATGTCAGGAATCCCTTCACAGGTCCCAACCATGGTGGATGCTGCACCTCTATTGGTTGGCAGTCATCCAGTTGCTCGTGAAGTGCTGACTGAGTTATCTTTGCAGAGTCTTTGAACCATTTAACTCTGATTCTTCAGCAATTGTTTTGGGGCCTGGTTGATGGAGATAACTGAGTGATGGTTAGTCCAACCACCGCTGGGACCTGTCAGCATGGGGATGTTATGGACATCCATGTGATATCTTACCAGAATAATGACTTACATAAGCCAATAGGTGTTATTGCCCAGATGGAGAACAGTGACTTGAGGTTTTTTACACATCCCCTTGACAAAGCAGCCCATTCATATGATAAGATCATGTCTAAAGATTTTCACTGAGACAACGACCGCTTTGAGGTACCTTTCCTCTGTCTTCACCAATCATACCAGCCCGCGTGCATTCCAACCTTGAGGTTCAAGTTGCCTGGGAGATTCGGTTTGCCTCCCTCTAGGATTGTCCAAGGAGAGAATAGAATTCTTCCTTGACCTCATCTGTAGCTTCCGGGGTTGAAGTGTTCACACCAATGTGAAGTCCCTCCACATACTTAATGAACTCAGAATCAGAATCAGGTTTATTATCACTGACATATGTTGTGAAATTTGTTGTTTCACGGCAGCAGTACAGTGCAAGACATAAAATTACCATAAATTACAAAAATAAATAAATAGTGCAAAAAAAAGCAATAACGAGGTACTGTTCACGGGTTCATGAACTATTCAGAAATCTGATGGCGGAGGGGAAGAAGCTGTTCCTAAATCACTGAGTGTGGGTCTTCAGGCTCCTGTACCTCCTCCTCGATGGTAGTAACGAGAAGAAGGCATGTCCCAAATGATGAGGGTCCTTAGTGATGGATGCCGCCTTCTTGAGGCACCGTCAGTCTGTGTTAGGAATCATTGATTCAATCTACATTGCTCATAACCCAGGCTGTGAATTCAATAACTTTATCTCTCCCAATAGTCTTGCTGTTTTAGTTTTCCCCCTCACCAGGAAAATGCATGTCTAACGTACTGATACTCAAGCCACTGGCTCCTCGGTTTTCTCAGAAAAATGCATGAATTGTGGAAGTCAATCCCCAAAACACAGATAGAAATGGAATTTGAATTATTCAGTTGTAAACCAGTGGCCCTGTACATCGTGAAATAACGCTGCATACTTTCTGCATTAATTTGCTTCAGGCTATGATTCAGTGGCATTGGGGCAGTTATTGCTATCTGAATCCATGACATTCCTCACACAGGCTGAAGCACTGGGGTAGAGGCAAGACCCGTCCTACACTGCCTTGGCACTCACCCGTGTACTTGGGGAAGAGGTCACTGGAACGAACAGGAGCAAGGACCCTGGCAGGAATTTCCCCTTCCTTCCCAAAGAAGAATGTGCATTTTCTTAGTACCTTTCGCATCCTCAGGACGTTCTATTAGTCTATCCAGTAAAGCAACATCCTTGAAGTATGGTGGCTGCTGTACTGTAGGAAGCACAGTGTCAATCTGGCACAGAAAGCTTCAGCAGCGACGTGCTGATGGTTTGTGTCTTCATTCATGGAGAAGCAGGCTACACCAGCCATCTGCACCCTTTTACTCGAACTCCACATCAACCCCTTTTTTATTCTCCCCACATTCCCACCAACTCCTCCCAGATTCTACCCCTCACCCAGACACTGGGGGAAATCTACAGTGGACAAAGAACCCACCAACCCGCACATCTTAGGGATGTGGGAGGGAACTGGAGCACCCAGGGGAAATCCACACAGCCACGGGGAGAACGAGCAAACTCCACACAGACACACCCAAGGTCAGGATTTTTTTTATTTACAGCGTGGTAACAGGCCCTTCTGGCCCAATGAGTCCGTGCCGCCCATTTGAACCCAGGTGTCTGGAGCAGTGAGGCAGCAGCGCTACTGGCTGTGCCTCTGTGCTGCTGTGACATTGGTCGATGGATAAATATTGGCCAGGGCACTGGGGTGAGCTGCCCTAATCTTCTTTGAAATGGTACCATGGACCTATCGTTCCCAGCTGAGATAGCAGCTGGGACTCTTGTTAAACCTCACAAATTCTCAGTGCATCCTCCTACAGGACGTGGAGGTTTTGGGGAGGCTGCAGAAGAGGTTCACTAGGATGCTGTCTGGATTAGAGAGTATGAGCTACAAGGAGAGGTTGGACAAACTTGGGTTGTTTTCTCTGGAGCGTCGGAGGCTGAGGGGAGACCTGATAGAGGATTATAAAATTTTGAGAGGCATAGATAGGGTAGACAGCCAGAATCTTTGTTCCCGGTGTAGGAATGTCGTATCCTAAAGGGCATTGCTTTAAAGTGAGAGGGGGAAAGTTGAAAGGAGATGTGCGGGGCAAGTTTTTTACACAGAGAGTGGTGGGTGCCCGGGGTGGGGGTGGAGGCAGATACGATAGCAGTGTTCAAGAGGCTATTGGACAGGCAGATGAACATGCAGGGAATGGAGGGATAGGGACGATGTGCAGGCAGAAGGGATCATGCTCAGCACAATGTGGGTCAAAGGGCCTGTTCCTGTGTTGTACTGTTCTATGTCTTATGTACGTTTCTCAATTGCAAATTCAGTGTGAATGGGACTGAGCCCATGATCATGTCCCTCAGGAACAGCTCTCAACTGTTCCACAGCTAAAGTTTAAACAGGGTTTTAGGCACCCAGCCTTGGAATCATTCCACCCCAAGAACAAAGATACCTCGTGATATGAGGTGGGCAAACACTTTTGTGAAATGTCCCGTGTGAAAAGTTCTCAGTGCAGAAGGCCCAAGCAATGTCTGCGATGGGACAGTCCTTTTAACCTCAGAGGACAGTGGCTCAGGCAGGTTGGTCATGGGCCACAGGTTCAGGTAAGGTGGGGACTAGCCAGACCTGGAGGATCTGGCTGGGACATCATCTGGGAGAGAGCGGCAATTGACCATGGAGGAGGTGTTAAGAACAACTGGGAAGGAGATGGAAGAGACATTGTACTGATGGCAGAGGGTGGAGACTGATCAGGGTTTCAGGTGGGACATCTACTGAAGGGAAATAGAGAATTTCTAGTTGACCTACCAGTGCACCAGACCTCATGATCTTGAAGATCAACAGGCCCTTTAAGTTCTGTTGAAGAGCCCTCACAAGTTGGGAATTCCTGTTCATACACAAGTAGCTCACCTTGTTTACAGACCACCAGCAGTAGAACATAGCACCAAGCCTCATCTGCTCTTCCTACCAGTTCCCCGTGGCCCTCAGTCCCTGATCTTCCAAACATTGACTGAATTGTGTGTGTGCAGTCCAGCCATGGACTATACGTCACTGGATGCTACTGTGCAGTTGGGCACATTGTACACTCTCTAATAATGGATTAAATCTCATCAATTAGAGCAAAAGTAACACTTAGCCTCATAATTCCAGTTCCTCATTGGACTGGGTTCAAGTCACAGTGTAGGAAATATGTTTAGACAGTCCACTGAGAACAGCACAAATAGCTGGCATTTTGTAAATACTTTGCTGCTGTTACAATTAAAAGAATGTTAGAAATTTGACAACTGAGGCTTCATAACAAATGATAGGAGTGAATCCTTGCTACGCAGATCATTCTGATAAAAGGAACTTGTCATAAACGGGATGGTTATTTAATCCCTTTCCAACCCAGAAGTGAAATTAATACAGATGTGGACAAAAAACAGAAAGGAAACGAGAAGGGGGCAGCAGGAGGAGAGTCTTTGGCCCAGATAAAGGGATGGGAGGACATGGAACAGGATAGATCCTGAGGTCTAATGAACCAACGTCCCTTTAAACTCCACATGGTTACCTGTCTGCATTGTTCTAATCCCAATCCCTTGCCTTTTCTCTGTTCCCATGATCCAACAACTTGGACTAATGTATCAAGGAAACATCAATGACACTGGTATTAGAGTGAAAAGCGGCACGGGCTGACACAGCCGTGAAGGTGTCAGAACTTCCATTTCCGATTTATCATCCAGTTGGGAATCATAAATCTGGAAAAACACATCCAGCAAAGTGCCAACAGATCCCAGATCCCAGCCAGCTGAATCCAGCTGTCTCTGGGAGTAATCCGACCTGACCTAACTAGCAGTATCTGGTGGGATATCACTGCTGTGTTACATGTAAATTCACCAAGCTACTTTATGAATACAGTGGCCAGTCCAATCCTGCTGCAGGTAGATTAGGTTTTCTCTAGGAGTCAAAGTGTGGCCTTCACTAATGTTCCATGCACCAACTTTGAGATCACGGTCACTTACCTTCTGGTGAGCGGTCAAGCAGTCGAGCCCAGGAAGCCAGTGTCTTGTATCGAGCATTGGCTCACACTCGAGGATGTTCCACCTTTGATCCAAGCATCTGAACTGGCATAAGATCCCAACATTTAATCTCTCACCACAGCCAGCTCATGGGTGGGTTGGTGAGGAGAACATCATTTCTTGATGCAGGGAAGTTACCGTAAGGAGAAATATTGCGTTCAGACAGAAGCTATTGCTAACGGGAAGTTAGTGTTTCAACAGCTAACCACCCCACTCCCAACTACCTCTATTCATACCCTGAGGTTTCAGGCCAAGGACAGTGATG
Organism: Pristis pectinata; assembly: GCF_009764475.1. Lineage (NCBI taxonomy): Eukaryota > Metazoa > Chordata > Chondrichthyes > Rhinopristiformes > Pristidae > Pristis > Pristis pectinata. The sequence goes on from NC_067426.1 coordinate 1,328,682, forward strand.
GCTTCAGCACTCTCCGGAGGGAAGTAGTGCCTAGTGCCAGGGAGGGGGTGACACTGAGGAGCAAACTGAATGAGGAAAAGTAAAGAGGAAAAGTTTATCAGCACAAAATACATGAGCACAGGAAGGCACTTCAGCAGCCCCAACATCAGGTAGACACTGGCCCACATCTGTACTGGCCAGCAAGTATAGTCCCAGGATGCAGAGGGAGCTGTGTTTTTAGAATCAATCCTGGCTGAATCCTGTTGTTATATCTTATTTTATTAAATGATTTAATCAGATAAGAAATATCCACAGGATTCAGCCGTATGACCCCCGGAGCCAGTCTGTGCATCAATAAGTTCATTGTTGGTCCATTCACTCCCCAACACCCACACCCTCCCCATGTTCATTGATTCCCTTAGATTACAAAAAAATCTTTCTCAGCCTGAACTGTACTGAATGACTAATTGGAAGAGAATTCCAAAAATTCACAGCCCTCTGTGTAAGGAGACGAATTCTCCTGCAAATCCAAGGTGGCTGAACCCTTATTCTGAGACCCTTGTTAACATGTTTCACACTGTTCAGCCAGAGCAAATGGACGCCAGGCATCCACATACAACCATTCAGAACGAGCTCAGCTCATCCTTCCAAACCCCAGAAAGTATCAACCGATCTAACTCAACCTTCCCCTTAATCCAGGAGTCAATCCAGTGAATCTACACGGCACTTTCTCCACAGTAAGGAGACCACAGCTACATCCTGTGCTCCAGATGTGGTCTCATCAAAGTCCTGTGTAATCTCAGCAGAATTCCTTCCTTACTGCAGCTCTTCCTATTTGATGTTCCAACACCACAATGTGATTGCTTCTCTACATTCCTTGAAACATTTTAATCATTTTTGTAATACTCAACTTTAAAAACATACAGAAAGTTATTGTTGCAGAAGATATTTATAATTTGAAAGCCTGAAAGGACATTGGGTCCTTAGAGAATGCAGGGTCCGTCCACTGATCCTGCTACGGATCAGCTGAGAGGTCACCCACCAACATGTCACCCTCCAATCTCAGTCAAACCATCCAATGTCCCAACTTGATTCAAACTAGAAGCTGACAGCTCTGTTTTGCATTTCTTTCCAACAGTTGTAACCAGGAATTTTCTTTACATCACCTCCCCTGAGAGCAAGAAATTCTGTAGCAACTTAGTGCGGATGACACTAAGATTGGAGGCGTTGTGGACAGTGAGGAAGGCTTTCAAAGCTTGCAGAGGGATCTGGACCAACTGGAAGAATGGGCCAGAAAATGGCAGATGGAATTTAATGCAGACAAGTGTGAGGTGTTGCATTTTGGAAGGACAAATCAAGGGAGGACATACACAGTAAATGGTAGGGCACTGAGGAGTGCGGAGGAACAAAGGGATCTGGGAGTTCAGATACATAATTCCCTGAAAGTAGCGTCACAGGTAGACAGGGTTGTAAAAAAGGCTTCTGGCATCCTGGCATTTATAAATCGAAGTATTGAGTATAGAAGTTGGAATGTTTTGGTGAGGTTGTATAAGTCATTGGTGAGACCAAATTTAGAATATTGTGTGCAGTTCTGGTCACCGCACGACAGGAAGGATGTCAGTAAGATTGAAAGAGTGCAGAGGAGATTCACAAGAATGTTGCCGGGTCTTCAGGAGTTGAGTTATAAGGAAAGATTGAGCATGTTAGGACTTTATTCCTTGGAGCGGAGAAGAATGAGGGGAGATATGATAGAGGTTTATAAAATGATGAGGGGCATAGACAGGGTTAATGCAAGTAGGCTCTTTCCACCTAGATTAGGAGAGATAATTTCCAGAGGACATGGCTTTAGGGTGAAGGGGGAAAGGTTTAGAGAGAACATTAGAGGGAACTTCTTCACTCAAAGAGTGGTGGGAGTGTGGAACGGGCTGCCATCTGATGTGGTAAATGCGGGCTCACTCTTAACTTTTAAGAGTAAATTGGATAGATACATGGACAAGAGAGGTCTGGAGGGGTATGGGCTGGGGGCAGGTAAATGGGACTAGCTGAATAATGTTTCGGGACAGACTAGAAGGGCCGAATGGCCTGTTTTCTGTGCTGTAGTTTTTCTATGGTTTTTATGGTTTCTTTGTATGAATATTTAAAAAATTTAAACCAAGCTGTTTTCCAAATAGGCAAATGGCGGCAAACCAATGGCACTTGTACACAGGTGTACACGAGAACCGTGGGTTAAGTTTTCCTGATTTCACCTAATGGAAAGTTTGCACAAAAATTAACATAAATATATTCCAAAGTCCTTGTCTAACTTGCATCAGTCCAAACCCCCAGCAACCACACTGATGCAAATATTCCCAACAGCATAAACATGAGGCAATCAGCCATCTGGGCCATTTATGGTTTAATGACGGGCAATCTGACTGGTTTGGCACCAATCCACTCCCGTCAGGCGTCAGCAAAGAGATGGAAGTTATTGATGAAGGTGGTACTGAGCATCTCCACTCATTTCCAGTCTGCTCAGTTTAGGTCACTCTGATACAGACCGTTTCCAGTCTTGGTCCAATCATAGATAAAGGGGGTGAATTCTAGAGGTGCGATGAGAATGACTGCCCTTGACATCGAGGCAGCTCTTGACCAAGTGTGGCATCTGGTCTTACATTGTTACTGGGTCTAGGTCCTGGAATTCCCCCTCCACCTCCCTGCCCTCAACAGCACTATGGATCTTCACCAGAAGAACTGCAATAACTCAGGAAGGTGGCCCACCACCACTTTCTCAGAGGCAGCCAAGGATGGGGAATAAGTTTTGGCCTAGATCCCCAAAAAACAAAAAAATTAAGAAAAGGAGCTCTGGTGAAACTGAAGCCAGTGGCAGTGAAGAGTTGGAGAGATACCGTGGTCAAAGAGACATGTTTATGGTGCTGGAAGTCAATCAACCCAGTTCTGGGACATCATTGCAGGAGCTCAAGAAGCCAGCTCAGCGCCACTTTCCTGAGGGGCTGGGCTGGCTTGTGTCAGCCATTCCCCAGCAATGAATAACAAAAAACGCCTTTGGGTTTAAGCAGTTTCTAAAAGGCGAGGCAGGGTTTCCGTGAGGATCTGTTGAGCTTTGGGCCTTGACAGCTGGGGCACAGCTGCCAATGATGGGTGATAAATCTGGGGATGAGCAGGAACCACAGCTGGCAGAGTCCAGACGTCCAAAGAGCTTGTTGGGCCGGTGGGAATTTGGAAGCAGGGAGGTTCCGGACCACGGAGAGACTTAAAAAAGAGGAAGAGAATTTTAAATTTGGGCACTGCCCAACCAGTGTCAGTCTGTTGTGCTCCTGAACCATTGAAACTTCCCCCAGCTTTCCACAGCTTGTGTGCAGTGGGCCAGCTATCGGCAACCATTCCCTGATAAGTCTTCACCAATGCACCAACACTGCCAGTGATCACACATCTGGTCTGCCTGTGTCACATCAGTCACTTGCACACAGCTTTCTGCTGCTCTACTGGGAAGCAACCTCCTGCAATTTAGTTCTGCATTTTCTGCACAATAGCAGGAGATTTCCAGCCAGCACCACTCTGAGTCAGACTGTGATACATGGTTTCACCCTCTATAAACTCAGCAATTAAACAGCAAATTAACTTGGCCTTTTCTCCTTTATAAATGCTAGTGGATTAATTGTTCATTTTAACTGGTCAGATCAACACGTTGACACCCAATCCAAACTGTCTGACTATCAAAGGACAAAGTAAAATGCTGCAGATTCTGGAGAGCCAAAACAAAACCAAAACATAAACAGAGAAACCAACAACTTCTCTTTTGGTTCCTCCAGACTAAAGAAATAAAAAGACTGCAGATGCTGGAATCCAGGTGAAAAACACAATGATGCTGGAGGAACTCAGCAGGCCAGGCAGCATCCGTGGAGAAAAGCAGGCGGTCAACGTTTCCGGTCAGGACCCTTCTTCAGAGGAAATGTTGACCGCCTGCTTTTCTCCACGGATGCTGCCTGGCCTGCTGAGTTCCTCCAGCATCATCGTGTTTTTCTCCAGTCTAAAGGTGTGGTCATGGCCACTGACATGAGCCCCAGCTATGCCTGCCTGATCATTGGTTACAGTCCATGTTCCAAGCCTACACCGGTAACGCTCCCCAACTCTTTCTCCACTACATTGAAGACTGCATTGGTGCTGCTTCCTGCACCCGTGCAGAGCTCGGCACCTTCATTAACTTCGCCTACAACTTCCACCCTGCCCTCAGATTCACTTTGTCCATCTCCAGCACCTCTCTCCCTTTTCTTGATCTCTCAGTTTCCATCTCTGGAGATAGATTATCTATTGACATCTTTTACAAACCCACTGACTACACCTTTACCTTGGCTACACCTCTTCCTATGGTACCTTCCCAACTCTTCTTGCAAGTGACAGGGTGGGAAGAGGTGTAGTCACAGTTACCTTGACTACAGTTACCTTGACGACACCTCTTCCCACCCTGTCACTTGCAAGGATGTTATTCCCTTCTCTCATTTCCTCTGCCTCCGCCGCACCTGTTTCCGTGATGAGATTTTCCGTTCCAGGACATCCGAGATGTCCTCTTTTTTCAGTAAACAGGCTTTCCCTTCCACCACCACCAATGCTGCCCTCACCCGCATCTCCTCCATTTCCCGCACGTCTGCCCTCACCCCATCTCCCTCGCAACATAACAGGGACAGGGTTCCCCTGGTCCTCACCCACCACCCCACCAGCCTCTGCATCCAAGACATCACTCTCCACAACCTATGCCACCTCCAACGGGATCCCACCACCAGGTACATCTTCCCTCCCCTCCCCTCCCCTCCCCTCTCACTTTCCGCAGGGATCGTTCTCTCCGCGATTCTTGTTGTCCACTCGTCTCTCCCACCGATCCCTCCCCCAGCACTTATCCCTGCAACCGTGTGAAGTGCTACACCTGTCCCTACACCTTCCTCACCTCAGAGCGCCAGACAGTCCATCCAGGTGAGGCATTGCTTCATCCCTGAGTCCGAGGGTGTCATTTGTTGCATTCGGTGCAGCCTCCTGTACATCGGTGAGACCCGACGCAGATTAGGGGATCACTTCGTCGAGCACCTTCGCTCCGTCCGCCGCCAGGGCCAGGACCTCCTGGTGGTCAGTCGTTTTAATTCCACTTCTCGTTCCCACACTGACGTGTCTGTCCACAGCCTCCTCTCCTGCCACGTTGAGGCCAGATGCAGGTTGGAGGAGCAACACCTCATATTGCACCTTGGTCGTCTCCAACCTGACGGCATCAACATCGGTTTCTCTAACTTCCAGTAACCACTTCCCTCTGTCCCCCCCCCATTGTTTTTTTCTTTTCCTGTGGCCCCCTCACCCCTTCTCTTTCCCCTCCCCTGCCCTCATGACCTGCTCATCTATTCCCCACCCTGTATTCCATTATCTACTGACCTCTGCTATCAGATTCCTTCTTCTTCAGCCCTTCACCTTTTCCAGCTATCACCTCCCAGCTTCTCACTTCCCTTTCATCCCCCTCCCTCACCTGGACTCACCTGTCACCTGCCTGCGTGAGCTCCTCCCCCTCCCCTCACCTTCTTATTCTGGCTTCTGCCCTCTTCCTTTCCAGTCCTGATGAAGGGTCTCGGCCCAAAATGCCGACTGTTTATTCCCCTCCACGGATGCTGCCTGACCCGCTGAGTTCCTGCAGCACTTTGTGTGTTGCTCCAGATCCCAGCATTGACAGTCTTTCTTGAGTCTCATTCAGTCTTCGCTCCTGATCCACCATTCAATCAGATTGTGGCTGATCTTTGACCTTAGTACCACAAAACCTGCTCCCTTTATTCCCTTCACAGCTAAAAATCTATCCACAAACAATCTGCTGGGAGAACTCAGCAGGTCAAGCTGCATCTGTGGGAGGAACGGAATTGTTGACGTTTCGTCGAAACCCTGCACTAGGTCTCTGAGTCCTGATTGTGATCAGAGTCCTGATGCAGGTTATCGACCCGAAGCGTCGACAGTTCCGTTCCTCCCACTGATGTTGCTCGACCTGCTGAGTTCTTCCAGCAGAGTGTTGCTCCACATCCCAGGTACGTACCACCAGGCTCAAGGACAGCATCTATCCCGCTGTTGTAAGACTATTGAACGGTCCTCTAGTATGATAAGATGAACTCTTGACCTTACAGTTTACCTTGTTATGGCCTTGCGCCTTATTGTCTACCTGCAATGCACCTTCTCTGTAACTAAGATGAGATAAGATAAGATTTCTTTATTAGTCACATGTACAACGAAACACACAGTGAAATGTATCTTTTGCATAGAGTGTTCTGGGGGCAGCCCGCAAGTGTCACCACGCTTCCGGCGCCAACAGAGCATGCCCACAACTTCCTAACCCGTACGTCTTTGGAATGTGGGAGGAAACCAGAGCACCCGGAGGAAACCCACGCAGACACGGGGAGAACGTACAAACTCCTTACAGACAGTGGCCGGAATTGAACCCGGGTCGCTGATGCTGTAATAGCATTACGCTAACCGCTACACTACCATGTAATACTTTATTCTGCATCCTGTTATTGATTTCCCTTGTACTACCTCAATGCATTGATGTGATGAAATGATCTGTATGGACGGCATGCAAAACAAAGTTTTTCACTGTACCTCAGTACATGTGACAATAATAAACCAATTTACCAATTTAAGGTGAGAGGGGAAAGTTTTTTTACACAGAGAGTGGTGGGTGCCTGGAATGGGCTGTCCGGGGTGGTGGTGATGGCAGATATGGTAGAGGGGTTTAACATGAATGTGCAGGGAATGGAGGGACCATGGATCATGTGCAGGCAGAAGAGATTTAGTTTAATTCGGCATCATGTTCAGCACAGACATTATGGGCCGAAGGGTCTGTTCCTGTGCTGTACTGTTCTGTGTTCTATGTTCTTAATCTCTCTCCATTTAAAAAATACTCAGCTCTTCTACTTTTTGTACAAACTTGAATGATTGCATGTTGGTTCACCTTATTCTATCTGCCACACCCTCAGCTATTCACTTCGCCTGCGTGTATCTCCCATATATGGAGTTTACACCCTCCTATGGCTTCCCCTCCACCCCCCACCCCCGTGCTCCAGTTCCTCCCACATCCCAAAGATGGACCGTTCAGTTAATTGGCCACCACCCCCAAACTCTGCCCCCCCTCACCCTGCCTGTCCTCCACTCTCTCTTGCCCTCACTTATTTACTACATACGTTACTGGGACGGCAGGTTTCACTGTGAGCATTATGACTCTGCGGTGGGATATAGAAAGGTTGGGTGCGTGGGTGAAACTTGGCAATGGGGTTTAATATGGAGAAGTGTGGGGTCATGCACTTGTGTAAGAGGAATCAGGAGACAGGAGACGTAAGTGGAGAGAGGCTGCACATGAGTGAAGTGCAGGGTTAGCAGGCAGGTGCAGCAAGTAATTAAGGAAGGCAAACAGCATAAGATAAGATATTTTGGCCTTTATTGCAGGGACTGGAGTTTAAGAACAGGGAGGTTGTTTTCAATTTGTACAGGGTGTCAGTGAGGCCACATCTGGAGAACTGCGCACAGATTTAGTTCCCTTACCTAAAAAACGATGTAGGAACATTGGGGGCAGTCCACAGGAGATTTACCAGGGTAACTCCTGAGATAGGAGGGTTGTTCTGTCAAGAGAGCTGGACAGGTTGGGTGTGTTACTTGCAGTTTAGAAAAATGAGGGGTGAACTTGTTAAGACATAAAAGATCGTGAGGATCCTTGACAGGGTAGATGTTGGGATATTTGTAATCATCGAACAGCACAGCACTGGACAGGCCATTCGGCCCATGTTGTGCTGACCTTTATGCCAATTTCCACTAAATGTCCTCCTCCTGTGTATCATCCACATCCCTCCATTCCCTAAAAGCCTCTTGAACTCCACCAAACTGCCTGTTTCCACTGCTACCTCTGGTGACCCGTTCCCGGCACCCACCACTCTCTGCGTAAAACACTTGCCCCTCACATCACCTTTATACTTCCGCCTTCTAACCTTAAAAACATGTCCTCTGGTGTTTGACATTTCCACCCTGGGGAACAGATTCAGACCTTCTACCCTATCTATGCCTCTCATAATTTTAAAAAAACCTCTGTCAGGTCTCCCCTCAGCCTTCGACACTCTATGGAGAACAACCCAAGTTTGTCCAACCTCTATTTTATAGCTCATACCCTTGAATCCAGGCAGCATCCTGGTGAACTTCTTCTGCACCTTCTCCACAGTCTCCACATCCTTCCTATAATGGGGGTGACCAGAACTGCATGCAATAGTCCAAGTGCGGTCTTGCTAAGTTTTATACAGCTGTAGCATGACTTCCTTACTCTTATACACAGCACCCCTACCAATGAAGGCAAGCATGCTATATGCCTTCTTTACCACCTTATCCACTTGTGTAGCCACTTTCAGTGAACCACGGACCTGGACCCCAAGATCTCTCTGTACCTCAATCCTATTAACCATTAACTGTATACTTTCTCCTTTCATTTGACCTCCCAAAGTGCAACACCTTGCACTTGCCCAGATTAAACTCCATCTGCCACTTCTCTGCCCATATGTGTAACTGATCTATATCCCGCTGTATCCTTTGATAGACCGTACACTGTCCACAGCTCCACCAATCTTGGTGTCATCCGCAAACTTGCTTATTCTCCCATCTACATTTTCATCCACATCATTGATATATCTCACACACAACAGAGGTCCCAGTACCGATCCCTGTGGAACACCACTGGTCATGGACCTCCAGCCAGAATAACAGCCTTCCACCCCTACTCTCTGTCTTCTATGGACAAGCTAGTTCTGAATCCAAACTTGCGATCCACCTTGGCTCCCATGTTTCTTTATCTTCTGAATCAACCTACCATGAGGGACTTTGTCAAATACCTCACTAAAGTCCATGTAGATAACGTCCACTGCCTTACCCTCATCAAGCACCTTTGTCACCTCCTCAAAAAACTAATTCAAGTTTGTAAGGCATGACCTTCCCCAGATAAAGCCACGCTGACTGTCCCTAAGCAGGCCGTGCCCTTCCAAATGTGCATAAATCCTCAGTATCCTCTCCAATAGCTTCCCTACCACTGACACAAGGCTCACTGGCCTATAGTTACCTGGATTATCCCTATTTCCCTTCTTGAACAAAAGCATGACATTTGCTACTCTCTACGGAGAGTCTCAGACAAAGGGACAGAGCTACAGAATAGGCAGGGGTGGGGAATCTCTGAAATTCTCTACCCCACGGGTTTGTGAGGCTTGACCGTTTATAGTATTTAAAGTGGAGACAGATAAATGTTTGAAACCGAGGAATTGAAGGCTGTGGGTCTCTGGCACAGAGGAGGAGACGAGGCCTGGGGCAGAGCAGCCGTGATCACATTGAATGGTGGGAGAGGCTTGAGGGGCCGAGTGGCCTCCTCCTGATCCTGTCTTCTTGTGTGTTCTATAAGATCATGGCTGATCTTCAGCCACAGCACTACTATTCTGCATTAACCTTCCTGGGTGGAGTATTCTGAAGATTGGCTGTACCCTGGTGAAGAAATGCCATTGTACCTCTGTCCTGAATGGCTGACCCCTTGTCCGCAGCTGGTTCTGGATATTCCAACCAGGGTAACATCATCCCTGCATCCAAACTGTCAAACCACAGATGGATTTTGTGCATTTTAATGAGGAGGGTGTTAGGTCAGCCTGTCTGATCTCTCCTCAACAACCAAGCCAACTTCACTGGAGCCAGAGGAGGCAAAGGGAGAGAGGCAGCAACAATCCTTAACAACAGGGTTCATGTTATGCTGTGTAATGGGATGCACTCAGAGAGCTCACGTCGCAGTTGGAGTGCACACTGCAAATGATGGACTCTCTGACCACCACCTCTGATCGTTAAATAAGGGATGGACACGCCCTTCGTGTGAACCACTGTCCAACTGCAAGGCAGAAGCTGGAATTATTCCCTTGTGCAAACAAAGTGAAATATATATCCTATGTCTACCAATAATTAAACCACTACAGTGAGTGTTAAGAGGCAAATAAAGAGTAGAGGATAGATGGCTAAAGGGTTGAAGGTGGAGGGATGGATGGGCAGAGGGTGGCAGGTTGAGGGTGGAGGGGTGGATGGGCAGAGGTGGCAGGTTGAGGGTGGAGGGGTGGATGGACAGGGGGTGGCAGGTTGAGGGTGAAGGGGTGGATGGACAGGGGGTGGCAGGTTGAGGGTAGAGGGTGGATGGACAGGGGGTGGCAGGTTGAGAGTGGAGGGGTGAATGGGCAGAAGGTGGCAGGTTGAGGGTAGAGGGGTGGATGGGCAGAGGTGGCAGGTTGAGGGTGGAGGGGTGGATGGGCAGAGGGTAGCAGGTTGAGGGTGGAGGGGTGGATGGACAGGGGATGGCAGGTTGAGGGTGGAGGGGTGGATGGACAGGGGGTGGCAGGTTGAGGGTAGAGGGTGGATGGACGGGGTGGCAGGTTGAGGGTGGAGGGGTGGATGGGCAGAGGGTGGCAGGTTGAGGGTGGAGGGGTGGATGGACAGGGGGTGGCAGGTTGAGGGTGGAGGGGTGGATGGACAGTGGTGGCAGGTTGAGGGTGGAGGGGTGAATGGGCAGAAGGTGGCAGGTTGAGGGTAGAGGGGTGGATGGGCAGAGGGTGGCAGGTTGAGGGTGGAGGGGTGGATGGACAGGGGGTGGCAGGTTGAGGGTGGAGGGGTGGATGGACAGGGGGTGGCAGGTTGAGGGTGGAGGGGTGGATGGACAGAGGGTGGCAGGTTGAGGGTGGAGGGGTGGATGGACAGGGGGTGGCAGGTTGAGGGTGGAGGGGTGGATGGACAGGGGGTGGCAGGTTGAGGGTGGAGGGGTGGATGGACAGGGGGTGGCAGGTTGAAGGTAGAGGGTGGATGGACAGGGGGTGGCAGGTTGAGGGTGGAGGGGTGGATGGACAGAGGGTGGCAGGTTGAGGGTGGAGGGGTGGATGGACAGGGGGTGGCAGGTTCAGGGTGGAGGGGTGGATGGACAGGGGGTGGCAGGTTGAGGGTAGAGGGTGGATGGGCAGAGGTGGCAGGTTGAGGGTGGAGGGGTTCAGAACAAACTGTCTGTATCAGATTCTTTAATAAAGAAAGACAGACTATTGTTTCTTCTTCAAGATGCCCGGTAGGGCTTCCCAGTCACTGCAACACCACCTGCAATGCAGTCACTGGTTAACGTAGAAAATGTGCACCGCAAGCTCCCACAGGCAGCAATATCACAATAACCAGATCTGCTCTTATGGTGATACTGGCTGAAGGGGAAATTCAGTAGATGTGACCGAACGCTCCCACTCTGCTCTCAGATGGGATCTGGTACATCGACCTTACACCAGACAGGGCTTCAGTTTAACATCTCAGCCTAAAGACAGCACCTCCTACAGAGCACCATTCCCTCCTGTGTTTCTGTGCCTCTGGGTCTGGTGTTGGTCTGGTAGGGTGAAGCATCAGATTCATCCAGAACAGGCCACAAGTTCCTGTCCTCTCTGCTTTTCTGAAATATTTCACTTCTCAGTCCCAGATTTTCTTTTCGCTGGAGACTGTGCTCGCTGACTTTTCACACACTCCAGAATGGGCATTGTGTTTACCCATGTGGAAGGTGAATAATTAAGAAATAGATGGGTACAGCCAGTAATCTGGAAGTTGCAGAGCGAATTAAGGATGTAGGAAAATTCTCAGCGTTAAACAGGGAGATGAGAGCTCCTACTGCAGAGATCTGGTACATTGTTACAAACATTGAACAAACACGGCATTGTGTCCTGTACAAGACCATGATTAGATCACACCTGGAACATGCTGTCCATTCTGGTCCCCCACATGGCTGGGTGTAGAGGTCCTGGTTTAGTGGAGAACCACTGGCTTAATATGTAGATAAAAGCCCTTATCACAGACTGAAACATAATCCTTTTACATCAGGAAGGTGTTGTTTGGGACAATTTGATTAAATTATATGAAGGAGCAAGTTGTATCTAGCTAGATAATGATTTGAATATAGCCTAAAGGAGGTTTATAATTAGACGGGGGACACACAGAAATGTGCATTTGGGGTTAATTTTTACAGCATTATAAACCCTTGGAATAAGTGCAAACATTGACCAGAAAGCAGGGAATGTCGGTGACATTTCAAAGAGGCAGATGTATTTTGAGATGAGGTATCCCACAGGCAATGTTGCTTCCTGAAACAAATTCCTAATCACCTTCAGGCATCAGAGAGGAATTTACTGTCTGTCATTGGGAAGGATCACATGCAAAGATGTCGGGTGAGAACAGGTTTGGGTTTAGCTGTTGAATAATCTCATTTTTTTTTAAATAGGATCTACAGTTGAAACAAACCTACACGGAGGATCAACTTATTTTCTTGTTATTTTATTCATCTCATCTCTAAGTACTTTGTAATATTTTACCTTTGCCTTGATTGACATAGTCTCATGATGTACTAGCTGTTTGTAGATTAAATGCAAACCCAGGACATTTATCCCACTGCCAGCTATTCATTCCACCCCACTATATCGCAATTACATGGCTGAGATTCCAATGGTGAAGAGGACTGAGGCTTCTACCGAAGATTACTACCAGTTCTAAATAAAAATCTTTCCTAATAATAATTATCAACCAAAGCAAAGCATTACGGTATTTCTCATTAAAATCTGCCACAACATGCAATACAGAGAAAGATTCTGTGGATTCAACACTCCACTCATCTTAGTTTTCTGGAATTTGTGTCTACTGTTTCCATGGAAACTGAAATGCTTCACAGGGTTGAAAGACATCACCCTCTCATTGATTTCTATATTGCTTTCTCATGGGTCAGTATTTTGGTGTTACTCCGAATGACTGCATTGTGCTTATCTCGAAACCACAGTCCCACTTAAAGCTTCAAGTGACCCTTTTCTAAAGAGTGTGAGCTCCACGATAATGATTCTATCTCGGTATTTTGCAATAGCATTCCCTGGTTTATTTTATGCAATTATTGCCATAGAAACACACTCCAGATCAGACCCAAACAAGATAAAGTGGAGTAGGCTCTATACTTATTACGTTTAATGTATTCACATTGATAATCTTAAGTGATGCAGAACTCCCTAAAATAGAAAAGCTGAAATGGATTTTCTTTCTTTCTTCCACATTTATAATTTGTGGTAAAAATTAATATATAGGATGTATAGTTTGGGTTCCCAGGATCGATGCCAGTCTTCGTGCATCACACCATTCTTATTTGCTTAATATCAGCTCAACAATGTATCCTTTTGTTCTGTTCTCCCTTGGGGACTCTCCCTAAATGTAAAAATGATCACCGTTCCCAGTTGGTGTCACGGTGAATGCTTTGCAATGACACAAAATAGTTTGGTACAAGATCCCAGCAGCTTGATTTAACTGGTAGCATTTGTGACCAAATGGACTGATGCAGGTTCAAACCCCGTTCCAGAACTTCCTAGGACCACGGAGGTTTGTGGCACAGAGGGAGGGCACAGTCCACCATGTGAACACATAATCTGCCATATCTCGGAGTCACTGCATTTTTAGTCATCTAGTAGCCAGTGACAAATTTTGGAATAAAGCCTGAAATCAAAGATCATTTTACCCTTTCATTTTTAAAATTCCTAATATAAATACCAAATGTGGCGGTTTAGTAATGGTAAATAAATCTACCACAATTTCACACCCTCACCAGTAGAACCTCCATTTCAACTGTGAATCAGTTCACCTCTCACAGGATAAGGTGGAACGGTTTGATGACTTCAAGGCATGTTTCATATTTTATAAAATACTTGTATAAGGAGAATCTCTAGCTCTTCAAAACACAAGCTGCTGGAGGAACTCAGCGGGTCAGGCAGCATCTGTGGAGGCAGAGGGATGGTCAATGTTTCGGGTCGAGACCCTGCATCAGGACTAAGTGTGGAGAGGGGAGATGGCCGGTATAAAGAGGCAAGGAGGAGGGGTGAGGCAGGGCCGGCAGGCGATAGGTGGAACCAGGTGAGGAGGGAGATGATGGGCAGATGGATCCGGGTGGAGGAGAGGAGGGTGGAGGTAGACACAGAGGCTGGAAGGTGATAGGTCAGGACAACAGAGGGTTGTAGATTTAGGAAGCTGATAAGTAAGGAAGGTGCTAAGTGGAACCAGATAAGAGAGGGACGACGGGCAGATGCAACCAGGTGGGGAAGGGGGAAGAAGCTGGGGGGTAGTTGGATAGAAGTGGGGAGGAGGATATAAGGAGAGAGGAAGGAACGCAGGGGGTGGAGGTTACCAGAAATTGGAAGATTCAATATTCACACCATTGGGGTGTAGACTACCCAGGCCGAATACGAGGTACTGTTCTTCTAGTTTGCATTTGGCCTCAGCCTGGCAGTGTAGAAGGCTGAGGACAGACAGGTCAGTGAGGAAAGGGAGTCGAATTGACCAGCATCCAGATTCCAGCATCTACAGTCTCTTGTGTCTCTCACTTTCCAATTCTGCATTATGTTATATTCACAATCCACTGTACATAAAGACACAAGAGAGATGCAGATGCTGCAAATCTGGAGCAACACACACAAAATGCTGGAGGAACTCAGAAGGTCAGGCAGCATCTGTGGAGGAAAGGGTCCTGATGAAGGGTCTCAGCCCGAAACGCTGACTGTTCATTTCCCTCCACAGATGCTTCCTGACCTGTTGAGTTCCTCCAGCACTTTGTGTGTGTTGCTCCACTGTAAATAATGGCCTTATTTCCTGCTAATATCACCTCTATCATCATATGATCCTGTTATCTCCTAACCATTCCTTACTGAAGTGCCTTATACTTTCTAGAGCATTGGAGGCTGAGGGGCGACCTGAGAGAGGTTTATAAAGTTATGAGAGGCATTGAGAGGGTGGATAGTCAGGGTCGTTTTCCCAGGATGGAGATGTCAGATACTGCAGGGCATAGGCTTGAGTGGGGAAAGTTTAAAGGAGATGTGTGAGGCAGGTTTTAAAAAAGAGAGTGTTAGGTGCCTGTTAGGCGCTGCCAGGGGAGGTGGTAGAAGCATACACGATGGCAATGATTGATTGGCCGCATCCAATAAAAAGTCAGGGCCAAGCGGAGCGGCCATTTTGGAGCGGCCATTGTTGAAGTGGTCAAGTGGCACCTTGAGGATTTGGCTCAAGAGGCTTCAGTGTGAAGAGGCAGAGGAAGTGAGCGGGGCTAAGGTGAGGTTCAGGTAAGGTCTCTTTTTTTCTTATTGCACAGTTTAGAGCAGTGGGAATGGCAGGCAGGGCAGTAGTTTGCTCCTCTTGCAGGATGTGGGAAGACATGGAGACCTCCAGTATCCCTGATGACTACACCCATGGGAAGTGCATCCGGCTACAGTTCCTCACAGACCTTGTTAGGGAACTGGAGCTGGATGAACTCCGGATCATTCGGGAAACTGAGAATATGATAGACAGGAGTTACCAGGAGGCAGTTACACCAAGGTTTCAGGATGCAGGTAGCTGAGTGACTGTCAGGGGAGGCAGTCAGTACAGGGTACCCCTGTGGCCGTTCCCCTCAATAACAAGTATATCGATTTGGATACTGCTGGGGGGGACGACCTACCAGGGGAAAGCCACAGCGGCCAGGTCTCTGGCACCGAGTCTGGCTCTATGACTCAAAAGGGAAGGGGCGAGAAGAGGAGTGTGGTGGTGATAGGAGATTCATTGGTTAGGGGAACAGACAGGAGATTCTGTGAACAAGAACAAGAATCCTGGATGGTATGTTGCCTCGCAGGTGCCAGGGTCAGAGACGTCTGAGATCGAGTCCACAGCGTTCTTAAGTGGGAGGGTGAGCAGCCAGAAGTCGTGGTACACATTGGTACTAACCACACAGATAGGAAAAGGGATGAGGTCCTGAAGAGGGAATATAGGGAGGTAGCAAGGAAGTTAAAAAGCAGGACCTCAAGGGTGGTAATCTCTGGATTGCTGCCTGTGCCATGTGCCAGTGAGGGTAAGAAAAGGAAGATTTGGCAGACAAATGCATGGCTGAAGAGTTGGTGCAGGGGGCAGGGTTTCAGATAAGTGGATCACTGGGATCTCTTCTGGGGAAACATGATCTGTACAAAAGGGACAGGTTACACCTGAACTCGAGAGCGACCAATGTCCTCTCAGACCTGCTTCACCAGTCGATGAGACCATGACTACCACAGCAATGCCATCATCCTATTCCTCAATTGCTCTAAATTGTTCTACATCAGTCTGGAATAAATGCATCAGCTGAATATTCACGATCCCCTGGATGGAATATTACAAAGCTTCTGACCCTCTGGGTGAAGAATTCCTTCTAATCAGTCCTAATTGGGTGAACCCTTTTCCTGGGATTACGTCCCTGATTTTAGACACTCCAGCCAGAGAAAACGATGGCAGAGCCACGGAAGAATTCTTTCACTCAGTGGGAGGTTGAAATCTGGCACATACTGCGTGAGGGGGTGGTGGAGGCAGAGCCCCTCGCAACATTTAACATGAGCTCTTGAATCACAAAACTGCCCGGTGGAAAGTTCTGTATTACACTGGGCACCCTTCTACCTCCGAGATTACAAATTACGTGGGGATTCTATACAAATATTAGCCACACGTATTCTCTGCAACAGTTAGTTCTTGGCTTTCCATCTCCCACAACACTCCTTGCTCTCCGTAGTTGCCAGTGCTGTTTTTTTGCAATAACACCAATCAAACATCCCCATGAGGGGAGACAGGTTTTAAGATAAGATCAGGTATCTTTATTAGTCACATGTACATCAAAACACACAGTGAAATGCATCTTTTGCATGGAGTGTTCTGGGGGCAGCCCACAAGTGTCGCCACGCTTCCGGTGCCAACATAGCACGCCCACAACTTCCTAACCCGTAAGTCTTTGGAATGTGGGAGGAAACCAGAGGACCCGGAGGAAACCCACACAGTCATGGGGAAAATGTACAAACTCCTTAGAGACAGTGGCTGGAATTGAACCCGGGTTGCTGGTGCTGTAAAGTGTTACGCTAACCGCTACACTACCTGTTGTCTGAAGTGAGATTTGTACCCTACTCATTCAGGCGTGGACCCAGCAGTCTCTGAACTGTTGCTGTTCCTCCAACTTTGCTTATTCCAAATTGTGATACAATCAAGGGAGATGTAGTTGTGTCATTGCAGAAAGTTACAGCACAGGCAATGCTCCATTTTTGGGCTTTGTCCCTTTCTCCTCACAGGTCCAAATCTTTATTGAGGAACATTTTGAGATAAGATCCCGCACCCCTCACTGTTGCAGGAGAATCAAATGCAAAAGTAGGGAGTTATATAGGCGGTTGGTGAGGTCACATCTGGGGTACTCTGTGTACAGGGTTGCTCTCCTTATAAGGAAATGTGTTAATGCATTGGAAGCAACTTAGAGAAGGTTGTGAGGCTGCTACTTGAATGGGTGGGTTGTGTCATGAGGAAAGGCTGGACAGGCTTGGCTTGTAACCACTGGAGGTTGAAGAGTGAGAGGAAACGATTGAAGCAAACGATGCTGGGGGTTTGGACAGGTTGGATGTTGCGGAGAATGCAGAACCAGTGGTCAATGTTTAACAATAAGGTAGAGATGAATTGCTCAATGACTACGAAGTGAAAAATTTTCTCCCAGATAGTTGTGAATCTTTGGAACTCTACGGAAACAAAGTCTTTGAATGTTTCAGGCAGAGGTAAATTGATTCTTGATAAGCGAGGAGTGGAAGGTTACTGTGGGTAGATGGGAAGGTGGAGTTGATGTAACAGTCAGATTGGCCATGATCTAACTGAAAGGCAGTGCAAGCTCAACTCCTGCTCCTGATTTGTGTGTGGGCATTCCATGCCCGACAACTCTCTACAAAACATTTCGCTGACCTCTTTATTTTTTTCAAACAATCTGCAGTCTCACTTCCCTTATGATGGATGTGTGGAAAACATTTCTGAAGTATTTTGTCCACTGTAATCTCTCCTATGTTTCCTACACTAAAAATAATCTAAACTCTCCAGTCCCCTGAAGAGCAGGTTCTGGTGGTCTGAAATAAAGACGTCGAACACAGGTCAGGCAGCATCCATGCAGACAGAAACAGAGATACTGTTTCACGTCAGTGACCTTTCATTGGATGAAACATTAACTCTGTTTCTCTCTCCACAGACGCGGCCTGGAGTGTTTCCAGCATTTTCTGTTTTTGTTTCTCGAGTCATTTACATTTTTGAAGAGGATTGATGAGGGGAGGGTAGTAGATGTCGTCTACATGGACTTTAGTAAAGGTTTCAACAAGGTCCCTCATGGTAGGCCAATCCAGACGATTAAGACACATGGGACCCATGGAGACTTGGTAGATTGGATTCAAAACTGGCTTGGCCATGGAAGGCAGAGGGTAGTGGTGGAGGGGTGTTCTGACTGGTCTATGGCCAGTGGTGTTCCACAGGGATCAGTGCTGAGACCTCTGTTGTTTCTGATGTATGTAAATAATTTGGATAAAAATGCAGGTGGGCTGATTAGTAAGTTTGCAGACAACACAAAAATTGGTGAAGTTGTGCTTATTGAGGAAGGTTGGGAATGGATTCAGCAGGATACAGACCGGTTGGAAATGTGGGCAGAGATATGGCAGATGGAGTTTAATCTGGACAAGTGTGAAGTGTTGCAGTTTGGGAAGTCAAATGTAAGAGGAAAGTGTACAGTAAAGAAAGTATACAGCACACTTGACAAGGTCCCTCATGGGAGGCTCATCCAGAAGATTAAGATACATGGGATCCATGGTGACTTGGTGTTTGGATTCAGAATTAGCTTGGCTGTAGAAGACAGAGGGTGGTTATCGGAGGGACTTATTCTGGCTGGAGGTCTGTGACTAGTGGTGTTCCTCAGGGATCTGTACTGGGACCTCTGCTGTTTGTGATGTACATAAATGACTTGGATGAAAATGAAGATGGGTGGGTTAGTAAGTTTGCAGATGATACCAAGATTGGTGGCATTGTGGATAGTGTAGAAGATTGCAAAAAGGATACAGTGGGATATAGATCAGTTGCAGATATGGGTGGAGAAATAGCAGATGGAGTTTAATCCAGCCACTTGTGAAGTGTTGCACTTTGAGAGATCAAATGTAAAGGGACAGTACACTGTTAATGGCAAGACCCTTAACAGTGTTGATGTGCAGAGGGATCTTGGGGTCCAAGTCCATAGCTCCCTGAAAGTGGCTGCACAGGTTGATAGGGTGGTGAAGAAGGCGTATGGCACGCTTGCCTTTATAAAACTCTAGTTAGGCTGCATCTGGGGTATTGTGTGCAGTTCTGGTCGCCCCACTACAGGAAGGATGTGGAGGCTTTGGAGAAGGTGCAGAAGAGGTTCACCAGGATGCTGCCTGGGTTAGAGGGCATGAGCTATAAGAAGAGGTTGGACAAACTTGGGTTGTTTTCTCTACAGCAGCAGAGGCTGAGGGGAGACCTGATAGAAATTTATAAGATTATGAGAGGCAGCCAATATCTTTATCTCAGGGTTAAAATGTCTAATACTAGAGGGCATGCATTTAAGGTGAGGGGGGCAAGTTCAAAGGAGGTGTGTGGGGCAAGTTTTTTTACACACAGAGTGGTGGTTGCCTGAAATGTGCTGCCAGGGGTGGGGGTGGAGGCAGATATGATAGAGGCACTTAAGAGGTTCTTATATCGGCACATGAGTGTGCAGATAGTGGAGGGGTATGGACCTTGTGTAGGCAGGAGGGATTAGTTTACTTAGACATTTAATTACTGGCTTAATTAGTTTGGCACAACATGGTGGGCCGAAGGGCCTGTTCCTTCCTGTGCTGGACTGTGCAGGGCCCTAAGGAGCATTGATGTCCAGAGGGATCTTGGAGTGCAAGTCCATATCTCAGTGAAAGTGGCAACACAGGTAGATAGAGTGGTAAAGAAGGTGTCAGCACGCTCACCTTCATCGGTCGGGGTGTTGAGTATAAAAGTCGGGAAGCCATGTTGTAGGTATGTAAAACTTTGGTGAGGCCACACTTGGAGTATTGTGTGCAGTTCTGGTTGCCTCATGTGGAGGCTTTGGAGAGGGTGCAGAAGAAGTTCACCAGGATGCTGCCAGGATTAGAGGGCATGGCCTATAAGGAGAGGAGTTTGTCCATCCTTGAGTTGTTTTCTCTGGAGCATCGGAGGCTGAGGGGAGACCTGATTGAAGTTGATAAAATTATGAGAGGCACGGACAGGGTAGACAGTCAGAGTCCTTTTTCCAGGGTAGAGATGTCAAATACTAGAGGTCATGCATTTAAGGTTGGGGGGGGGGGAGTTGGAGATGAGTGGGGCAAGGTTTTGTTACACAGAGGGTGGTGGGTGCCTGGAATGGGCTGCCAGGGGTGGGGGTGGAAGCAGATACGATAGTGGTGTTGAAGAGGCTGTTAGACAGACACATGAACAGGCAGGAGATGGAGGGATATGCACTATGTGTAGGCAGGTGGGATTAGTTTGGATTGACATCATGGTCAGCACAGACACAGTGGGCTGAAGGGCCTGTTCCTGTGCTGGACTGTTCTGTGTTTTACATTTGAATATTTAGAAATCTAGAGACAGTTATTATCTGAGTAAACACAGTAAGATCCCACCCACAGCAGCTCAATCCCTAGTTTGGAAATGCTGGGCTGGAGGGTATGATTCCTTCAAGTGATGCCTCACAGATTTAACCTCCAAACAAACCATCAGAAACACCTCGGTGGCCCAGGGTGACAGAGGTGTTCAGCACGGATCGAGCAGCATCCTCCCTCAGATCTCCCTCCCACCCTCACATGAGGCGACAGCTGCTGTCCTCTCTCACACAGGCACCGAAACAAATACACCACTCCAATCTGTTGACAGTGACTACAGGGGGGTCTTGATCAGTTCGGGAAGTGGGCCGAGGAGTGGCAAATGGATTTCAATACAGATAATTGTGAGGTGATGCATTTTGGAAAGTCAAACCAGCGTAGGACTTGTACTGTGAATGGTAGGGCTCTAGGGAGTGTAATGGAACAGAGTACAAGTGCGTAGTTCGAAGAAAGTGGCATCACAGGTAGACAGGGTAGTGAAGAAGGCCTTTAACATGCTGGCCTTCATCAGTCAGGGCACTGAGTACAGGATAAAAAACACGATGATGCTGGAGGAGCTCAGCAGGCCAGGCAGCACCCGTGGAGAAAAGCAGGCGGTCAACCTTTCGGGTCGGGACCCTTCTTCAGGACTGAAGATAGGAAAAGGGGAAGCCCAATATAGAGGAGGGAAAAGCAGAGCAGTGATAGGTGGACAAAAGAGGGGAGGCGGGATGGGCACAGGGTGGTGATAGGTAGATGCAGGTGAGAGATGGTGATAGGCAGGTGGGGGGGAGGGGGGGGAGAGCAGATCCACTGGGGGATGGGTCACAGGTAAGGAGGGAAAATGGAGAGTAGAAAAGAGAGAGAGGCTGGTTTGGGGGGGGGGGCTGTTGGGGTTTACTTATATTGGGAGAATTCATGCCATTAGGCTGCAAGGTTCCAAGACGGACAATGAGGGGCTGTTCCTCCAGTTGGCACTTGGACTTCTCCTGACAGTGGAGGAGGCCGAGGACTGATGTATCAGTGATAGTGTGGGAGGGGGAGTTGAAGTGATCGGCAACGGGGAGATGCAGATCGCGGTCACGGACAGAGCGCAGGTGTTCTGCGAAATGGTCACCTACTCTGCGTTTGGTCGAGCAGCGACCTTATAGAGGTTTATAAAACCATGAGGGGCAGAGATAAGGTGGATGGTAGCTGTGTGTTCCCCAGGGTAGAGGAGTCCAAAACTATGCAGCGTAGGTTTAGGGTGAGAGGGGAAAGATTTAAAAGGGATCTGAGGGGCAACTTTTTCACACAGAGGGCGGTGAGTGTATGGAACGAGCTGCCAGAGGAAGTGGGTGAGGCAGGTACAACAGCATCATTGAGGAAGCACTTGGATAGGTACATGGAGGGACGGGGCTTAGAGGGATATGGACCGAACGCAGGAAATTGGGACTAGCTGGGTGGGCACCGTGGTTGGCATGGACTGGTTGGGCCGAAGGGCCTGTATCCGTGCTGTATTGCTCCATGATTCATCTTGTAGTGAGGGCAGGTGCAGGGGAGAGGGGCAGGAGGGTGGGAGGGCAGAAACCCCTCTGAGGGCAACGCTGGTCAGCTGATGCCTCAACTGAATTCAGAACCAAATCCTGAAGAAATATAGTCCTCAGAATAACCCAACGGGGTGCTGCGTGCTTTCTCAGCGTGTTATTTAGAAAAAGCCCAGACTGATTCATTGGGTATTTCTGGTTGGAAATCCCCAGCAGCCACGGAGTGAGACTGGCCCCCAGCCCTCTGTCCAGCACTGGGGAGCTTCAGAGGGAGCGGTCTCCCCCTTCCCCATCTTCCTCCCTCCCTCCACACCTCCACCCTCTCCCCCTGCCCTCCCCCCCCAACTGCCCTCTCCCCAACTCCCCAAACCCACCCCCCCCGAGCCCAGTGCCGTCCCAGCCGGGCACCTTGCCGTGTCCTGGGTTCGGTGGAGCGGAGATCGGGGCTCGGACACGGGGAGGTGGTGTCTGGGCCCTGGGATCGGACTGTGCTCCCCCGGCCATGGGCTAAGGCCGTCCGGCGATGAACCTCTGCCCCAGATGTGGTCAGAGGCCGCGAGGGTGGGGTGTCCATAATCCGGGGGACGAAACCCCACCTCCCCCCCAAACCCCTGCTCCGTGGGGTGGGGACGGGGTGTCCGTAACCCGGGGGACGGCCGGGATGGGTCAGGGTTCTATCCGTAACCTGGCGGACGGGCCGGGGGTGTGTCCGTAACCTGGGGGGCGGCGGGGACGGGCCGGGAGTGTGTCCGTAACCCGGGGGACGGGACGGGCGCCCGGCGGGGGACTCTCCCCATTGTTCGCCGCTGGGCCAGCCCCCCGGTGCCGATTGGCCGCGCTCGCTCCGCCCGCCTCCAATCCCCGGCGCCCGGGCGCTGCCGCTTATGAGCCGGGCGGGCGCGGCCGGCGCTCAGTGCGGTGCGGGAGCTGCCGAGGCAACGTGCGGCTGCTCGCCCAGAGCCCCTGTGTCCTGCCCGGTGTCCAGTGTCCGGAGACCGTCCGCCACCAACATGGGAAGCACGCTCGCCAAGCCCAAACCTCAGGAGCCCGGCAAGTCCAGCGGACAGGTATGTGTCCCGCTAACCGCCCGCAAACCCACCGCACCGGCGGAGAACGGGACCGCGACCCGCCCGCAACCCCAGGTCCAGTCCCGAGGAATATCGGCTCGGTCCGCCGGGATTTGGGGGCGCGCAATCCATTGCGAGTTAAACCCTGCGATTGCGGGCGGTTTGCGGGGTTTCGGTGATCCCACCGCCTGAAGATGCGCCGTGAGCGGGGTTTGCAGAGTCTGGGGCCAGGCGGCCGGTGCCTTCTCCCTCCTGTTGTCCGAGAACCGATCCCCCCGCCCCCCCCCCCCCCCCCGGCTGCGGGTCTCCGGAGCCGCTTTGTGCGGCTGGTGGGTTTTTGTTTGCGGAGTCGGGAGCGGGCGCCCGAACAATGCGCCCCCGCTGATTTTACCCAGTGCCGGCTGGAGGTGCGCGACGGTAACCCGCCCGGTGACCCATTCCGCAGCCCCGGCACCCACCCCCATCACCTCGCCCGCCCCCCGCAGCGGGACCCGCTGTTGCCCCGATTTTTACTTTGTTCTGCGGGAGATCCGCTCGCCCGAAGCGCAAGAGCGCCGCCTGGCAGCGGAGCGCGGGGCTGCCGGGCACCGGGTCCACCTGCCCGGTGCCCGGGGGGGGGGGGGTGGGTGGGTCGCACCCACCGGTTCCAATCGGCGGCGACTTTCCCGCAAACGCCGGTGCGGAGTTGGCCCTCGCCCTGGGTTCCAGTGGCCGGGCTGCCCCAGCACCCTGTCGCCGCGCCGGGTGGGTGTGGGGGGGGGAGCCCACGGGTGGGTGTGTGGTGGTGGTGGGGAGGGGGGGTGGGTGGGTGTCTGGTGGTGGTGGTGGGGGGGGTGGGTGGGTGGGTGTCTGGTGGTGGTGGGGAGGGGGGGTGGGTGGGTGTCTGGTGGTGGTGGTGGGGGGGGTGGGTGGGTGTGTGGTGGTGGGGAGGGGGGGTGGGTGGGTGTGTGGTGGTGGGGAGGGGGGGTGGGTGGGTGTGTGGTGGTGGGGAGGGGGGGTGGGTGTGTGGTGGTGGGGAGGGGGGGTGGGTGGGTGTGTGGTGGTGGTGGGGGTGGGGAGGGGGGGTGGGTGGGTGTGTGGTGGTAGGGGGGGTGGGTGGGTGTGTGGTGGTGGTGGGGGTGGGGAGGGGGGGTGGGTGGGTGTCGTGGTGGTGGGGGTGGGGAGGGGGGGTGGGTGGGTGTCTGGTGGTGGTGGGGGTGGGGAGGGGGGGTGGGTGGGTGTCTGGTGGTGGTGGGGGTGGGGAGGGGGGGTGGGTGGGTGTCTGGTGGTGGTGGGGGTGGGGAGGGGGGTGGGTGGGTGTCTGGTGGGGGTGGGGGGGGGGGTGGGTGAGTGGGTGTCTGGTGGTGGTGGGGGTGGGGAGGGGGGGTGGGTGGGTGTCGTGGTGGTGGGGGTGGGGAGGGGGGGTGGGTGGGTGTCGTGGTGGTGGGGGTGGGGAGGGGGGGTGGGTGGGTGTCTGGTGGTGGTGGGGGTGGGGAGGGGGGGTGGGTGGGTGTCTGGTGGTGGTGGGGGTGGGGAGGGGGGGTGGGTGGGTGTCTGGTGGTGGGGAGGGGGGGTGGGTGGGTGTCTGGTGGTGGTGGGGGTGGGGAGGGGGGGTGGGTGGGTGTCTGGTGGTGGTGGGGGTGGGGAGGGGGGGTGGGTGGGTGTCTGGTGGTGGTGGGGGTGGGGAGGGGGGGTGGGTGGGTGTCTGGTGGTGGTGGGGGTGGGGAGGGGGGGTGGGTGAGTGGGTGTCTGGTGGTGGTGGGGGTGGGGAGGGGGGTGGGTGGGTGTCGTGGTGGGGGTGGGGAGGGGGGAGGGGGGGTGGGTGGGTGTCGTGGTGGGGGTGGGGAGGGGGGGTGGGTGGGTGTCGTGGTGGGGGTGGGGAGGGAGGGGGGGTGGGTGGGTGTCGTGGTGGGGGTGGGGAGGGGGGGTGGGTGGGTGTCTGGTGGGTCCTCCGCTAATCTGCTGCCACCTCCCGCCGCAGGAGAACGGCCACGTTAAGGCGAACGGGGATGTTTCTCCGAGCCAGGCGGACGGGGAGACGGTCTCGGCTGCTCCGGGGGACGGCGGCGCCTGTGCCCAGGGCGTGAAGGAAGCGGCCGAGGGCTCGGGAGATGTCATCGAGGTGGCCCCAGCCGCTGAAGGCGAGGCGGCCAGGTCGGAGCACATGGACACCCCCAAGAAGAAGAAGAAAAAGACGCTGTCTTTCAAGTCGCTCAAGCTGGGTAAAATGACCTTCAAGAAAACCAAGAAAGCCAGTCCGACCGAAGAAAAGACTGAGGCCAGGGCGGCCGACGATGCCAACACGGCCGGCAGTGAGGCGCAGGAGACGGGCGCCGGGGAGCCTCGGGATGAGGGACAGGCAGAAACCGGTGCTTCTGAGCGGCAGGAATCCAAAGCGAGCACCGAGGAGCCTCCGAGCACGGAGGCTGCCCCAGCGAAGGAGGAGCGGCAACAGACGTCGGGGACAGAAGTCGAGCAGGAGGCAACGGAGGAGCCGACCAGAGCGGCGGAGAGCGAGGGAGCCGGTTCCGCGGCCGAGCAGAAGGAAGAGTGAAGCGGAGTTGTTTACAAACTTTGATCTGCCACGATACCATTGCCCCTTAAAGCAGTCGACCCCAACCGTGGGTTTGCTCAGCACACCCACACCTCCTGATGCTAGATCTGCTCATCCAACTAGTCTTCAAATTGTCTCAGTATTAAGTTGTTTTTGCCTTTTTCACCACTGAATTTTTAAACATGTATTTACCTGGGAACAGCTTGGGTGCAATAAATATTCCTTTCCCCAGTCCTGGAATTTAACAATCAAGTTTATTGAAGAAATGAGGATGTGAACTGACCAGTGGCTCTGTTCCTTCGGTTGTCTACACGTGGCATTGTCCTGTGCTCTGAGTTCTGGCATTTAACTGGACATGGGTCTGACTGACACTTGTGCCCCTTCCTGTCCGTTCATTAGCATTTGCATTCCTCTCTCGTTTCCTGATTTGAGACATTTTTGTGCTTTTTAGGCAAACGGCAGTTTTTTGATTGAAGCTTCTAGTTTCTTTTGTAGTTTTAAGTCTGACTACAACACTATAAAATTAAGCATGTGTTCCCATTGATTTTTTTTATTTCGAGGGGGAGTGCAAACCTTTAAATGTGATGGTTTTTGCTGTTTTGTCCTGTAAATAAAACTTTGGCCAAATTGATTTGCAATTTTTTTATTGCTAACTTTTAAGGTGGTTTGACTATTGTAACATTTTAAAAGGGAAAATAAATTTTACCTGTGGACTGTTCTCAAGTGTAACTCCACCTTCCCCGGGCTGAGTGGTACCGTAAACGTTAACCTCGGTTTACACTTGTAGGAATTTTGCAAGAAACAAATGAACATCACTTAGTCAATTTTTACTGATTTTGTTAAATAGATTTCCACTGTTTCATTGTCACTTTCAACAGTGTAGTAATTGTACAGGTTTAGTCTTATTACCAATAAACTAAATGGAAAATATTGATGGAAATGATTGGATTCTCTTCTCTGCAGCTTGTGGTTAATGAGCCACTGGAGGCACAAACCAACGGACCTCTGCACGTGGTTAGTGCAGAAACAATGCTGGCAGTTTGACGGGGTTCTCCTCCTACTGGAATGCGCTTGAAGGAATTAAGAACTTCTCCAAACAGATGACCCTGGAGACGTGCAGTTTCTTATTTTTCCTTGTTTTGCTACTTTTCCTGAGTCAGTTCCTTGTGGCCAAATTGGAGGATAAATTCTAAATCGAACCGTCTAAGATTAGCTTGGGAGAGTGGGGGTAACTTGGAGCTCTGTCAAATAAGGGTTGCTGTTTTATTGGTGAACTGCTGGGTTGTAACTATTGGAAGAGGAAATGTTCTGCCATTGCCAATCAGACAACGGCTTTCTGGTGATGTAATTCCCAGATCAAGGATTGAACCAGAGGCTGATCATTTATGTTTGGTGAAGCAGTACGTGTACCTTCTCATCCAGTGTGTACCCTTGCCGATGCTGAAAGTGGCCGGGGACAGTGGAGATGATTCTTCCCTCATCAGCTTGGTGACATCACGGTTGTTAGAGATGGAGACCAATTCTGATTATGTAACTAACCTCCAATCACTCTGTACTTCTGGAGACAGCACCTTTGATTGGGAGTTTGTCCAGAAAAGTGAATGATTTGAAGCAAAAGATTATGCATGCCCCATCTGAAGAAATTTAAACATTTTCTGTTGCTACTTGAGTCAAGTAGTGATGGTGAAGGGTAACAAACACCCATTCAGGAACAATGTTTATCAATGTGGACCTGAAGTGTGTGGATGGGTGCGGTGAGGACCATGGTAGATCCAAGCGTTGAGGCATCTTCATAGGCTACTTTCCCCATGTGTCTCAGACCATGCTGAATTACCATTGGACTGGGCAGTTACTACCGACAACTTAGAAGTGTTAATGGATGTTGGTGTATCAGTAAAACATACTCCTTATCCACTGAACACTTGGATTTCGGTGGTAACATTCTGTAAGTGTCGGCTATAATTTGATGGTCGGTTTTAATTCAAGTGGCCATGGTGTGGGATATAGAAATCGACAGGTGGGGGTAACTCAGCAGGGTCGGAGCAGTGCGAGTAGTGCTAACTGAACCCCATTCATGGTGCTGGACTCAACCTGGGCCCCTTCAGTACTGAGTTCTGACCGCATTTTTTCTCCACTGGTGCTGACAGAATTGTTTCTAATTCCTGGAATAACTCCAAACTGACAAAACCAATGTCGGTGGCTGTGCCTTTGATGAAAAACATCTCCCCCACAGGATCTGCAGACCACCTTTGAACAGGAAGGTTTAGCTCCCCAGAGCTGGTTGGGCCTTGCAGTGGGATCCATGCCGCATCGGAGGTCCGGCCTCCCTGGTGGACTGGTGTCCTCGCCCTGAGCTGACACTTGGAGACTCCAGCAATGGACCTGGAAGCCTGGCGTGGACTTCAATAACAAGACTTGCATTGCTCGCCGCCTTTCACTAGCAGTGTTCCTCCAGTGCGACAATAACAGGGGCTGACTTGTGCACAGAAAGCAGCACGATGTTGGTTGAGGGAGGAGGACTGACCAGGTACTCAGGTCCGCTTCAAAATACTGCAACATATCCACGTGAAGTGGAGGCAGGACCTCGGTGTCACAGTGCGGCGCTCCCTCGGCACCGCCCCTCCCACAAATGTAATCTGATCCAAACCTTCTCCAAACCTCCCCCGCCCCGCCCCGCCCCGCCCCGCCCCGCCAGCTATTGAACCATGAAGGGCACTACAATTGTCCCAGACCCCCAGACCGGCCGCGCACTTATCCCGTCACACCGGTCGGTGTGCACCAAGTGTGAACCACGCTCACCGGTGACACGGGGAGCTGCTTCACCCAGCGATTGGATCCACAGTCAGACAGAGAGGATAAGGCAACCTGCACGTAAAAATGTTCCCAGAATTAAAATCTTCTGCCATGAACAAACTTTTCTCTCCGTAGACAGTGCCGGACATGCTGAGTGTTTGCACCTTTAGACGCAAAGCCTTGGAAACATTTGGCACTTACAAGGTGTTTCCACTGATCCATTATCTCAGGAAGTCTGGACTTCAGTGTAGCCCGAGGGCAGGGTGCAGCGCGACAAGTCTTTTCATTGCGGTGTTAATGGATACACAGTGCAGATTTGGAAGGAAGCAGGAGGGTCCCTTCGTGCTGAACTTACAGAATCTGTCAACACAAACACGTTGGCCGTTCACTGTCCAAAGACCCGCTGCGTTTCCTGCAGAACAGTAACTGAGGGGCTTTGGTTCCAGAGGACGGATCGATTGTAAACAGAATGTTAACACGTTGATGACAGAACAATGATATCTACAAACTACAACATGGGCTTGCCCACTTCATACCAGCATGGAAAGCTCCACATCAATGCTTCCGTGACCACCAGACCTGCAGAGCGATGCAAAACTTGGGAACGGAATGTTTGATAGCGGTCTGGCAGCTCCCTCAAGTGTTCAGAGGCAGAACTGCAGCCATTCAATTTTACATTCAGGACGGAAACACAACAGCTCAAACATTCATTGCAAACACTTCAACCAACGCAACCTTCACTGTATAAAGTCATTAAATTTTCAAAATTGTCGCAAAGTGCTTCACACAAGTGTTGTCAAACAAAATTAATTTTGCACTGAGCTTCACAAATGATAAGCTTGGACAACGAGGGACTGAGGACCATCCTACAAGAGGACAGACAAGTAGTGAGGAGGGAGGTTTAGGAGGAATTCCAGAGTCCGGGGCCTTGCCAACTGAGGGCACGATTGTTAAAGATGATCTGATTAAATGTGAGATGTTTAAGAGCCCAGAATATGCGGCGGGGCGAAGCAGATATCTCACAGTTGGAGGGAGGAAGGATCAGGCCATGGAGAAATGTTGAGCTGTGCTGAACTGGGTGCTGGCTTAGCTCAGCGAGCACGGGTGGTGGGTGAACAGGACTTGGCGCGCATCAGGGGTGGGCAGCCTTGGAGAGTGAAGGAAGGAGACTGAGGGACAGTCACCTCTAAAGGTAACGGCATAGGTGATGGCTTCAGCAGCAGATGAGCCCAGGTGGGGGAGAGGGAGTCTTCTTGATGGCACTGGGATCCCAAACTCAACCAATGCCGAGGTAGCCCAAAGCAGCAAACAGTCTGGTTCAGCTTCAAATGGTTGCCAGGAACAGGGATGGAATTGCGCCAACTATGGAATGATTTGTGATGGATTATCCTATGTCATTTAAATACGACAAAGACATTTAAGAGGCTCTTAGATTGGCACAGGAATGTGCAGAGAATGGGGGGAGATGGACATTGTGTAGGCAGAGGGATTAGTTTAGTTAGACATTTAATTACTAGTTTAATTATTTCAGCGCAGTATCATGGGCCGAAGGGCCTGTTCCTGTGCGGTACTGCTGTATAGATTTCATATAGTTATACAGCACAGAAACAGGCCCTTCGGCCCAACTGGTCTATGTTGACCAAGATGCCCCATCCAAGCTAGTCCCAGAGCTGTATGTTTGATAACGGTTTCAAATTACCCAACAATTAATGAGATCCAGCGCTGGGCATCAGGTAAACCACTGAGGTACACCTGGGTGTCCTCTGTGTACGTGTTGAACCTGACGATACGTTCTTGGCTGAAGCTGCCGAGGGATAATGTGTAGATGGGATTTAGAGGGATTGATCCTTGGGACACTAGAGCTAACTGTCTGGGTTTGGGAAGACAAGCCATTAGCTATGACTGGATAAGTGCAAAGGATCCGGGTAAATCTGGCCCCATCTGTGGCTGGTTTGTGTAACTGTTCGTCTCTGTAACAAAGTTGATTCACTATGTATGAATCCCTTAACATACTTGTGCTTTAAGACTCAATAAGTCAAGGATTCCTTTTTAAAAGAAAACCAATTTCATTTTTATATCAATATTCATCCTATCCAAACCTTTGAACATTTGAAACCATTATCTTTGGTCCCATCACAACACTATCCCAGCTGCGACAGTGGCCAGGTTGTGGTACTGTGACCGGCTGTGAGGAAGGGAGGAGTCAGGCAGGTCAACAGTGGTAGGTAGGTAGGGGAACAGACAGGAGATTCTGATAGAATTATACTACGGATCCCTCAATAGCCACTGGGACATTCAGGAACAGATATGCAGGCAGATTAGGGCAAGGTTTAAAAATACCTGGGTTGTTGTGGGTGACTTCAACTTCCCCAATATAGCCTAGGACCTCCTTAGTGTAAGAGGGTTAGACCAGGCAGAATTTGTTAGGTGCATCCAAGAGTTTCTTAAAACACTACATGGATAGTCCAACGAGAGGAGGGGCCACTCTGGACCTTGTATTGGGAAATGAGCCTGGCCAGGTGACTGGCTTTTCATTGGTATTGGTATTGGTTTATTATTGTCACTTGTACTGAGGTACAGTGAAAAACCAATCATACAGGTCAATTCATTACACAGTGCAGTTACATTGAGTCAGTACAGAGTGCATTGATATAGTATGGGTAAAAACAATAACAGTACAGAGTAAAGTGTCACAGCTACAGAGAAAGTGCAGTGCAATAAGGTGCAAGGTCACAACAAGATAGATTGTGAGGTCAGAGTCCATCTCATCGTATAAGGGAACTGTTCAATAGTCTTATCACAGTGGGGTAGAAGCTGTCTTTAAGTCTGGTGGTACGTGCCCTCAGGCTCCTGCATCTTCTATGCAATGGAAGAGGAGAGAAGAGAGAATGTCCCAGGTGGGTGGGGTCTTTGATGGGAGAACATTTAAGGAACAGTGACCACAACTCCTTCAGTTTTAAGATAGCTATAGATAAGGATAAGTATGGTCCTTGCGGGATTATTAAATTGGGGGAGGGCAAATTATGAGATATTAGGCAGGAGCTCCAGAGAGTTAAATGGGAACAGCTGTTTTTGGGCAAGTCCACATTTGACATCTGGAGGATGTTTAAAGACCAACTGCACAGAGTACAGGACAGGGATGTTCCAGTAAGAAGGAAGGTCAAGGATGGTAGTGTAAGGGAACCTTGGGTGATGAGAGAGGTGGTAAATTTAGTCAAGAAGAAAAAGGAAGCATATGTAAGGTTTAGGAAGCTAAAATCGAACAGGGCCCTTGAGGATTATAAAGAAGCCAGAAAGGAACTCAATAAGGGAATTAGGAAAGCCAGGAGGGACCATGAAAAGTCCTTGGCAAGTAGCATTAAAGAGAATCCCAAGGCATTCTACACATACATCAAGAGCAAGAGGATAACTAGGGAGAGGGTAGGATCACTCAAGGATAAAGGAAGGAGCATGTGCTTGGAGGCGGAGGATGTGGGCGAAGTCTCAGTTGAGTACTTTGTGTCAGTATTTACCAAGGAAAGGGACGTGGAGGTCAGGGAGATCAGTGTGGAGTGTACTAATATGCAGGGCATTTGGAGATGAAGAGGTGATGTTGGGTCTCTCGAAGAACATTAAGGCGGATACGTCCCCAGGGCCTGATGGGATATACCCCAGGTTATTGAGAGAGGCAAGAGGTGAGATTTCTGAGGCCTTGACTAAGATCTTTGTGTCCTCTCTAGCCACAGGCAAGGTCCCCGAACACTGGTGAGTAGCTAATGTTGTTCCTTTGTTCAAGAATGGAAACAGGGATAATCCTGGAAACTATAGACCAGTGAGTCTCACATTAGTG
Source organism: Pristis pectinata (assembly GCF_009764475.1). Lineage (NCBI taxonomy): Eukaryota > Metazoa > Chordata > Chondrichthyes > Rhinopristiformes > Pristidae > Pristis > Pristis pectinata. The sequence goes on from NC_067426.1 coordinate 1,360,895, forward strand.
GTAGGGAAGCTATTGGAGTGGATTCAATAAGCATTTGGAAAACCATGGGCTGATTAGGGGCAGTCAGCATGGCTTTGTGTAGGGCAGGTCATTTCTTAATAACTTGATTGAGCTTTTCAAGGAGGTGATGAAGGTAGAGCTGTGGATGTTGTCTACACGGATATTACTAGGCATCTGACAAGGTCCGTTATGGGAGGCTCATTCAGAAGATTAAGATACTTGGGATCCATGGAGACTTGGCTGCTTTGATTCAGAATAGGCTTGCCCATAGAAGACAGAGGGGAATGGTTGTTTGGGTTTTATTCTGGCTGGAGGTCCATTACTAGTGGTGTTCCACAGGGGTCCGTATTGGGACCTCTGCTGCTTGTGATATATATGAATGACTTAGAGGAAAACGTGGATGGGTGGGTTAGAAAGTTCGCAGATGATACAAAGATTGGTGGCATTGTGGACAGTGTAGAAATTTGCCAAAGGATACAGCAGGATATATCAATTGCAGAGAAATGGCAGATGGAGTTTAAGCTGGCCAAGTGTGAGATGTTGCACTTTGGGAGATCAAATTAAAGGGACAGGACACAGTTAATGGCAGGACGCTTAACTGCGTTGATGTACAGAGGGATCTTGCAGTTCAAGTCCATAGCTCCCTGAAAGTGGCTGCACAAGTTGATAGGGCGGTAAAGGCTGCAAAAAGCATGCTTAGTTGAAGCACTGAGTTCAAGAGTCAGGAAGTTATTTTGCAGTTTGATAAAACTCTGGTTAGGCCACTTCTGGAGTATTGCATTCAGTTCTAGTCACCTCATTACAGGAGGGACGTGAAGGCTTTGGAGAGGGTACAGAAGTTGTTCACCAGGTTGCTGCCTGGATTAGAGGGCATGTGCTATAAGGCTGGACAAACTTGGGTTGTTTTCTCTGGAGTGGTGGAGGCTGAGGGGAGACCTGATAGAAGTTTATAAAATTATAAGAGGTGTAGATAGAGTAGACAGCTGGTATATTTTTCCCAGGGTCGAATTATCTAATACTAGAAGGCACATATTTAAGGTGAGGGGGGTAAGTCGAAAGGAGATGTGTGGGGCAAGTTTCTTACACAGAGAGTGGTGGGTACCTGGAATGCACTGCCTGGGGTGGTGGTGGAGACAGATATGATAGAGGGGTTTAAAGATGCTGTTAAGACCATGGACCACGTGCAGACAGAAGCGATTAGCATCGTCAGCTTCACTAGTTCGGCACAACATCGTGGGCCGAAGGGCCTGTTCCTGTGCTGTACTGTTGTATGTCACAGATCATTTCATAGCAATCACCAGCTCCATCCCTGTCCCATTTGAACCTGGTTTCTCGGTTTAAGATCTCAGAACCATCACTCCCTATTTCCATAGATATTTGGATTCCATTCCAATACAAGTAAACAAAATAATTTTACAAAGCACAGGAAGGTTGGGTTTCAGCCCAAATAAAGTACTCTCAGAATGTAGGTATCTCTGTCAGATCCAAACCAATTGCCTGTGTCACATTGCCCCAAGGATGGTTCTGCAGCTTCACCATGAGTGGCACCCACAACATGGTGGGCCAAAGGGCCTGTGTTGTTCCATGGTTCCAACCTGCTTCAACTCATTGGAGAGGACAGGGATCACGCAACAGGTCAGACCAGGTAACAGTTGGTGTTCTCTCTTGAAGGCCGTTGCTGAACCAGTTGGGTTTTAGTTACGATTTGACAGCTTGGTGATTACCCTGCAGATACCAGTTGTTTTGCTGCCATAATGGGATTCAAAATTATATTTACTGGAATATTAATCAAACCCTAGTGTTCACTGCCGCAGAAGCAAACCACCACAATATTATATAATTTATATTTGAGCTTCACTGCTCTTTGGAGGTGAATATGGAGTCTGCAACCACAAGCAGTAGTTAAAGAAACTGATATAGTGCACTTGTGGAGCTGGACAAGGGCGATGAAAGGGGGAGATGCACCAGGTGGGAGCTTCATCTGAAACATGAACTGTCAGTGGGGGCTAGCTGTCTCTGCCCACACTGTAAGCTTTCTGTAGGATTTAAACTAAACCAATACTAATCAAAGACTCCATACCCTTCCCGAGTCTTTGTTTAATGTCTCTGTGCACAATCCAAACAATTAAGCTTCAACTATTACTAAAATAGGTAGCCTATCTTCATCTTTTAATGGTGTTTACGTGATTCCCTGCTGATAGCAGTTGTGGTACCTTGTAATGGTCATTTTTCCTCACACACACCATGGGTTGTAAGCTATTGCTGGCCTTGCCCTCTGGTGCCTCTGAAATGTCCTCCCTATTGAAACGTGGCTTCATCGCTGCCACAGCAGAAGGAGCTCCAGCCAGATTTCCTCTGTTTCCCACATATCTGCTCTTCCCTCTCCTCACTGGGACAGAACAATGGAGCTCCTGGGTCCTCACCAGCCTTCACAAACAATATTATCCTTTGCAATCTCCTCCAGCTCCACCACCACCACCAGACACATCTCCCCCTCTCCTCCCCTTTCTGCATCTCACAGGGACAGCTCACTGTGTACTCTCTGGTCCACCCCTTGCCCCTCCTACCACTCCCCATCCTACTGCATCTTCCCATGTCGGTCAGTGCCTAGGGAAAGAGGGACGGACTCAGTCACAGACACAGCTGAATCTAAATCTCAACGATCTCCCATCAGGTTTCCAGTACCATAATCATGGGGCAATGCACACTAGAAACTAGTTTGAAACAGGCATTCAGTACAAGAAGCAGGTTCTTAATTTCACAGCAACTTTACTGGTAACACAAGTTCTAGCAAACTCATTGAATCAGAGATTTAGGGAGTGTGCTAGAGGGACCAGTTACACAAAGCAAGATATCAGAGCTCAAACATGACCATAAAGGAATTGGAAGGAAGGAATACTTGCTTACCATCTCTCTGAGTGAGGTGGGAGAGAAAGATAATGAAGCTGAAGCAATTGGTCAACAGCAAGTCTGAACATTGCTGCACCCGGATAACAGATGGAGACTTCTGCTGCTTTAGACTGATTGAAAGAGTGACCACACTGTCTCAGTGACACTTTAAGCCCACAGGATCCAGGTCAGCCTGTAGAAATGCTGATGCTCTTCTCCCCAATACTTCCATGGATAATCACACAGCCTACAGACATCCCACTAAATTTCCCAAGTCTTCCTGCAGACGTTGGTCCTGCCCCAATGCCAACCACCTTCAGAAGCCTCACATCAGTTAAACTTAAATCAGCTCCCCTAACCCTCATGTGTACTTACTCAGCCTTTGGGAACTGCCGAGGTATTTGATGGTTCAGTATTCTACAATTACACGGTATTATAGCTGCCTCTCAAAATAGAAGGTTCATATTTCGAGAACAAGACAAGTCAGTTTGACTGAATATTTTAATTAAGTTTTGGTCAAAAAAGGTCATGAAATAAACTTAATTCACAAGCAGCAAGATAAAAAACACGCATCTGACCCATGTTTCAGTCGGGCAATAAGATACTATAAAGATTTTTAAAAATGGAAAACATTTCCTTAAGGAATCTAAGTATACAAGTCAACTGATTTTACCCAGTTTATAATATATAAAAAAAATTAATAGAATATCCATCTCACACATCTGATTACTACTTATAACATGGGAGGGTTACATGATTCTCAGTATTTTCACAGAAATACAAATGGTACATTATGGGTAGTAAAAATGGAAGCCAAGTCGTCATCAACAACTTTACAGGGTTGACTTAAGAGTGCTATGTGCTTAGCAAAAATCTGCCCAGGCAAAGGAGTCAAAAAAAATGCCATTTGTTTACACTGGAAAATACAGGAAAGGTTTAACAACTCCTTAGTCAACTTCACTTAACAATTTAACTTTTTTTTTGGATCACAGATTAAACAACTTCCAATGTCAAAACTGTGTTTACAAATAAATTACATGGTCCATTGTACGTTGTAAAAAAATAAGCATTTCTAGGGTCATCTAATAATGCTACGCTACAGTAACCATGCTGCAAGGGAAGTGAAGCCAATACGTTTCCATCTTGATTTATGCATTGCTTGGTTTTGTCTCTTCCACCTTAATTCTAGAGGGAAAAGCACATCAAAAGTTGGTGAACTGCACAAAACTCAGTTAAAATTGTGTCATTCATACTGCTGTGGCCCATGCTAACAATGAAGTTCGGTTCCAGACTATTGGGAAAGAAGATGTCCAGCCACGACGGCTCTCTTATCATCTATCTCCCCTGTGAATACAACCCCGGGCCACACAAGTGCAGAGGCGTTCTGTTGTTGCCTTCTCACTCCCTCCAATATTCCAGTGTTTCATCTTTGGCTTGGTTCCCTCCCACCTACCAATGACTCGCAAATACTTCAATGCCGGTGTCATTGCCTCCCCTTTTGTGATGGAGAACACAGAAATTGGTTCACAGCGCAGCTACTTGCATAAAAATAAACCAATTTAATCACATATACAACAGGAGAATAAACAATCACCACGTAAATCTGTTGAAGTAGCAATTCCAAACTACAGTCACTAATGCTTCTGATAGTTCACCGTTTATGATGTGCATTCTGTTTTAAGTTTACAATCCATTAATTTCTATACTGTAAATTGTTAGATTGTATTTAAACTTAACGTAACACTGGAATAAATCTACAATTATCTGTGTCCCACCAATCTAACTGGTCCAAGCTATTCATATCCATCTCTGCATGCATAACAAGTTCTGCACCTCTAACCTACACACAAGCCCCAGACACTGGTACTACTGCTACTACATACAGATCAAATGCTGGGCTGGAGGAATTGAATACAAGGGTGTGAACACATTCTAAGCAGAGGGAACAAAGACAGGCTATAGGAGACGACATCAACACGTGAGACAAAGGTTATAATGGACTAGATGGACAATGTGCAACAGCAGACGGACAAAGCATGCAACAGGGCATAGCAGATCCAAGCAGGAAAGTGAGTTGATGTACACATTAGAACATAACAATACGCATACAACCACTGAACATCTGCACGAGGCAAACACCAGGCCAGTCATCACTCAGGAACATGAAGGATTAAACCATCTGGGAGAGGAGGCACACAGGAGGTGACTTGCTTAAAGCTGAACAAAATCAATGCACAAGGCATACAGAAAGGAAGATAATAGAACAAGATAACAAGCCAGAAAAGGAACAAAGACGACAAGTTTGAGAACTTTTTATTTTTGCCCTGTAAGAGAGTCTGGAATAATTTATACACGAATAAACCACCATACCCTTTAGTTTCCAATTTCTCTGCCACACCATCTTTGGCTTTTTCTTCCTCTTTCCCATCTAGAAAATGAAAAACAAATGCAATTATTTATATCTGAAATACCAAACATTTTTGATCAGCCACAGAAACACAAGCCTCACCCAACTAATCTGGCCTGGAATTTATGCTACATATTCCAAGTAAAGATTCCTTATTTTGCCACTGCATTAATTAGTGATCAGCTGCAATTGTGACTGAGAGTTAAGGGGTGCTCACACTTGGGGAAATTCTCTCTCCACCTATGCTGAATAAACACTGTGGAAAGAAGTGCACCATTTCAATCACGAAAGGCTGGTCCATCACCAACCTGACTTTTTCTCTTCTCCTTCCTTTTCTTCTTCCACTTTGGCACGCTTTAGTTTCTTGTAATTTGCAGCGTTACGCCGGCCTCCTTCCCCTTCGTCTTCAGAATCAGAGAACTCTTCATCACATGCTATTCTCTTATCGGAAGCACGAACTGTTGAGAAAGAAAACCAGGGGAATGGAAATGTAAAGAATTGCTTAATTTTGCAAGTGCTATTCAGCTTGGTGTAGTTGACACTGCTAAGATTATTTAGACCATCTATAGATTCCACTGTTGTCACCCAAATCTCCAAATAAGATTCTTTGCCAACTGCTGAGTAACCAGCGTTGTCTGATATATCTTGTAATGTGCTGCTTTCCCAAAACCAGAAGCAGAGAGAAGCAAATAGTAAGGGACCTAAGGGACGTGGGTGGGAAACTGGATCAAGGTAAGCGGCAGATCAGTCATATTGTCATGTACACAAGTACATATATGCAAAGTGCAATGAAAAACTTGCTTGCAGCGGTATCACAGACACATAACGTTAGAGACAACACACACAAGAAAAATGTGATACTGAAAAAATGTGAACTTGCCATAACACTGAATGGTGAGTTGCCTGAAGGAGCAGTATGCCCCAAATCTTCCCTCCCCCACAATATTCCCTGGCAATAGGCAAATGCTATACCCCTTGGCTGTTAGGTTAGTGTTCAAATCCATTAAACACTTTAAACCATTTGGAAATATTTTCCTTTTACAGGATGGATATATTGCTACCCTGATTCCAGCTCCTTACTTTCAAGGGCGAGCAAGGAATCTCCAGCAGTCACCGTTTATATCTTGCAACTGCATTTTCTGGGTGCCCAATAGGTGCGGATGGTTGTACTTATTAGTTTTCAGAAAAGATTTGATATCTGTACATCACCACAATAAATTCTAAAGATGTTGGTCAGGCAGCAGAATATTTGACTGGTGCCCAGCTTCTGGAAATTGTTTCACTTATTCAGCATGGTTCTCCAATGGGGTGAACAGAACGGACCAGCTATTGAATCTCGGCCATGTTGTTTCAAATGCCAAAAACAGTGCCACTATAATTAGCTTTGTATCTCCAAATAATGGGGAAAAAAAAACTAGTATCCCCAGTTTTTATGCAGAGATTGGGAGAGTATGCAAATGTTGACTTTAAACTGAGGAATGGTTTAGACTGAGTTGCAATATCCCCTTCAGTACACCTGATGCATGGACAGAGGTCACCTCAGGCAGCTTAAGTTGCAGCCAAGGTCCACCTGCCATAAAGTTGGGTAGTGTCAGCTGAACGAATACTGAAATGTACTACCACTCCCAATTTAAAATGTGAAGTAATAAACAGCAGGGGAACTCACTAGAAATGCGTTTGTCTGCGTCTTCCTCCTCTTCATCTCCACTATCCTCTGGAACAGCATCCTCAGGGATAGACTGCATCTGAACGCCAGGTGCATGGGGCAGCATACGCAAGTTTTCAAACAAACGCTGCCTGCAGATTTACAAACAATAATTACCTTCCTATGAGGCAAAATGAAAACTGTTGTTTGGCTTAAAAAAAATGCAAATAATTTTACAACACAAGAGACGCACTACCCGAATGTTGACAGCCCTAAAATTGCATTGGCTTGCACACATACTGTCAACATTTGCTGTTTTAATTTTTATCTCCATTAATGGTCAATTATGAAACAGCTCAAAGACACCTCCAAACTACACAGAAAAATAGCTTGGTTCAGAGAAAAGTTGGCCAATGCAGATGTCAGGAATATTTAATCGTGCACACATAATGGCATTGCAGGGAAATCCAAGCAGGAGGAGAGAGTTCTCCCCCTGTTGAGTTCAGATAACAGGGATGTAACTTACGAAGCACAGCTCTAAATCAGCATCTCACTCCCTTGACCACAATGCCCACTATAAATGGTTTGTGCTCCTTGGACACTGCCCCACCCCAAAACCTTCAACTCACCCTGAACCTGTCCTTGCATTCTGCCAGCCTTTTGCCATAGCCTACAGCCACTTCTCCCCCATACCTTCATTTTTTGTTCAGCTCAGTCTGACAACTCCAGCGAGGTTCCACCCTTTTCCTCAATCTGATGCAACCCCAGCAGGGCACAACCAAAATTATTGTCCTTTTGAAATTCCATTACCCTTGAAGTGCCCCTATGGACGTACCCCAATCACCTTGAACTCCTCATCAACAGTTAGTATTAGCTTTTCTGCATCTTTTCCACATTTTTCGACAACAACACCCAGTGACCAAGATGACACTTAACTTGCTTTTATATTTTGCCTATTGTGTCTTCTGAACCACCGTAGCCACCAATCCCGCTACCATTAAGGAAACCATGAACATGCATTTCAAGGTCCCTCCACATTTCTCAATACCTTCCCATAAACTAATTTGGTACTTTCTTTTACAATCCAAGTCAGATTATAAAAGCAGGGAGATTATGCCAGAATCAACAAATTGGGTTGTCACAGATAGTCCAATGCTATCACCACGTTTGGAACAGAGGCATATTTTAACAGTTCATTTGTGATAATAATTTGCAATTTTATAAAGCACAGTCCATTTAGAGAGTGCTCTATGGCCGAGCAAACTAACACATATTAGATGACAGCACTATTCATAGAATCCACGAATGAAACTGCATACTTTATCTTCTCCAGATATTCGTTGGTGTTCTGATTTGTCATGTTGGAAGGACTGATGTGCAGCTTGAAGTCAGGTCCAAAGTATTCAAAATAATCATTGTACGGCAGTTCTGAAACACAAACCATAATGTGGTTATTTCTCTGCATGCCAAAGAAAGCAATCACCAGCACAGAATTTATAAACCTATACAATTTTTGTTCTTCAATTGGAATGTTCTCAAAATCATTACATACAGTGCTTGAGCAAATAAACTGTGTCACTGAATAAACTGGCCAGTCAATACTTTGTAGGCTTCTTCAGAAGTACATTCTCATTGACCAGCTGACAGGCACAAACCTCTCCTTCACAACACTTCATCTCCCTGCTTTTCTCTTTGGAGAGGAGGAGGATGAGAGGTGACTTGATGGAGGTGCACAAGATGATAAGAGGCATAGATCGAGTGGACAGTCAGAGACTTTTTCCCAGGGTGACAATGGCTAACACGAGGGGACATAATTTTAAGGTGATTGGAGGAAGGTATAAGGGGGATGTCAGGGGTAAGTTTTTTTTTAAAGACACAGAGTGGTGGGTGCGTGGAACGCACGCCTGCAGAGGTTGTGGGGGCAGATACATTAGGGACATTTAAGAGACTCTTAGACAAATGAATGATAGAGAAATGGAGGGCTATGTGGGAGGGAAGGGTTAGATCGATCTTAGAGCAGGATAAAATGTCAGCACAACATTGTGGGCCGAAGGGCCTGTTCTATAACACCATCTAGTCCAATTTCAAAACTTTTGCAATACAACAATTTATTAATTCTGGGTGAAGATTAATGTTTTATGAATTCACCAAATCACAATGCTTGTGGCATAAGAGGAAGCCATTCTGCTCATGTCTTATTCACTTTATGTGAGAACAAACCAGTCTGTTCCAATCCCTTGCCCACTCATCACAATACTGCAAATTCTTTCCTTTCTGAAACTTATACAGCTCCTCTGCAAATACTACAATTGAATCCGACCCCACCATTACTTGGCATTGGACTTCAGACACTGTGTTACAAACAACTTGCTCACGTCAACCTTTGTTCTTTTGACAATTACCTTCATCCTATCCCTCCTGGTACCTGACCCGTTCACCACTGAGAACAGTCTCCATCTACTCTGTCCATACCCTTCTTAATTTTAGATTCCTTGCATTTTCTTCTGCTTCTCCAGTCTATCCACATACCTAAAATCCTTCATCCCTGGAATCATTCTGGAAATTTCTTCAGCACCCTCTGCAAGTTTTCCACAAGTTAGGAGCAGAGTGGCCTCTCAGCCCCTCACTCCAACTCCACCATTTAATAAGACCATGGCTGACTTGAATGTAAGCTCAGCTCCCCATTCCCATCTCCAGGCAGTGGGCTAACCTCTTTGCTTATCAACAGGATGTTTACCTCAGCCTTGAACATATTCAAAGACTCCACTCCATTTGAGGAAGAGTTTCAAAGACTCAACACTCAAGAGTAAACATTTTATTTCATTTATCTTATATGGGAAAGCCCTTATATTTAAACAGAGGCTCCCAGTTCTAGATTATCAAGAAATGTTCTCACCTCACTCCAAGAACCCACAAATGATACAATCATCAGACCACACTCTTCTAAGCTCCATTGGATCCAAGCCCAGTCTATCCCATCTTTCCTCATAAGACAACCTGCCCATGCCAGGCATTAGTCAAGTAAAATTTCTCCAAACTGCTTCCAATGCATTAACATCCTTAAGGAGACCAGTACTGTACATTGTACTCCAGATTCAGTCCCACCAATGGCTTACATATTTGAATTGCAACTTTCCCACTTTTATATTCAATTCTCCATAAATAATAACTTCTAACGTTTTCCCTATGACTGATTTTAAGCTAACAGACCTATAGTTTCTTGCTTTAATTCCCTCATTTTTATTTGAATAAATAAGTTAAATTTGCTATTTTCCAATCTAACTTCCTTCCTGAAGAACGGTGCCCAAAACTGCACACATTATTCTGGTCGTGGCTGAACCAGCATTCCACAAATACTCATCATGACTTCTTTGCTTTTGTACTTTATCAATTTAAAAGGAATATGATCCAATGTTTTCTGAACTTCCTCAATTGCCCTACCACTTGCAGTGCACATCTATCCCCAAACCTTCTACAAGTGTGCCCTCTATACTGTCTTTCCTCACTTTCTACCACATTTCTCAGCATTAATCTCAGTCAAACACGAGGGAACTACACTCTAAAATATTTAGCAACTAAGTTACTGGGATGAAGATAAATCAAAGTACTGCCATATCTACCATAAAGGATTGATTTTTAAAAAACTTCCCATTTCGGAGATTGCTAACAAATGTAAAAAGTCTGCAGAAACTACAGCTGTTGCAGCTGACCCCAAGGCCTGAAATGAGAGCCTGAGGCAAGTTTCTTTTACAAGGTGCTGCATTGGAGAGAGGGTGCAAGAGATTGTATACCAAAGCATATTTTGTAAGGTGGTGCACAAACAGAAGCCCACCCTCACATCACTATAAAGAACTGTACATGGGAAATTATAAATACCTGTTACTTCCTCAAAACCTCATTCCACACTGACAATAGTGGAGCCCATAATTTAAACATCCTCAGTAGTCAGTGATCTAGTCACAAGCCTTCTGCTTGAAGGGCAAGGAACATAGGGGAAGCAAGCCTAACTTTATCAGCCCTGAAGCAGCAATGGTATACTTCCAGTTGCTGCAGTTTCCTTCACACAGCCCCTGCCCACACTCCATTAACATCCCTACAGTGGAACAGAAACAAAGGAAGCATCCTGGGAATTTGATTGGAGGCTCTGAAGAGGGAGGGCGAGCTGACCCAAAGCTGCAATTCATTTCAGCGTTGGTAACACCTCATTAGCATATCCTCCAACTCACTGACGTTTGTGTCACCGATGGTTAGAAGCAGAAACAGGCCTGGTGGCCCATCACATTCTTTATACTATCATTACCAATCCCATTTGCCCGTAAGGTCTGTAATCTTCCATGCCTTGCCTATAAGTGCCTGTCCAGATGCCTTTTAAATGCTGCGTCAGTATCCAATTCCACCACCTCCGGTCAGATATCAGCTACTCTGTATGAAAACCTTGCCCCTCAGATCTGTCCCTCTCACCTTAAACCAATTCCCTCTTGTTTTAGACAGCCCAACCATGGGGAAAATATTCTTATTATTTCTCCCATCTATTCTTATTACTTACTCTATCATAAGTACACAGATCGGAGAGGTTTAGAGGGCTATGGGAGTAGCTCGCTAGATATCACAGTCAGCATGGATGAGTTGGGCCGAAGGGCCTGTTTCCATGCTAAGACTCTATGCCCTTTATAATTTTATATCCTCTATCAGGTCACCCCTCAGCCTTCTTTGCTTTAGGGAAAACAAACACAGGGAATCCAATCACTCCCCGTAACCAAAGCCCCTCCAATCCACAGAACATCCTAGTGAATCTCCTCTGCAATCTCTCCAGTGTAATCACATCCTTAACATCCGTTAATTGGTCAGCACATCAATATATTTATCAGTTCCCATACTGAGCTAGTCACATTCACTGTGGTCAGTCGATCCTTTGAACAATAATAATCAGTGGAAGCTAATATGGAATTTTAGGGCTATGGACATCCATTACACAACTTGCCCCAGTCAAAGTGGCTTACCGTTTGGAATCTCGGAATCTAAAGCTACAGAGGTCTCATATGTCCAGCATCGAGCTACATTGCGAATTGTATATCCTCCACCTCCCAGCATCAATAAAGGCAAATTAAAGGTCTTGACAAACTCAACACACTTGGCGTGTCCTGTTTAAGAAAGACGTAATTAGCATTTTCTACAAAACCTCATCCTTAAGCTCTCATTGCATGCAAGAAAATCCCAATTGTTCTATACAAACTGTTTGTCATTTGGTAATGATAGCACATGTATGAAAGTTACAAGTTTTTGGAGAATTATTTAAATGTTGGAGATGTACATTAGGGATAAACTTCCAGCGTGAATTTCCAAAAGCACTGAATAGTTTGTTTACATGAAGCTTGCCTTTTCAGGCTGTTCAATCCTTTATTCCTCTGGTGATACGGATTATGAAGGCCGCAGCAATTTTAATTTCAATGGCATTGATATTTCAGATTTGGTTAAATATTGCCCTGAAGCCATCTGATCCCAGGAAAGTGACTATTAGACGCACACACAGCTGAGTCAATCCAGCCCCAGATAAGCACATTCACATTGAGAATGCAAGTTTAAGATCAGCTGCAATTATCGCAACTTTTACTGCAGAAACCATTCTGGGAATGCAAAGCAGCAAAACACAGTAGATCATTCAAATACACCCCAATATAACCTGCTGCCTTCAGAGGGTAATGCTGCAGAAACAAACTATTGTACAAGAGGACCATGGCAATATTATGCAAATACATCCAGTGTGTCACACAGTTTAAGAATGATGATTTAAACAAGACATTAGAGAGCTAACAACATACAGAGATAACAGTCACCTCAAGTATATGGGGAGGAAGGGTGCAAAATAAATTTACGTAACTCTGATAACCATGTTCCTGTATGCCCAGCAAGTGAAATTAAAACAGAAGAACATCAGTCAAGTATCACTGTGGCTCATGCATTCAAATGGACCTGTCCATGTACATTAAACATTGATTACTGTACCTTTAATAGTGAGGTTAAAGCAACCCAGCCTGTCTCCAGACAAAGAATCAGCACCACACTGCAAGGCGATGGCACTGGGCTGGTACATTTCCATCACCTTGCATATAATCTAGTGACAAAGAGAAAACCCTTTACAACGTTGAAATTCCATATGCACAAAGAAATGTTCCACAAAAAAAAACAGCAGAAAATCAGAAGATATTCAAAATGTCATTCCCGTACCCTATACAAAGATCAAACCGTGCCCACAAAAATCCTTCTGGAATACATATGACAACTTTGTTAAAATATGTTGGCTTTGGAAAACTGCACTTGGAATTTCTTGGTTATCAAAGAAAATACTCACAGGTTTGAATATGGCTTCATAGGATTCATCATCAATTCCATCTCTCAACGGGAAATTTACAGCATAGTACTTGCCTTTGCCCGCACCAATATCCTGTGCAGCAATAAAATCTCAAATCAGCTTCATGCCAACACAGAATACAATAGGGGACATTTTCTCTAGACGTGCTATGAGCAAATGTGTAAAGCAATATTTAAAATGGTACTCTTAGTGGACTAACTGATGTGTAACATATTTATTACTTAATCAAAGCTCCTATGAGATCAGAATTCTATGGCTTTCTACACAGACACATTTTTAATGGTGTATTGATCTGTTAGCTTCAGCCCTATTCTTTACCATTCATCTTCTCCGGTTTTTATCCCCCACACTTAAATGCACGTTAAATTGCATTTTTCAAGTGCTTGTCTAATCAATTAACTAGCTTGAAACTTCCTAAAAGCTTTTGCATTCCCTTTGCTGCATGTCAACCTCATTACTTCTGGCAATCTACACACAGCCCACATACTCATACTGATCCATTTCAACAGGCACCCAGCCACTCTTGACTGTATCATTCCTTTAAAGATCCTTATTAAATTCTTATCATGGATTCTAACAATTTGCCGACAATTGATATTAGACCACCTGATCTTTAGTTATTATATAAAGCAGCAGAAGAAATACCATTTTATAAAAGCAAAATATTGCAGATAAAACAAACAGAACAGTACAGCACAGTAACAGGCCCTTTGGCCCACTATGTGGGACCATGATGCCAAATCAAACTAATCCCATCTGCCTGCATACGGTCTGTAACTCCCAGACACTAGAAACAGAAATAAAAAAAAATGCTGGAAATACGTCAAGCAGCATCTGTGGAGACAGACACAGTTAATGATGCAAAATGTTATCGCCTGAAACACCATGCTCTCTTTCTCCGCAAATGCTGCCTGACCTACAGAGTATTAAGCATGTTGCTTTTACTTCACCTTCTTCCAACAGGTCTTAAAGGCACCATTGTCAGATTCATCTCAAACTTGCAATTTATTCCCCAAGAATCTCTTTATCCAGCACAAATGATCCACACCCTCCCCCATCAAATTTACACTCTGACCCACTCCAACTTGCAAAGACTAAGCACATCTTTACCCTGTAAATTACAATCCCTCCCATCTTCATATCCCCCTACACCCATCTGTCGTTTCAGTTGGCAATGAGTTGATAGTAGCATTTATTTTAGGATTAGCAATACTGATATCTACTACCACCACTTGTGGTGGGTCACCTTGTCATCAAATCTCTGCAGTCCTTTATGCAATGGTATTCCATAAAGAAAATTACAAAAACGAAGGAGTGACAGTGCACATCCAAGAGAGAACAGCATGAGTGTTAGAAACAATTTCCCATAACAGTTCTAGTTTTCGTTTATGAAAGAGCCGGAAGTTGCTATTATAACTAGCCAGCTGTTCCAGCAGATCACCTGGACCTCACATACCGAGTCTCATTATTTCTTTTCATATTACCTAGTTATCCTTCTATTTCATTTCTGCCCTAACCTCCCTTTCATTCCTCTGCTACGCTTTCAGGATTCCCTATGATTTCCAGCCTACCTCTGATTTTTGAGAGTGCTTTCACTTTGTCCTTGCCCTGTGACGATGATGAAAAGGTAGTTTTGATTCACCTCAAAACCTTCCATTTTTTAAATCTATAAAGATAGGCTTCCCTGCCCTGATGGAAATTGCTGTAATACCTTTGATTTCCTCAAAGCCTGGGGTAAAAATACACACTATGAAATATACTTCTTACCCTGAGATCTCCTGTACCAGGGAAATATTCACCATATTTATGGAATGAAACAGTCATCACTCTATCTGTTGTATAAAAAGCTTCTTCAACACCATCACCATGATGAATGTCAATATCGATGTAAAGCACCCTCTGATGATACCTTAAAAGGCAGAAAAAAAATTAAATTGAAGTGATTTGAAGAGTTTGCTCCTTTGTTCTGTGGAATTTGTTGCTATGGGCAGCTGTGGAGGCAAAGTCATTGGGTGTATTGAAGGCAGAGATTGATAGATATCTGAGTAGCCAGGGCATCAAAGGTTATGGTGAGAAGGCGGGGGAGTGGGGTTAAATGGGAGAATGGATCAGCTCATGATAGAATGGTGGAGCAGACTCAATGGGCCGAATGGCCAACTTCTGCTCCTTTGTCTTACGGTCTTAAAAATTAGGCTCGTGTCATGAAGGCTCACTTGGGTAAAACCACTGCACTGCACACACAACGCACAGGGGCCAATTCCCATTTTGTGCCAACCTAACTAACTCTGGGCACAGGCCATCATTCCTGATCACAACCAAATGTGGGGGCAGGTGCAACAAGGGGACAAGTGGCAAGGAAAGGGTTCCAAAGAAGCCCCTTTGGAGTTAACACAATACGTGATGTAACAGGGTTCCAATTATATGATGTACTTACTTCAGTAATTCAAGAATGGCCAGGACAATATCATTCACATAACAGAAGCCCGATGCCTCCGATTTCTTTGCATGGTGAAGTCCACCAGCCCAGTTGACAGCAATGTCAGTTTGTTGCTTGTTCAACTTAACAGCTCCAGCTGCAGAAATTCACAACATGCATTCATTCCACTGTAGAATTAATACACTGGAATATACATCTCACAAAAGAGAATTTATTATAACAGTAGTCTGTTTACATAATATGAAATATATGGAAAAAAGGCATTAGGAATTACAATAGGTCAAAATGCTTTATTCATAAAAACTCCTTGGGTCAGGGCATTTACATTTATGGCATATACGTACACAAGTTTAAACCAGTAGAGCAATGCCAAGGTTTAAGCAATAGTTAACGTTAAATTAACCAGAGTCCTCATGGTTTTTAGAATAGATTCTCCAATTAGCCTCAGTGGAAGTGAAAATTGCATTGATCCTGAGTTCCTACTCCTAATTGTTGGCGTGTTGCTGGAAGGGGTCGAAACAGAAAGGAGTTTTGATTTACAGGACACTGTTAATACATTTAGTACATGTGGAAAAGGAAAGGTAAAGGAAACCAGGAAAAGGCATTAGCTCCCTCACTCTGTCCAAAAGCTACTTTTTTTTAAAAAGAAGTTTTTTTTAAATTTTGTAACAATAACACTAGATGATAATCAAACATGAATGCGGAAGTACTTCTGCAATAATAAACACGAATGCATTGAAGCTCATTGCTAATGGAAAAGTTGGAAAGAAGGGGTGTACAAGATCTTGGTTGCAATTTTCTGAACATCATGTAATAATAAAGATAAAAGGGACAGAAAAAGATTTACAAGGATAATAGAATCGAGATGGTTGGGGAATAGGCCGGAAAAAGTGAACTAAGGGGTTACCCATTGGAGAATGCGAGTATTTTGTATGGTTTTAAATGCTTGGTCAAGGAAGTGATGTTTCCACCAGTAGAAGAGTCATAACTTGGGGTCCATAAATACAAGGCAGTCAGAGGAAACAAGAAGTGGATATGGTGAAAGCACGAGATGAGGAATGAAATGAGATCTTCCACGTGCTCAGCTGTAAGGTCTTTTGCTGTGCTACAAGTTTATACAGTGTCACTTACCGACTGAACCTCCAGTCGACAGCTGGCAGAACTCAAACAGCCCGTCAAATACAGGGCAGTCCTCACCCACGTTGACTAACAGAAAAAACAAGTTTTAAAATACAGTTTCACAACAGGCAATTGTGCAGATTTACAGTAATGCCAAGCGACAAACATGACTGGACAAAATATCTGAAGACATTTCCATTGTATTGCCACCATTCCATTATTACAACTTCTTTGTCCTGCCAAAACTGGTCAGCAGATTTCACTGTAATTAACTCGGGTCTGCAAAGCCATGGCCCCAATGAATAAAAGTACAGTTAAGTACAGCACCAAGCCTGTCAAACAAGACAACTGATTTGATTACAGATATGGGGGAAAAAATGCAAGAATCCCTCATCTCCACTGCCAGCTAAATCCCACTATAAGTGTATAAATTTTCAAGTAATAGCAAGATTGTGAACTGACCATTTGATCAATTACTTTCAAGGCACAAAACCACGGTCTGGAAACAAACCCCAAGATCTAGTGCCCTCAAGAGAGAGAAAACGGATAACGTAGATGATTTTTATGCAATGAGAACATAAAGTCCTTTAGCAGTATTGGTATTTTCATTAATGGTCTTTTCAATGCCCAATGAGTAGCTTCAAAGAACACTGAGATGACCTACCCATCACCGCATACAAAATGTAACTGCACAGAAAAGTGATAGAGAAAGACCTTTACATTTAAAATGCTGTTACCATCTACAGTGTTTTCAACATTTTATGGAAGCTATTAATTTTCTTGCCATGTGAATAATGAAAATTATAATTCAATCTTAGTCACAGGGTATAAATAAAGTGATATATAAAAGTTGATCTGACTAAGGACAAGATCAGTAACTACTTCATATTAGATAGAATATGGAAAAGGCACTAGAGATGACACATATCAACAATGGCTTGAAACTACTGAACTGCCCTCCTTTGCTTTCAGCTCCCTTTATGAGACTATGAAAAATACTGCATTTTTTCACCAGTAAATATAAAGAATATTTAAATTATCAACTTCATTTACAATGTTTCCTTACACCAACTCAATATAAAATCTGAAAGCTAAACTACACAAAGAAATAGCAACATACATCTTTGCATCTGCTTGCTGTACTCAGACATGTTGTCTGGACGGATGGACCGCAGGAACTTAATGTAGTCATCACTGTGGTACTTTGTCATTTCTTCAGCTGAAGCTTTGTGGGGGCGCTTTGGAAGAATAGAAATGGAAATCTTTATAATTCAATTACAATTCAAACTTTCTGGAGTGATAGGTATGTAAAAGATAAAATGCAGGGCTTTATTGTAATATTTAAAACATGAGGAATCAGTATGTAGGATGGTGAAGGTGACAGATTTGGAGGGGCAAAAACAGGCAAAGGAATTCACAATAAATAGGAGAGTAAGAAATGCAGAGGAATAGAACTGCCTTGTCCACAGACCCCTTAAGGTATTGGGATGGGTATATATGACGGCTAAGGCGGCATAAAGGAGACCTGGGTGAGATGTGGAATGAGAAGACAATTGTTTAAAACATCAGCTCAGATAAAGTTTCATGTATGGTTCTGTTTGCAAATCACAGAAACTGTGTGTCAGTGCTAGAAATCAAAGTTGAGGAGAGGTTGACTAGTTTGGGCTTGTTTTCATTGGAACAACGAAAACCATGGGAAGATTTAACTGAGGTGTACAAAACCGAGATACCTACAGTGTATACGGAAAGGACCATTGCTTTTTGCAGAGAAGTCAATATCATGTCACATAGTTATTTCATAAAAGGATTAAAAGGGATTTGAGAAAAATATTTTTCACCCAAAGAATGGTGATCTGCAACTGAAAGTATTTGAATGATTGAATAATTATAGGGCTAGAGACCAAGAGCTGGGAATTGGAGTCAACCCCAGATATATCCCTTGTCGACCAGAAAGAACCCAATGGGTTGAATTGTCTCTGAGGTTCTGAATTTCTGTTATGTTCCAGCATCCACACAATTGCAACTTCACTCAGAAAAACATGTGGGGTTACTTCCATAAACATCAGTCCCTCCAGTATATTAGCAAAGTGACCACTTTTCATATAAACTTCTAACATAGAGAATCAACATCAAGCCCCATCTTAGTCTTCATAAGTTCCCACACAATTTCCTAAACCTCAGGGCTTTGTGGACAATATCATTTATATCCAATCCAAACCACTCGAGAATCCACAGGCTATAAAGGCTTGTGTTTGACCTTGCATCAATGTGCTTTCAAAGTCACATGTCCAAATCAGGATATACTGGTTCATGTGGTGAGGGAAAAGGTTTAACCATTGTTCCTGTGGTGCAGGATGTGGGTCTGGAAAGTCTTTCTGAAGATGCCTGCCATTCTGCAATGCACCCTGAAGACACGCTATTGAAGGAGAGGAAGGATGAACAAGCCCCCTGCTTTATGGGAGAGAGGTTCTGGGCTCTGACTGATTCTAGAAGTTTGGGCCTTTATGTAGTTTGTTCAGTTCAATCTGTAGTCATTGGCGAGCTCCCCTTGGCATAATCAATGACGTTAATGCCAATGGAGATCAAGGGGAGGTTGTTCTGCTCTCTCGTTTTTCACTGCCCATCATTGTGTAGTACAGCTGGTATCAGCCACCAGCCAGCCCCTCTGAACGTTGTGCAGATCTGACTGCATGCAGGCTCAGATCGCTTCATTACCCAGTTGCAAATGAAGCTAGTTTGCAACCAGTGAGCTTGACATACTTGTAAGAGAACCTTCTCACTGTAAACCACACAATAAACATTTAATTAGGTTGATCTGCTGTGTCATTAGTTTAAGATAAAACTAGATATATAATAATATCCTTATTACAACCACTACCACTTTTTCTATTAAACATTTTGTTCCCCAATAACTTTCAGTATTTCTCTCACACTTTATTTTTGATGTGTGATCTGTCTCCAGCCCTCCACAATTGCATTGAGTCATGGAGCTATACAGCACAGATAACAAACCCCTTGGCCCAACTCGGCCATGCCGACCAAGTTCTCTGTGCTAGTCCCATTTGCATGTGTTTGGCCCATATCCCGTTAAACCTTTCCTATCCATGTACCTGTCCAAATGTCTTTTAATTGCCATAATTGTATCCACATCCACCGCTCCCTCTGCCAGCTCATTCCCTACATGCACTCTCTTCTGTGGAAAAAGTTGCTCCTCGGGTCCCTTTTAAACCTTTTCCCTCTCACCCTTAACCTATAGCCTCTAGCTTTAGATTCCCTTACCCTGGGGAAAATACTGTGGCTATTCACCTTATCTATGCTCCTCATAATTTGTACAAGGTCACCCCCTCAGCCTCCTACAGTCCAGGGAAAAATGTCTCAGCCTCTCCAGCATCTTCTTATAACTCAAACCCTCCAGTCCCAGTAACATGCTCGTAAATTTTGCACCCTTTCCAGTTTAATGACATTCTTCCTATAGCAAGGCGACCAGGAACGTACATAGTACCCCAAATGTGATCTTCCTTTGTCCGCCCTTTTTCTTTTTGGCAAGCCATTTTGTACATGCCATTTTTCAGGAGTTAACTCAGCAAGAGTTCAAATGGAAAAAGGCCTTTGATTCAAAGTAAACTCTAGGGATCTGAGCACGAATGAGACGGACATCATGTATAGCACCGAGGAATTACAGCTTTGCCAGAGGAGCCATCCTTGAATGTGATGTTAAAACGGAGGTGATTTCTGTTCATTCAGGCAGATGCAATAAATTTTAATGACAATATTCCAAAGCAAATGATATCATTTAGTCTTCTACCAGCTGGGCATTCATCTCATTCTTTTTTGAGACTAGGATGCACAAATTAATTGCCACTTTTGCCTATGAAACACTTCCAACGCAATGTGGAAGACATTACACCGTTGTTTACTATTTGCCCTCAACTGATTTGGAATCTCAATCTAAACTGCACTGTCACATGTTATAAAGCAGAAGGGAAGGAGTACTAAACTGATAGCTCTTGAACAGAGACAGTATGTGCACAATGGGCAGAATGGTCTGTTAGATATTATCATGGTGCATGACAGACAAAAAATATTGCACATATACATTTACCTCCAGAGTGCTCTTAACTACTGCACAGTAAGTTCCAAACTATAGATCACCAGGTCAAGTAATTCTTGCTAGTTCATTGTACGTTGTTGCAGTGCATAATTTATATTTAAATCTTCATTTAATGTAAATATGATTATTTAACTGTGACATGGAGAAAACATGACACATTCCCGACTATAAAACTGGCAGTCTTCTAATTGCCAGAGTTGCCGAACAGAGGTACAATATTCTCACAGCTTAAGAACAATCAGCACTGCTCCCTCCAGCTGCTTGTCAGAACCCTGGAATCACCTGTAGAAACCTCTTTAGAGGAAAGCTGCCATAAAATTGCAAAAAGAAATTCTGAAGATTTAGTGGCTAAATTTAATGTTTCCTTTACCAACATAGTACAATGTGGTTAATCAGTAGTTTAGAAAGCACTGTTATTGTTAATTAGTCTTACTCGTTGCACTGGCCATTTCTTAAATACATGGGCCAAAAAGAAATTTGATTATTATTTAGCAAACTGACACTTACCTGATCCTCAAATAATCAATTGGACTTAAATCAATCTCCACAATAAGGCTGACAGAGTGATGTTTTGAACAAACCATGACTGGGTTTGAAGAAAAAGACATAGGACCTTCTCCAGGACGTATGTCAGACACATCAGTTTAAGGTCAGATTTTTAGTTACTTGGCATGCATACATTGCTCCAGTTTAAGCTTTTGCAGCTGTACTCTCACTGCAGCCCAACGCCTGTTAAAGACTCCATGATCCACATGAGCAACATGACTATATTCACCCCAAATTATTTGTGTAGGATTTATTACTATACCAGATAGAACACGGAAAAAAGATAAACTGCACGAAAAAATTTCCACTTAATAATACTTACATAGATTTCCATTTTTCTGTATAAGCCATAATTTAGCAGCAGGTTATGAGTCATTCGAATTCTGTGTGGTTTCATTGGGTGACCTTGTCCATAGTAGTAATTTCCAACATCACCTGCATTAAAAATATGAAAAGTATAACAAGGTCTATGGATGCAAATGGTGGACTATTGATGTCATCTGAAAATCTGAGAGGTACAATTAGAATATCTTACATCAATTGACCCAAACTTCAGAAGCAAGGTTGCAAGAGTATCTTTCTATCATGGGCAACCCAGTTATTTAGGGGTGGAGAATTGTAGGGTTGGGGGAGGGAGGAGGAAGGGTAGGAAAGCAACTGAGGTAAGGATTAAACTGTTGGAGATGCAGATAAGCATTCTAGTCACATACAATTCCAGGATGGTGACACTCTTGATGACAGAATAAGACCAAGGGTGAATAACCAAAGGTTGTCCTGTACATCAATACTAAAGGCAGGAGGGATGTGCTCCAGC
The DNA here is from genome assembly GCF_009764475.1 of Pristis pectinata. NCBI lineage: Eukaryota > Metazoa > Chordata > Chondrichthyes > Rhinopristiformes > Pristidae > Pristis > Pristis pectinata. Next base: position 1,383,233 of record NC_067426.1, read on the forward strand.
ACACTGATTACAAGAAAAAGACAAAAACTAGACCAAAGTGGCAGCAACTTGAGCATTCAAAAGTGAAAAAGACTGCAGATGAAGACTTAAAATAAAAACAGAAAATGCTGGAAATACCTGGCAGGTCACGCTGCATCTGTGGGAAGAGAAACAGGTTTAATGTTTTAGGTCAAAGACCCTTTGTCCAGCATTTACTACATCATAAGAGTACAGAAAATGGAAGATATTCCACACGGATAGGCAACCAAAGGAATGAAGGAGAGATGGCTTTAAACTTCTGGGGTAAAATGACCACTTCTAGGAGAGAGAGGGTTTGCACAAGTCAGGTGGGCTGCAACCTCAACAAAACATGACACAACTGAACCATAAAGCATAAAACCAAGATACAACCTAATAATTTATACATCAACTGATTCACTCCAACATCACTTCTTACCTCTTCATATAAATGACAACTCAAAATATGAAAGTACTTAGGAAAAAAAAGGGCATCCAAACCATCAACCCCATTTCCGGCATAAGCTAACTACCTATTATGCCCACTTCAATAGTCCCTATAGTTATTTTTTTCAATCCCTGAATATTTAAACACTCCAATGTTTCTAGTTATTGCCACACAGTAAACACACTGGGACATAAGCAGAATATCAAGTGGCGTGGATTAACATCTGCTACTCAAGCATCTCTTTTTTCTTAAACAGGACGTGACACTTCAGACACTTGTATCAGTAGTATCTCAGACAGAGCATCAGCAAGCTTTTCAAATAAAGGTAACACAGGCAAGAACAACTATTTTTCATTAAGACTCAGATTTGGAAACTCTTTAGCATTATTTCCTCACACTGGACCAGAGGTGCTGGGACCAAATCTGAATCTTTATCAATATTTGACAACAAGCGCAGCCTTTACCCTCTATGACACCCTTATTTTACAATCAATTAAACACTAACTACACCAAAATACTGCTCGTATTTACTAACAAATCAAATACTCTCACATTATTTTAGTAGTAGCTCTGTAAAGGTGACTCCAAACTGGCCACAAATTATTTATAGCAAAGCAACTGCAAATGCAAAAGAAAAATCAGTGATAAATTCAAGACTGACATTAAACATCTAAAACAAATATAAAACTGCCCAACTCTAACAAGTAGATGAAGGAAGAATCAGATTATGCTTAAATTTATCCCCCTGAATTCATGTCTGAGGCGAGACCTTACAATTATTTCTTTGCACTACTGAAGTTTGATTATGCACAACAGGACCCATCTTGTAATTAAGCTTATTGGCCAGAGTCTGGATAGCCAGCAGCACAGATGGCAGTGACATTTTCAGTGCTTCACCAACTAGTTGAGCCATGGAACAAAGAATGACACACAAAATATCCAATTTTGTTTTCTTAAAGAAAAATATACATTTTACTGGTCTACCTTTGAATTACAACGACTACAGATATAACCTTTTGGCGCAGGAAAATAGAACATTACAGCACAATGTCGTGCTGACATTTTATCCTGCTCTAAGATCTATCTAACCTTTTCCTCTCATATAGCCCTCCATTTCTCTGTCATTCAAGTGTCTAAGAGTCTCTTAAATGCCCCTAATGTATCCCCCACAACCTCTGCCAGTAGTGCGTCCCACAGACCCACCACTCTGTGTAAAAAAACTTGCCCCTGACGTCCCCCCACATCTTTCTCCAATCACCTTAAAATTATGCCCCCTTGTGTTAGCCATTGTTGCCCTAGGAAAAAGTCTCTGATTGTCCACTTGATCTATGCCTTTTATCATCTTGTACACCTCTATCAAGTCACCTCACATCCTCCTCCTCTCCAAAAGGAAAAGCCCCAGCTCACTTAACCTATACTCATAAGACATGCTCTCCAATCCAGGCAGCATCCTGGTAAATCTCCTCTGCACCCTCTCTAAAGCTTCCACTTCAAAATAGTTAAGTGTCATTGAGCAGACAAGCTGCACGTAATTAAAGAAAATGCAAGTGACATAAAATATGTAGCCATGTCATTGAAAAATATGCCTGTTGCCAGTTCTTCATTTAGGATATTTCCATTCAGCCAATTAATCTGCATTTTATTACTCATTCTGCTTTTATCACCAGTGCTTTGCCCAACCCTTCTCGTTTCGTACTTCTAACATTTGAAAGCTTTGAACTTTTAGATTTTCCTGGACTGGTGAGGGCTCCTTAGACTGGTTTTCTAATCCTCCAGGCCTGGGAACATTTGAAGACCCGAGATCGGTGGAATCAGAAATCATAGTTTAGACACAGAGTTTGAGCAAAATGCACAAAACCCCTACACACGTTGTTTTCTTCCTTTCCCTCCTGACGGTGTCAACACAGTGATTCATTCAAATGATGCAAATGTTGCTGACAGCGTCAGTTCTCAGTGTCAATCTTAAATTGCCTGTGAACTGAGTTCACACACAGACCAGATTGGTCAAAGATGGAAGATATGCTACCCCTTAGCACATTAAGGAATCAGATATATTTTCCAACAAAGTTGTTTTTTGCTGTTTGAGTTTTTTTAAATGTCAAAATGTATTTAATAATTTGAATTTAAATTCCACAGCAGCCAAAGGTGGGATTCAAACTCTGGTTTATGGATCAATAGATAACATCTGGCAGTATGCCTAGTAAATTAAGCACTAACATGCCCCCAAAACTGTCAATACATTTACACTGGCCAGTGAAAGGGGCAATTTTTCCAATGAATCCATTCTCTACACACAAGTCTCGGTAGAGAACTTTTGCAAAGCTGTATTACTATACAGCTGGGGAGATAGGCACACGCGTTTCAGCTGACTCCTGTTTTCCTACACAAACAGTCCTGCTCTTTCTCTCTTTCATTTGCTTCAATGCATGGCAATCAACAGTAATCCCAGCTGAATCCCAGTTTCTGTCGGCACTGTCTAGCACAGATGGATACCTTTTAACTATTGTTTAAAAAAATTCATTACAAAGTTTCTGGTAATGTTTTGCATTAATTTATGGTGTGTGCACTCATTTATTAAATACCAAAAGCACAGATACAAACTGATGACAAGAATACTTAAATGAAGTTTGGGACACAACTCAATCCTTTTCGTTCAGATTAATAGAAAACACACCATCACATCAGTTTAAAGATCTTACTAATGAGAAATAAAAGATCTTTTAGAACCTACAGATCAGCAAATGACCATAAGTGGGCAGTTTGAAGTTCTTGATCACTTCATTTCACAACTTTTGCCAAGTCCAACAAGATTTTCCTCCGTGCATTTCGAAGGGCTTGCTCCCTTCGTTGGTCCGCTCTTCCACCTACATCAACCACCTCCTGTCTTATGGCGCTTCCCCATACAAACTCAGGAGACGCAACACCTGCCCTTTCACCATCCAGGGACCCAAACAGACTTTCCAGGTGCAGCAATTCACATACTCTACTTCCAACCTAGTGTACTGCATTCAGTTGACAATGAAAGTCTCCCACTAAACAATCATCCAATCTAGATTTCGTTTGTCCAATATTGAAGAGGCCACATTGTGAATGCTGAGCTTCCAGTCACCTGCCACTTTAATTCTCCATCCCACTCTGACCCACCTGTCTTCAAGACTAAAAGATCATAGAACAATTACAACACAATTCAGGCCTTTTGTCCCACAAAGCTGTGCTGAACATGTCCCTACCCTAGAAATTACTAGGCTTACCCATAGCCCTCTATTTTACTCAGCTCCATATACCTATCTAACAGTCTCTTGAAAGACCCTATCGTATCAGCCTCCACCACCGTTTCCGGCAGCCCATTCCACGCACTCACCACTCTCTGAGTAAAAAACTTACCCCTCACATCTCCTCTATATCTATTCCCCAGCACCTTAAACCTATGTCCCCTTGTGGCCACCAATTCAGCCCTGGGGAAAAGCCATATATCCCAAACTTCATTTACTTGTACCAGAACTGACCATCCTTGCCCCAGGGCTGGCCATCTCTGCCCGTCACCCATCTGTGATTTTGACTCAGTTTTTCTTCCTTTCTCAGTTCTGATAAAGGGTTCTGGAACTGAAACACTAACTCTGTTTCTCTTTCCACAGATGCTGCCTTACCTGCTGAGTGTTTTTGGTATTTGACTGTTTTCATTTCAGTACTCCAGGATCTGCAGGATTTTTTATTTTCATGTTATTCCAATACGCCTAAACCAAAGTATCTTCCTGAAGTCACGGGAATTCTAAACAGATCACTTTTACCTCCCTACATTTGCAAGGAAATTAGAAATTTTCTTTCAGGTAAAAGGGCCTAATTAGTCAGACAGCAGATAAAAGGAACTCTTTGCCACTATCCTGCTGAAACCAGTTCACACCACCTAACACATTGTAACAGTACCTGCCCCACAACCCTGCTATTAGCAACACAAAAACGATGTCTAAATGCTATATTTACTTATTTAGTTTCATCCTATGAGAGATATTACCTTTGTTCAACCCATTTCCACACCACCCCCCCCCCCACACCTTTTATGCAACTGAAGTTAACTTGTTCTCTCCCTTTCTCAGTTCAGACAAAGGGTTCTAGACCTCAATCATTAAATGTTTCTCTTTCCACGGATGCTGCCTGACCTGCTGAGTGACTCCAGTATTTTCTATTTTTATTTCAGAATTCCAGCAATGGCAGTTTTTAAAAATATTTTCATTCCCTTTATTCCTATATGCCCGGACCAAAGTATCTTCCTGGAGCCTCGGGAATTCTAAACAGATCACATTTACCCTCCCTACATTTCCAAGGAAATGAGAAATTTACTTACCAGGTGTTAGGGCCTAATTACTCAGGCAGCAGATAAGAGGAACTCCTTGCCACTATCCTACTGAAACGGGTTCCAACCACAACAGCTGAAAGCCCTTGGATGTAATCAACCTTCTCTCCACAAGACGTCAAATGCAAGGAACATGATGCCAGTTATGGCATCACTACCCTAAAGTTTAATATTTATACCAGTCACCTACACAGAAGATGGAAATTACAGCATGGGGCCATCCATTCCCATCAAGCACTTCTTAGCTCTTGATCCATGTCTTGGATGAGAAACTGAAGAGCTGTTGGCTACACAAGATTTTTCTTATATAAAATAACAAGGGTTTGTCCTTCTGCTGCCTCATGAGCAGAGAGTTCCACACCCTCAATGCCCTCTGAATGAAAAGAGATCTAAGCTCCCCTTAAATATCCCACAATTACCTTAAATCTATGCCACCTAACTACTGACCTTGCTAAATATGGCTTTCCTATGCACCCTACTTATGTCCTCATTATTTTATACATCCTAACTAAATATGGTCCACTCCACCACGCCACAGAAAGTAGCCCAGTCTAGCCAAACTCATGTCTGAAATTCTCCAACCCTGGCAACTTCCTTAAAAATATGCTGTACCCTCTTATACTGCAATCATATCCTCCCTGTAGGCAATAGGCATGTTGTGATCTAACAAGTGTTTTATGTAGTTCTGGAATCTCCTTCCAGCTAAAATTCTGCATCCCAAGTAATAAAGAAATGTATCCTGTATACAATCTTAACCAGCTCACCCATATGGATTGTCCACATGGTCAACTAGATTCAACATTGGCTTGAGAAACCAGGGAGTGGTAGTAGATGGCTGTCTCTCTGATTGGAGGCCTGTGACTAGTGGTGTGCCACAGGGATTGGTGCTGGGTCCGTTGTTTATCATCTATATTAATGATTTAGATGATAATGCGTTAAACTGGATCAGCAAATTTGCAGATGACACCAAGATGACACGTAGTGGACAGCAAGGAAGGCTATCAAAGCTTACAAAGTGATCTGGACCAGCTGGGAAAATGGGCTGAAAAATGGCAGATGGAATTTAATGCAGACAAGTGTGAGGTGATGCATTTTGGGAGGACAAACCAGGGTCAGACTTGCACAGTGACTCTGAGGTGTGTGGTAGAACAAAGATCTTTATTAGTCACATATATGTTGAAACACACAGTGAAATGCATCTTTTTGCACAGAGTGTTCTGGGGGCAGCCTGCAAGTGTTGCCACGCTTCCGGCGCCGACCAAACATGCTCACAACTTCCTAACCCATATGTCTTTGGAGTGTGGGAGGAAACCAGAGCACCTGGAGGAAACCCACGCAGACACAGGAAGAACATACAAACTCCTTACAGACAGTGGCCAGAATTGAACCTGGGTTGCTGTAATAGTGTTACGCTAATCGCTACACTACCATGCCTGCCTGGGAATACAGATCCATAATTCCTTGAAAGAGGCATCACCAGTAGATAGGGTCATAAAGAGAGCTTTTGGCACATTGGCCTTCATAAATCTGAGTACAGGAGTTGGGATGTTGTGTTGAAGTTGTACAAGATGTTGAGAGGCCAAATTTAGAGTGTTGTGTGCAGTGCTGGTCACTTATCTACAGGAAAGATATCAATAAGCTTGAAAGAGTGCAGAGAAAATTTACACGGATGTTGCCAGGGCTTGAGGACCTGAGTTATAGGGATAGGTTGAACAGGTTAGGACTTTATTCCCTAGAGAGCAGGAGAATGAGGGGAGATCTTACAGAGGTATACAAAATTATGAGGGTATAGATAGGGTGAATGCATAGGATTTTCTCCTCAGGCTGGGTGAGACTACAACTAGTGGTCGTAGGTTTGGGGTGTAGGGGAATCTGAGGGTGAACTACTTCACTCGGAGGGTGGTGCGAGTGTGGAATGAGCTGCCAGCAGAAGTGGTGGGCGCAGGTTCAATTGTAACGTTTAAGAGAAGTTTGGATAGGTACATGGACGAGAGAGGTACGCAAGGCTATGGTCCGGGTGCAGATAGATGGGACTAGGCAGAAAACCAGGCCGGCATGGATTAGATGGGCCGAAGGGCCTGTTTCAGAGCTGTAGTACTTTGTGACTCTATGGCCTGTTACCTTCAGCAATCACATCACTATCGCTCTAGCTTTCACAGAACCCTCACGTCTATTGCCTTTACCGTTGAGACTTGTCATCTTCGCAAACATATTTCTTCACTCTTCTCTGGATGGAGTTCTATTTGTCACTCAATCAGAAACTTCCCTAAAGTCCATAGGTTTCTTCCCCATCAATCACATGGGGAATTTTTATATCATCTGCCAATTTCTTAATCCTGTCCCCACATTTAAACACAAGTGATACCACACATCACCAAAGGGTCCCAGTAATGGGTCTTGCAGCACTTCACTGGCAACAGCCTCCCACTCACAACAATACCCAGTCACAACTCTTTGATTTCTGCCCATGAGCCAAGTTTGATCCAATAACACTTCCTCTTGGTTCTTATGACCTTGTTACTTTTCGAACCAGCCTGCCATTCAGGACTTCATCACAAACTTGCAGAAGTCTATATCAACTGCATCAAATCACTTCCCTCATCAATCCTACTTATTCTCACCTCAAACATTTCATTGCTAAATGACATGTCTTTAAGAAATCATGTTCTTAATTTATCCGTGCCTTTCTAAAATGAAGATATTGTCTCTCAATTTCTATCAATAATTGCACCAATGATGAAAGGCCTATCGCTTTGTACTGTTTTTTCAAAAAGGGACAATGTTACTTGCCCTCCAGCAGTATACTTGTAACTAAAGATGGCTGAAAAGCCAGAGTCTCTGCAATTTTCAGGTCTAATGAAGGGTCTCAACCCAAAACTTCGACTGATTATTTCCTCCCATAGATGTTCCCTGACCTGCTGAGTCCCTCCAGCATTGTGTGTGTGTTTCTCCAGATTCCAGCATCTGCAGAATCTTGTGTCTCCAATTTTCACACTTGCTTCTTTTCTAAATAGCTTGAAATATACTTAGCATGGGTTTGATGATTTATCATTGTTCAAGGTAGTGAACTCAACTTTCCTTTCACCACTCACTTTCATCCTGGGTTTCACTATTCTTGCCAAAATAAACCTGCACCATTTCTCTCCTTTGTGCAAATGCAAACTATTCACATCTACACCCAGAGATGCATTCCATCTCCATGCAAGTTACTTGATAGATCCATTTCCTAAATCACCTTTACATCTTATATTTATAATTTTCATTGATTTTACTTGCTAGTATTTTTCATGCATCATTTTTCCATATTATCCTAACACCTTTTACATCTCTCATCATCCTCCTGCGCTCTTCACAGCTCTTGAATTTAAATGAATCAAGTTCAGCACAATGTACCAGCTTTAAACGTCTCCATTTGGTTCAGTCCATCTTTACTGGAAGGGAACTTTGGCAAAAAAAAAGGTCTTGAAACAGGTATTCCAAAATATTAGGTGTAGTTGAGGAACAACCGAGTCTATCCACTGCGCACCATTTGGTTTTGTGACACAGTTCTACCCTGGTGAGTGACTGGCACTGAAGAGGTGGATCAAGGGAACTTCTTCCACTATATGCTCAGAAACTACAGGAGCGGGGGGGGGGGGGGGGGGGGGGGGCGGTGTGGAGGTCGATGCCTCCTCTCAGCGCACTGGCGTGAGTAGCGGCCGAGGGAACCGGGGTTGAGGTTGAGGTTGAGGTGGGACTGGGGGAGGGGGGGTGGAGCGAGGGGGAGGGGAGGAGGACCGGGGGAAGGGGGGGTGGAGCGGTGGGGGGGAGATGGGGGGGAAGGGGGGTGGAGGGGGGAGGCGGGGGGAAGGGGGGGTGGAGGGACCAGGGTTGGGGGAGGGAGGGGGGACCGGGGTTTTGGGAGCGGGGGGGGAGGGGAACCAGGGTTGGGGGAGGGAGGGGGGACCGGGGGGGGAGGGGTCGGGGGGGGGGAACCAGGGTTGGGGGAGGGAGGGGGGACCGGGGTTTTGGGAGCGGGGGGGGAGGGGTCGGGGGGGGGGAACCAGGGTTGGGGGAGGGAGGGGGGACCGGGGTTTTGGGAGTGGGGGGGGGAGGGGTCGGGGGGGGGAACCAGGGTTGGGGGAGGGAGGGGGGACCGGGGTTTTGGGAGCGGGGGGGGGGAACCAGGGTTGGGGGAGGGAGGGGGGACCGGGGTTTTGGGAGCGGGGGGGGAGGGGACCCAGGGTTGGGGGAGGGAGGGGGGACCGTGGTTTTGGGAGCGGGGGGGGAACCAGGGTTGGGGGAGGGAGGGGGGACCGGGGTTTTGGGAGCGGGGGGGGGGAGGGGAGGGGTGGGGTGGGAGCGGGGGCACCGGGGCAGCGCCACCCCAGGCCCGGCCCCCGGCTCTCGGGCCTACGCTCCCCCCACAATCCGCGGCCACGATTTGCCCCCGCGCCCCGGCTGAAGGCGCGCCGGGTGCAGCCGCTGCGCGCTGTGAGTGCGGGAGCCCCGGCGCCGCCGCCCCGGCCTCACCGTCATAGTAGTAGCAGACCTTCTTCTTGCCGCCCGCCTGCGTGAACGCCATCTTGCCGCCGCCCGGCCTCGCTGCTCCGCGGCCGACCCCCCCCTGCCCGCAACCAAGCTCGCTCGGCCGCGTCACGCTGATTGATGGAGGCCCAGCCAATGGCAGCGCCGCTGGTTCGCGGGATCGCGCGCAAAACTCTGTGACGTCGACCAGAGGTAACAAATGGCGAGATAGAGGGGCGGAGCTGCCGCGCTAGCAAGTTTGGTTGATAAAGCACAGTAGCCTCTGAAGGGGGAGGGGTAGTTGGGGGGGGAAGTGGGGGGGCAAATGTGGGTGGTGTTGGGGAGGGGGGTGTTGGGTGTGGGGGGTGTTGGGGAGGGGGAGGGTGTGGGGGGTGTTGGGGAGGGGGAGGGTGTGGGGGGTGTTGGGGAGGGGGAGGGTGTGGGGGGTGTTGGGGAGGGTGTGGGGGGTGTTGGGGAGGGGGAGGGTGTGGGGGGTGTTGGGGAGGGGGAGGGTGTGGGGGGTGTTGGGGAGGGGGAGGGGGTGGGGGGTGTTGGGGAGGGGGAGGGGGTGGGGGGTGTTGGGGAGGGGGAGGGGGTGGGGGGTGTTGGGGAGGGGGAGGGGGTGGGGGGTGTTGGGGAGGGGGGTGTGGGGGGTGTTGGGGAGGGGGGTGTGGGGGGTGTTGGGGAGGGGGAGGGGGGTGTGGGGGGTGTTGGGGGAGGGGGGTGTGGGGGGTGTTGGGGAGGGGGGTGTGGGGGGTGTTGGGGAGGGGGAGGGGGGTGTGGGGGGTGTTGGGGAGGGGGTGTGGGGGGTGTTGGGGAGGGGGAGGGGGGTGTGGGGGGTGTTGGGGAGGGGGAGGGGGGTGTTGGGGGAGGGGGGTGTGGGGGGTGTTGGGGAGGGGGAGGGGGGTGTTGGGGGAGGGGGGTGTTGGGGAGGGGGAGGGGGAGGGGGGTGTTGGGGAGGGGGAGGGGGAGGGGGGTGTTGGGGAGGGGGAGGGGGGTGTTGGGGAGGGGGAGGGGGGTGTTGGGGAGGGGGAGGGGGGTGTGGGGGGTGTTGGGGGAGGGGGGTGTTGGGGAGGGGGAGGGGGGTGTGGGGGGTGTTGGGGAGGGGGAGGGGGGTGTGGGGGGTGTTGGGGAGGGGGGTGTGGGGGGTGTTGGGGAGGGGGAGGGGTGTGTGGGGGAAGTGGGGGAGTGTTGGGGAAATGTGGGGGAAATGGGGGTGTTGGGAGGGGTATGAGGTGGGTGTTGGGGAATGGGATATGGGAGGAGTGTTGGGGAAATGTGGGGGAAATGGGGGTGTTGGGAGGGGTGTGTGTGGGGTGTTGGAGGGATGGTGGGAAGTGTTGGGATTGTGGGGAGTGGGAAGGGGGGAATTGTTGGGGAGGGATGTGTGGGGGAAGTGTTGGGGAGGGATGTGTGGGGGAAGTGGTGGAGGGGTGGGCGGAGTGTTGGGGGTTAGAAATGTTGGGGAAGGAAGATGGGGGGGGAGTGAGGAGAGGGAAGTATGGGGGGGTGGGGGAGGAAGACCCGAAGGGGAGTGATGTGGGAAGAGATCTGGGGTTGGGGGTTGGTGATTGGTTATGGGGGGGGCAGGAGGACCCAGGATTTGGGGGTGGGGATGGGAGGGTGCGTGAGTGAGTGATGGATCTCCCCCATCACTCAACCCCCATCCCCACCCCCAAATCCCTGGTATGCCTGCCCTCCTGGTGCGTGTTCTCCTGACTTCCCCTTCCTGAAGTGCACAATCAATTCCTTGGTCTTGCTGACGGTGTTGTGGGGAAGACAGAGAGGAGGAGGTGGTGAGTGGGGGTTAATGGGGTAATGGAAACAACAGGGAGAACTGGGTGGTAATGGGATCATGGGGGGGTTAATTCAGTGAGAGTGCCTTGGTAATGAAGTGAGGCAGAATGGGGCAATACAGGGAGAATATAGCAGAACACAAGAAAATAGGAGCAGGAGTAGACCACCAGGACCCTCAGGCCTGCCCCACCATTCAATATGATCTACGCTGGCCTCAACTTCTGCGCCAGTCCTCTATTCCTTGATTTTCAAATATTTATCTCTCTGCACCTTAAATATATCAAGTGATCTGGGGATTGGTGGGGGGCAGAGAATTTTGGAGATTCGATACCCTCTGTAAATAAAATTTCCGCACTCCTTCATTTTAAATGACCGGCCCCTTATTCTGTAGCTCTGTCCCTTGTTCATGACTCTCCCATTAGTGAAAACTTCTCAATGTATACTCTGTCAAGCTTACTTAGGATCTTATATATTCTTACAAGGTCACCCCTCATTCTTCTAAGCTGCAAGGAATACCAACCCAAACTGTCCAGACTCTCTTGATAGGACAACCGTCTCATCCCAGGAATTAACATGATGAATGTCCTTTGCTAACTCTAATGGCACCAATGTTACTGAAGTTATAATGTGAGAGAATGCAGGTCAAAATGCAGCAGAAAAGGAGAGGGAAATAGGATGAGAGGGAGGGGACATTTCCTTCATTCATTTTTCCAGATACAGTGTCGGCAGCACGGCAGATACGGCAGTGGAATGCTCCTCCTGTGGGATGTGGGAATTCATGAAACTTGATGGTCTCCCTGATGACTATACCTGCGGGAAGTGCAACCAACTTCAGCTCCTGAAAGATTGGATTAACGAGCTGGAGCTGGATGAACTGAGGATCATCCGGGAGGCTGAGCGAAACATAGATAGGACTTTTGAGCAGGTGGTTACACCCAGAGTGCAGGATTCAGGTAGCGGATGGGTGAGCACCGAGAGAGGTAGGGGGAAAAAGAAGTCGGTGCAGGGTCCCCCTGTGGCCATTCCTCTCAGCAACAACTATACCCCTTTGAATACTGCTGAGGGGGAGGACCCATTTGGGCAAGGCAGCAGCAGCCAGGCCAGTAGCACTGTGCTTGGGTCCTGGATGTCTTGGAGCGGTTGCAGAATATTCTTAAGGGGAAGGATGAGCAGCCAGAGATTATCGTGCATATTGGTACCAATGACATAGGCAGGAGAGGGGTAGAGGTCCTGCGCAGTGAGTATAGGGAGTTAGGAAGGAAGCTGAAGATGCAGGACCTCCAAGGTAGTAATCTCCAGGTTACTCCCGGTGCCACGAGCTAGTGAAGGAAAGGACAGGATGATAGCACAGACAAATGAGTGGCTGGGGAGATGGTGCAGGGGGCAGGGTTTCAAGTTCTTAGATCATTGGAACCTTTTCTGGGGAAGGGGTGACCTATGCAAGAGGGAGGGGTTGCACCTGAACTGGAGGGGAACCAATATCCTGGCAGGGAGGTTTGTTAATGCTACTGGGGAAGGTTTAAACTCGCTTCACAGGGGATGGGAACCGGAACAACAGGTCAGTCAGTGAGGGAACGGGCAGGAGGGCTGATGTCAGGGAATGTAGTATTAGGCAGATTCCTGATAACAGATGTGATGGGACGAATGGTTTGAAGTGTTTGTACTTTAATGCTCGGAGTATTATGGACAAGAGTGATGAACTTAGAGCATGGATCAGTACGTGGAACTATGATGTTGTGGCCATTATAGACACTTGGTTGAGGGAGGGACAGGAATGGGTGATCAATGTACCAGGGTTTCGAAGTTTCAGGAAGAATAGAGGTGGGGGTAAAAGAGGGGGAGGAGTTGCAATGCTAATTAGAGATAATATATCAGCTGCACTCCGGGGAGACATAATTGAGGGCTTGGATACAGAGTCTATATGGGTAGAACTCAGGAATAGGAAGGGTGCAATCACTCTCTTGGGGGTGTACTATAGACCTCCCAATAGCCACCAGGACATTGAGGAATGGATATGCAAACAGATTAGGGAAATGTGTAAAAATTACAGGGTTGTGCTCATGGGAGACTTCAACTTCCCAAATATAAATTGGGACCTTTTTAGTGCAAGGGGGTTAGATGGGGCAGAATTTGTTAGATGTATCAAGAAGGGGTTCTTAAATCAATATGTTGACAGTCCAACAAGGGAAGAGGCTATTCTGGACCTGGTGTTGGGTAATGAGCCTGGCCAGGTGACTCATCTATCTGTGGGTGAGCAATTGGGGAACAGTGACCACAGCTCATTAGCTATAGATAAGGGTAGGTATGGGGCTAGCAGGAGGGTTTTAAACTGGAGCAGGGCTAATTATGAAGGCATAAGGCAGGAACTAGGTAGAGTAAACTGGAAAAGCCTTTTTTCCAGCAAGTTCACATCGAACATGTGGAAAGTGTTTAAGGATCAAATGCATAAGGTACAGGATAGGTATGTCCCGATAAGAAGGAAGGACGTGAATGGCAAAATAAAGGAACCTTGAATGTCCAGAGAAGTGATGAACTTAGTCAAGAAGAAAAAGGACACGTATGTAGATCTTCAGAAGTTAGGATCAGATAGAGCATGTGAGGACCATAAAGAAGCTAGAAATGAACTCGAAAGGAATTGGGAAAGCCAGGAGGGGCCATGAAAAGTCCTTAGCAAGTAGGATTAAGGAGAATCCAAAAGTATTCTATACCTACGTAAGCAATAAGAGGATAATGAGGGAAAGGGTAGAACTACTTAAGGATAAAGAAGGGAATCTATGTTTGGATGCAGAGAGTGTGGGTGAGGTTCTGAGTGAGTATTTCTCTTCAGTATTTACCCAGGATAAGGACATGCAGGATGCAGAAATTGGAACTGAGGGCGGAAACGTGTTAGGGCATTTAGAGGTCAAGGAGGTGGTCTTCTAAACAGTATTGAGGTGGATAAGTCCCTGGGGCCCGATGGGATATACCCTAGGTTACTAAGGGAGGTGAGAGAGGAAATTGCTGGGGTCTTGACCAGTATCTTTGTGTCCTTTTTGACCACGGGTGAGGTCCAGGATGACTGGCGAGTGGCAAATGTTGTTCCTCTATTTAAGAAAGGAACAAGGGAAAATCTGGGGAACTATAGACCAGTGAATCTCACATCAGTTGTACTGGAGAAAATTCTTAGAGATAGGATATACAAGCATCTGTAATCCAATGGCTTGATTAGAGAAAGCCGGCATGTCTTTGTGCGGGGCAAGTCGTGTCTTACTAACCTGGTTGAGTTTTTTGACAAGATGACGAGAGAGATTGATGAAGGTAGAGCTGTGGATGTCATCTATATGGACTTCAGTAAGGTATTTGACAAGATCCCACATAATAGGTTAATCAAGAAGGTTCGGATGTATGGGGTCAGTGGAGAATTGGCTTTCTGGATGCAAAACTGGCTTGCCAATAGAAGACAGAGGGTGGTGGTTGAAAGGACTTATTTGGGCTGGAGGCCTGTGAGTAGTGATGTTCCACAGGGATCTGTGCTGGGACCTCTACTGTTTGTGATGTACATAAATACCTGGGTGAGTATGTTGATGGATGGGTTGGTAAGTTTGCAGACGATACCAAGATTGGTGGAGTTGTGAATAGTGTAGAAGACTGGCGATGGATACAGTGTGATATAGATCAGCTACAGATGTGGGCAGAGAAATGGCGGATGGAGTTTAACCCGGATAAATGTGAGGTGTTGCACCTTGGTAGGACTAATGTCAAGAGGCAGTACAGTCTTAAGGGCAAGACCCTTAACAGTGTTGAAGAGCAGGGAGACCTTGGGGTGCAAGTCCATGGCTCATTGAAAGTGGCTGCACAGATAGATTGGGTGGTTAAGAAGGCTTATGGAAAGCTTGCTTTCATTAATCGAGGTATTGAGTACAGGAGTCAAGAAGTTATGATGCATCTCTATAGAGCTCTGGTTAGGCTGCATTTAGAGTATTGCATGCAATTCTGGTCACCTCACTATAGGAAGGATGTCAAGGCTTTAGAGAGGGTGCAGAAGAAGTTTACTGGGATGCTGCCTGGATTGTGCTATCAGGAGAGGCTGGACAAACTTGGGCTGTTTTCGCTGGAGCGGCGGAGGCTGAGGGGTGATCTGTTGGAAGTGTATAAAATTATGAGGGGCATAGATAGGGTGGACAAGCAAAATCTTTTTCCCATTATTGAGTGATCCAATACCAGAGGCATGAATTTAAGGTGAGGGGGGTAGGTTCAGAACAGACATGAGGGGTAAGTTTTTTACTCAGAGAGTTGTGGATGCCTGGAATGTGTTCCCTGATAGGGTGGTGGAGGCAAATTCATTGGGAGCTTTTAAGAGGGGATTGGATGGGCACATGAATGAGAGGAAAATGGAGGGATATGGGCAATCTGTAGGTAGGAGGGATTAGCTATGTCAGCACAACATTGTGGGCCGAAGGGCCTGTTCTGTACTGTTCTATGTTCAATGCAGATGTTGCTGGTAAGGCCAGCACTTACCACCTATCCTAAATTACCCTTGTGGTGGTAAACCAGATTCTTGAACTATTGTGGTGCAGAATTTTGTTCCAACGTTTAGACCCCACAACAATGATGTACTCTGTATCAATCAAGTGAACTATAAAAACCTAAAAACAGGCAAAATTATTGTCTTGATATGTAAAGAGGAAAAGATTAGTCAAGACTCGATCTTATCATACTAGGGGACTGTTCAATAGTCTTATAAGAGCCAGATAGAAGCTGTCCTTGAGCCTGCTGGTATGCGCTTTCAGGCTTTTGTATCTTTTGCCCGATGGGTGGGTGGGATGTTTTTTTATGCTGGCTGCTTTACTGAGGCAGTGAGAAGTGTAGACAGAGTCCATGGAGGGAGGAAATACAGAAGTTCTTAGAAGGAACACATGAATGATAGAAAAATAGGGAGCTATGTGGGAGGGAAGAGTTAGATAGATCTTAGAGCAGGATAAAATGTTGGCATAACATTGTGGGCCAAAAGTCCTGTACTGTGCTGTGGTGTTCTATGTTCTAAGGTGAGAGGGGTCTTGATAAAAGAGAGCAGAATAAAGGCAAATAAAGTTTAAAAAAAAGACAGGACTTGGCCTTCAGTACAAAGGTAAATGTAAGAAATATATACGTGGTTCCCCTGGTTAAACCAATTTAAGATTTCTGTTTGGTTGTTAGCGGTCAGGTCTCCACATCATATCTGGTCAACAGAGAGTGAAGATGGGTCTCTCTAAGAATTATATAGTGGTTATTCCCAACAATACCATCAAGAACAGAAAGATCTGCAAGAGGTAGATTGGTGGGGCTAAGATCTCGTAGTTTTCTTTCTCCTTGTTGCTATCTAACTTCTGCTGTACACCCAGTTTGGCAGCTGTAACCTTTGGACTCAGCCTTCTTAATCAAGGAAGCTACTAAAGATACCCTACACAATGGGCAATGAAGTCCTCAAGTGGAAAACATCCTGAGTCTTTGGTGCTCTCAGTACTTCATCCAAGTGGTGTTTAACACAGGGTATGAACAGAACTGAAAGGCTTCAACTTTTAAAAATTCTGATTCAGATTCAGATGAGTTTATTGTCATATGCACCAGGGTGCAAAGAAATTCCTCGCTTGCCTGAAGCTCACAGAGAAACAAAGTGGATTGCCATTTCATCAAAAATAAAGACATGGATGAAACATTTTTTAATCATGGAATGTGGGTCTCGTTGGCAAGGACAGTATTTATACCCCATCCCTAATTGCCTTTGACAAGTTAGTAATGAGCCGCAGTTTGAATCACTGCAGTTCTTGTGATGAAAATATCCCAAAATACTGTTGGAGAAAAGTTCCAAAACTTAGACCCAGTAACAAGTCAGGATGGCATGTGACTCGGAGAGAAACTGAGATGGTAGTGTCCCCATGCGCCTGGTGCCTATTGGATGTGCTTAAACTCCTGAAGATGTTTGAAAAGCTGGAAGGTGTTTCCAAAATCAGGGACTGTAAGTTCAAGACAGTCACCAAGGTATCTGAGGAACTCAGGAGAAATT
The DNA here is from genome assembly GCF_009764475.1 of Pristis pectinata. Taxonomy (NCBI): domain Eukaryota; kingdom Metazoa; phylum Chordata; class Chondrichthyes; order Rhinopristiformes; family Pristidae; genus Pristis; species Pristis pectinata. The sequence continues at coordinate 1,400,354 of NC_067426.1, forward strand.
CAGAGTGCTGAGAATGTTGACCTATGTTTGCAGGATTCTTTTTAATGCTATTGCAATATGAATAACTAAATGCAAAATACAAATTTTTCTTTATTTCCTTTATTCATTTTAAAAATAAAACTCAAAACTGCAAAAGATTTAAAGGTCCACAAAATCTCTAATTACTATTTAGCATCTATATCTGTACAAAATGTATATGGTGTGAGATTAAAAAGAAAATTGTTGTTTTAGCAGAAATTTCACTGAATTTGATGTATTCAGAAATCAAATATTTTATTCTGTTTAATAAGAATCTACACAAGAGAAAAAAAACCTAAAATATGTAATCTATCAAGTAACAGTGATGAGTCTGGATGCATTGACATTAATCACAGAGGCATTTTGTTAATTGGCAGTACAGGAGGCTTTTGCAGGATGGAAAGACTGCTCAGTATCAACTCTCACAAAAGTATGGAAACTTTTCTGCCAACAAGCAAATGGATCCTCCTACTGATCAGATTATTTCCATCTATTCACGCAGAACAGAAACAATGGATTTGTTTCTCATGAAATACAACATGTGGATATTCATATTTTAGAAAGATGATTAGCTATAAAATATTGTGACACCCTTGGGCTTAATGTGCTGTATGGTGTGTTCGAACCAGCACACGAGAAGTCAGTATTTGTGGAAAGTGAAGACAAAGTTACACACTAAAGAACAAAAAGTGAAACACTGCAGAAATGTATGATTCCAGTGTGGAGGTGGGGAACAATAATAGTTTTGCTAAAGGATGATGTTCCTGTCTGGTCTAGTCTCTAATTCCCAACAGTAATGATATTGTAAAATGAGCTAACTGATAATCTAGAGGAGATCTGTTTATAGGTATAAAAACAGGTACAAAAACAAATATTCAACAGGTCAGCTAGCAGCTGTGGAGGCAGAAGCAGAGTTATGCGTCAGGCTGTACTTGAACTCCAATGTGTGAGTTTTGATATGAAGCCAGAATGTGGTTGTAAAGCCGAGAGAACATCACTAACTTTAAATCTGCTTTAAATAAAATCATGTAAACTCAGCTCTCTCTTGAAAATAATGTAGACCTTTGAAAGAGATTAGAAAATGTAGCATAAATATTTCTGATTGATTATGTAAAGGTCTAAGTTTTAAGAAATGCCACATTTAATTATAGGCTCAGATAATGTTGGCTCAGGACCATAAAAAAAAGTTGCATATGTTGCCTTTTCATTTCATTATTTACTAAGTTGTATCAGAAAATCTGTGAAGATGGAACAATGAGTCAAAGCAGTTGGAAGACAAATGTTCATCTAGCCACAGTTGGTATACAGCGCACAACAGTGTCCTTCCCCAGGGCCACATCCCCAACATCAAGGCCCCAGTCAGATACAATGGGCAGGCCCAGCACAAGACTCCTGAAGTAGACACTCTATCCCAAGTTCGGTGATGGGAAGCGATTACCAAGTGAACAATGGGAAAGATTTATGACTGTGCTCAAAGTTTCCTTGAAGAAATGCAACATCCCCACTGACTCTTGGGAATCCCTGCCCATGACCACTCAAAGTGGAGAAGGAACATTTGGGATGGTTTTGAGAACTTGGAGGCCAAGCATGCGGTGTACTTAGAGGCAGCAGAAATAGCACACCGCCTCACAAACCGCCCAGCTCATCAGCCATCTTCTGCCCTCTCTGTGGAAGAGTCTATGGTTCCCAATATTGGCATCAACAGAACCCACAAAAGCAGAGTAGAAGTATATCATCTTGGATCCTGAGATACTACTTGAGATGAAGACAGCATACCTTTCCGCTCTCCAAACTGCACACAATAGTAACACAGGAGAAGGTGCAGACAAGATTTTGAAAAATATCATCAAGTCTGAAGAAATTTAGTTCTGATGAGTGATTATATATGCTATATGACATAAAACAGGCCATTTGGCCCAGCTGGTTCATATCAGCATTAATGCTTCACTTGAGACTTCCTGTCTTTCCTCATCTAAATCCATCAGCATGACCCTCTCATTTCCTAATCCCTCCTATGCTTGTCCAGCCTCCCCTTAGCTGTATCTGTACCATTCATCGTCAGTCACTCCCCGTGGGAGTAAGCTCCACATTCCCACCTTACTAATTTGTTTCAGAAAATCTGTGAAGATGGAATAATGACTCAAAGCAGGCTATCAGTATATCCCTCAATATCCCTGGTGACTAGCTTATACTGATAATCTCTAGCTGTGCTCTTCCCCACAAGTAGAAACATCCTCTCTGCACCCACTTCCTCAAAACTCTTCTCATCTTTATGAACTTCTATTCAGTCACCACCACCTCCCCCCCCCCCCCCCCCCCCCCCCCCCCCCCCCCCACCGGCCTTCCTTTCTCAGGAGAAGAAATTGGAAAAGTTAGGATTTTACTCTTTAGAAGGTTGAAGACGAAGGGGAGAATTAATTGAGATCAAGAGGAGGAAAGATCTATTTTTAACTTCTGACCGTAAGAAAAAGTAGCAGGAGTAGAATATTTGGCCCTTTGTGCTGCTTCACCATTCAATAAGATCGTGGTTAATCAGTGCCACATGTCTGCATTAACCCCATATCCCTTGATTCTCTTGATATCTAAAAACCCATTGCCTTGAACACACTCAGTGACTGGGCCACCAAAATCCTCCTGGGTAGAGAATTTTAAAGTTTAACTGCTCTCTGGGTGAAGAATGTTCTTCTCACTTCAGCCCTGAATGTCTGACCTTGATTTTGAAACTGTGACCCCTGGTTCCATACAGCCGATCCAGTGGAAACATAACCTACTCTTAAGTCAACACTGCAACTTGTACACAATATTCCAGATGCAGTCTCACCATGGCCCTATAAAGGTGTAGCAAGATGTCTCGGCTGTTGTGCTCAAGTCCTCTTGCAGTAAAGGCCAACATACCATTTGCCTGCACATTTGCTCACCATATCTACATGTTAACTTTCAATGATCTACAGCAGGAAGAATTAGAGGGGAAATGGAGAGAGAATATATTCTCCCCTTGAATGTTGAGATTTGGATCTCACTACCTGAAAGTGTAGTTGAAGTAGAATTCTTCTTTATATTGAAAAAAGCACCCGGATTTGATGTAGTTCAAAGAGACCCTGCCCAAGAGTTGGGAAATGGGAAGAACCGCAAATCGCTGTCTTTATTTGCTGCGGATACCATAGAACCATAGAACAATACAGCACAATACAGGCCCTTCAGCCCACCATCTTGTGCCAACCTTCAAACCACTCCTAAGACTATCTAACCCCATTCCTCCCACATATCCCTCTATCTTAAATTCCTCCATATGCTCATCAAACAATCTCTTGAACTTGACTAAAGTATCAGCCTCCACCACCACCCCAGGCAGCGCATTCCATGCACCAACCACTCCCTGGGTGAAAAACCTCCCTCCGACGATACGATGAGTAAAACAGCCCGCAGCAAAAGAGGAGTAGATGAACCCCTAAACTATTCCACTATGGTGAATACTACATCATGTTGGAACACAAGTCAAACATTTGGTGCCAGATATCTAGGAACAAACCATTAACTCCCAGGATAATCTTTAGGAAGAGATTCATGTTCACCAGTGTGCACTGTAAACATGGATGTTTCATCCACTTATGAAGGAGTTTGAATTTTGCAATGGATATTGAGATATTAAAAATTGCAATGGAACCCCAAGAAAACAAAAAGAAAAAGGTCAAAGTTGGTGTGATTCAATCTGATCATGGCCAGGATTTTCTACAGAGCACATCTTGCAAGCACTGTGGCAGAAATCCACTAAACCTCCCAGGGGTTATCTGTTGAAGTAGAAGATTTTTCCATGGAAATTTCTGGCTTGTATCTTAGTGGGAGAAACATTCATCTGTTCCAAGTGTATGTGGGAAATTGAAAGGAATAGCAACAGATCCTCACGCCATAGTAATGCAAAAGCAAAACATTTTCCAGAGATGTTCTGCGAAGTGGTCACCCATCCTGCGTTTTGTCTCCCCAAACTAAAGTTGCAAACACTGAATACAGTCTGCAGAACTGGGATTGTGAATATATCCCTGCTTCTTGTGGGTCACTCAGTGAGAGGAGACAAGAAGACAGGTGTTGCATCTCCTCTGGTGCGTGGGGAGGGGGGAGGAGTATCTGGGAGGGGAGGGGGGTGATTGAGAAGTGAACCAGAGCATCCTGAAGAATTCCCAGAGGCATAAGCGGAAGGACCTAGGCTGACACATGGGATGTGCCCAGGACATTATTTTGAAGAGCAGAGTTCTCCACAATGTCTTGGCCAATACTTATACATTGTTCAACATCACTAAACAGATTATCTGGTCATTATCACATTGTTGTTTGTGGGAGCTTGCTGTGCACTAATTAGCTGCCACACTTCCTATTTTGCAACATTTCAAAAGTATTTACTTGGTTGTACAGCACTTTGAGATATTTGTAAAGTGTGCGGAAGGCATCACAAAAATCCAAGTCCTCCGTTTCACTATTGGAATGCGTGCTCCTTGTTAAGGTTGTTGCTGGTACTGAGCTTCAGTGGCAGTAAAGAAGTCCTCCAGTACGCTTTGGAGATATTCAAATGTTGGCCGATCCTCGGGCTTTTCTCTCCAGCATCGCATCATAACTTCATAGAGTTCTTCAGTACAGTTTTCAGGCGCCGGCATTCGATAGCCCCGTTCCAAATTCTGAATTACATCCTGATTGGTCATTCCTGTGTGCAATGATAAAGAGAGGTGAAGGAAAAGAAAACAAGTGATTGCACTGGAGAGAGAGCTGGAGTAAGAGAGCTAGCTTTGAAATGTAAGGAAGAGCCCATTGACTCATGGAAAAGCTGCACTTGTTTAATATAACCATCGAAATACCACGGGCACGAGACCCCCAAAGAACTAGCAAGCAGAGGAGAAATTACACCAGTAAATTACACTGCATTACAGCTAAAATCAGAACACTTAACCCACTGAAATCGAGCAATAAGGATATAAAAAGGGAAATAAAACTCAAATCTTAGTTTCTTAACATAAAGGCCCCTTGTAGACATCAATGGGCAGCCAGTTTATTGTCTCAACCAGAAGGTTAGTTTCCAAAGGGAGGAGAATGATGTTCACCTAGATTCACTTTGATTGTGTTGTGGCTGTTGTTCCCACCAACAACAGGGATGAGATCCTAAAACTAAACGTTGCTGAAGTGCTCTAGGAACAAGAGTGCTGCCCACATTCCACAGAAGCCCAGCTTGGAACCCCCAGCCTCAAATCCACAGCTGCAGATGGAAACCAAATGGTGGCCAACAGCCCAATGTACGTTCTATGAGGTACAGGCTGCACTAGCAGCTCCCCACCTAACATGAAGAGGCCTAAGGCCAGTTCAGAGCCAGGCTGATCTCCTAGTTCAGGTGTTTACTACAGCTCGTTGGTCTCCAACCAACGGAGGGTGGTGGTGAATTTCCAACCCTGAAGATGTACTACGTGAGAAGTTGTAAGTGGGTACAAAACACCCAGCTCTCAGGTTTGCTTCTGCCTGCCTTAGTGCACATGACCAGCCTGAGCTCGCTGCCACTGCTCCCTCACCAGCCAGTTGTCAAAGTCCTGTGGGCAGCCCTTCCACCAAAAGCCATGCCAAGGAAATCACCAGAGCCCTGTATTTAGGTTTATAGCTCAACCAATGGCAGCCCAGCTGCGGTGCAAGGACATCCCTGGGTGGATATTGCAAAGGTGCACTGTCCCTGGATAGACTGAGGAGGACCTGTGGGTCCCAATGGGTTCAGGGCTCTGTGCAAAGTTCCTCCTCACAGACAATGCACACCCCACAACAGAAATGCTCTGACAGCGGTGAAGCCAAATCCTTAGCTATTGCTGCCAAAGTTGTCCAGAGAGAATTTTGAAAAATACTCAAACACTATTCAAAGAAATGGACTATTAAAAATGACAAAATATAAGTTAAACATTTTTAAAGAAATTAAAAATAATTAAATTCTTAGAAAACACTTAACAATTAAATAAATAGAGGACTAAATTAACGCAAAGGATGTGAAATATCTGAACCTTATCTAGCTCCCTTGGAGTTGTTCCTTCTCATTGAAGTGAGTGGAGTGAATGTGTGCCAGGTCCAACCCAGTGCAGGTTCCGTGGACAGGTCTCCCAGAGTAACAATGGGAAGGTACAACATCTGGACCCCAGTGTTGGAATGCAATCAGAAGGACAACAGTGAGGACCTCTGAGAAACCTTTGGACGTCTGCATTATCATGTGACCCTCAGAAGTGATTCAGATTTTCACTCTGGGCCTCCCCACAAAAAAAGTGTGTACCACTTTTGTAAATTATGAATAAACTGCTTGGAAAATCACAACCATTATGAATAATGAATAAAAGTTTGTCAGTGTACAGATACACTATCATATCACTAACCATGATCATTGACTGGGGGGTTTGATAGGCTGTGGTTAATTATTATGGTGGGGTTGATCTAAATACAAGATAAGGGTTTAAATGTCAGTCAGTATTCAGCAGGTACCTGGATACGGTATCCGCCCGTATGTTACAATCTCCGTAAGGAGAATTCCAAAGCTCCAGACATCAGACTTGATGGTGAATGTGCCATAGTTGATGGCTTCTGGCGCTGTCCATTTGATGGGGAATTTAGCACCTGTACAAAAAGAGGATTAAATGTTAAATGCTCACTTGCAGGAAGTGGTGATGCAGATGAAAAAGGACGATGTAACTTGGAACATTGTTTTGGGAATTTGCTCGGCAATGGTTAATTGTTGCTGGATTACCCCAATGTCACTTGGTCAAGATGAACGTTGAAATCTTTTAAAACCTCTTCTCTAAAAGTTATTAATACTTCCGTTTCACGTTTTCTACACATAACCCGAGTTGTAAAATATATTACCAACTTGGGTTTACTTGGAATTTAGTGATGATAGCACTGCTTTGAAATCCATGCTTTGGAAATACCATGCTAAAGCTGGCTCATCAGTCAGAGTTTGCTGTGGAGTCTTTAGGTTACTTTCACAGCAACAGTGAGGGCTAAGGTGAGATCTGAAAGAAAGGTTCAAACGTACAATGGAGTTTGATTAGATTCATTAAGTTGAAGTATTTACACTGATCAATAACTCCCAGCATAATTTTAAGACCACCACCACAAAGGAATATGTTTGAAAACTCTTTACAGATGGGGTTGCTGGACTGAAATTCCGTACCAGAAACTCACAATTCATTGTGAGTAGTTTTGGGCCCCATATCTGAGGAAGGATGTGCTGGCATTGGAGAGGATCCAGAGGAGGTTTACAAGAATGATCCCGGGAATGAAAGGGCTAAAGCACTTGATGGCTCTGGGCCTGTACTCACTGGAGTTTAGAAGGATGATACATTAGACTATTGTTTATTGACTACAGCTCTGCCTTCAATACAATAATCCCAAGCAAGATTGTCACCAAACTCCGAGACCTGGGACTCAACACCTGCCTCTGTAACTGGATCCTTGACTTTCTAACAAACAGACTGCAATCAGTGAGGATAGGCAGCAATACCTCCGGCACGATTATTCTCAACACTGGTGCCCCACAAGGCTGCATCCTCAGCCCTCTACTCTACTCCCTATACACTCACGACTGTGTGGCCAGATTCTGCTCTAAATCCATCTACAAGTTTGCAGATAATACCACCGTTGTAGGCCGTATCTCAAACAGTGATGAGCCGGAGTACAGGAAGGAGATAGAGAGCTTAGTGGAATGGTGTCATGACAACAACCTTTCCCTCAGTGTCAACGAAACAAAAGAGCTGGTCATTGGCTTCAGGAAAGGGGGCGGTGTACATGCTCCTGATTCACGTACCACCAGAATTAAGGACAGCCTCTACCCCACTGTGATAAGACTATTGAATAGTTCTTTATACAATGAGATGGACTATGATCTCACGATCTACCTTGTTGTGACCTTGCACCTTATTGCACTGCACTTTCTCCGTAGCTGTGACACTTTACTCTGTATTGTTACTGTTTTTACCTGCACAATGCACCCTGTACTACCTCAATGTAACTGCACTGTGTAATGAATTGACCAGTACGATTGGTTTGTAAGACAAGTTTTTCACTGTACCTCGGTACAAGTGACAATAATAAACCAATCCCAATAGCAATCTTATTGAAACCTACTGAATATTGAAAGGCCTGGATAGAGTGGATGTGGAGAGGATGTTTCCAGTAGTGGGAGAGTCTAGGACCAGAGGACACAGCCTCAGAATAGGAGGACGACCCTTTAGAACAGAGATGAGGAGGAATTTCTTTAGCCAGAGGGTGGTGAATCTGTGGAATTCGTTGCCACAGATGGCTGTGGAGGCCAAGTCATTGGCTATATTTAAAGTGGAGGTTGATAGGTTCTTGATTAGTAAGGGCTCAAAGGTCACGGGGAGAAGGCAGGAGAATGGGGTTGAGAGGGAAAAATAAATAAACCGTGGTCAAATGACAGAGCAGACTTGATGGGCCGAATGGCCAAATCCTGCCCCTATGTCTGATGGTCTGAAGGTCTTATAATCCAGTAAATCTTTTCAAAGAAATTTTGGAAAATATTTGGTTCCATAAAAATGTGAAAGAAAAAGGCAGTGGACGAGACGAACTGGGGAGATGAACCCACTTATTGCCCCGAAGTTTGTAGAAGTTTGTGAGAGGCTGTGATTACTACAAACCACACTCACACGATAATCGTGCAGGCCTGAACATCACAGGGTTATTAAACCCTTACAATATAGAACTAGCCCTTGGGTCATCAGATATCCCTGCAAATGCCTCCATACTGCAGCTACCTTCCCATCCTCGCTCCTTCTCCTACCTGATCTTCTTCTCAAACAATTAAATTATTCCTGTTTCAAAGTACTTTCAAGAACAAAACAGCTTAATCTGGAAAGAAACTTTTCCTAAAGTCCTACTGAGTTTCTTTTCAGATAATTCTGATTTGTAGCCTAACACTATTGACCCAGTGACTAACAAAACAATCCCAGCATATTTGTTCCAACATAATCATCAGTTCACTCTAGGCTCCACTGAAGAGCCCTAACTTTGTAACTCTCACTTCATAGCTACTTGTGTTTATAGTGTTTGGTGCATGAAGGGAGGCTTTATAAACAGGATGAAAGATCTAGCACAAATATTTATTGATCTTATACAGACATTGTTTAAACTCAGGTCGACTTGTTTAATTGGACAAAGTGACACCTCCGATGTAAAACATATAAATATCAAGGCATTGATTAATACATAATTTAAGAAATGGAGCAATCAGATCTTTGCCAATTAAGTCATTTGATTGATCTGCACCTGATTCAGTCTTTGGTTGAGTATTTATGTCAAATTCCACCTCATTTGCCTCAGTGTTTTCAAGGTTGGGATGTATTGGAGTTAAGAACACTGGGGCTCCCTTGGTATACTTCCAAATAGAAAGGCCAGCAGGGACCATGGTGTGTATTAGCTGCACATTCTGGTTTCCACAGGAAATGTTCATTCCAAATAAAAAGTGTGTGCTGATGGAAATCTCCCTGTTGTTGCTTTAGTTTAGAGTAGGGGAATCAATTGCCAATTGTGTTTAATGCAAGTAGTTTCAAAAAAGTTGCGATCTCAGTTGGTCAGCAGTGAAGTAGAAATTCAACTCTCCATCATGGAGTATTATTTAGAAGATAACGAGTCAGGAAAATATCAACTTTGACATAACGTTTGATCTTCAGGTGTCCCAAAACTTTTGCAACACTACCCAACTAAGACCAAGTTGCTCTATGCAAAAGCATTAAACTCAACACTTTGTATATTTCTGCTGTTAAAAGTATATCACCAAGATGACATTGTTAAATGCTATGGTATAATGATAACATATTGTAGCTCTTCTACAATCCCATTCTGTTGTTATTTTCCAGGCATCTACTTTAAATTCCTCTTCGGTATCTGGGACATTGGTGGCATGAGACGATTGGCTGTGTGTTGTATTTACATCCCAAGATCCTTTTCCTTTGATGGAACTGACTATCAGGAGGCAGCACAACGAGCTGCCAGTTCTCCAGGGTTGCGAGTTGCTCCAGCAACCAAGAGACATCTCTGCCTCTTGGTATTGGTATTGGTATTGGTTTATTATTGTCACTTGTACTGAGGTACAGTGAAAAGCTTGTCTTACAACCCGATCGTACAGGTCAATTCATTACACAGTGCAGTTACATTGAGTTAGTACAGAGTCCATTGATGTAGTACAGGTAAAAACAGTAACAGTACAGAGTAAAGTGTCACAGCTACAGAGAAAGTGCAGTGCAGTAAGGTGCAAGGTCACAACAAGGTACATCATGAGGTCATAGTCCATCTCATTGTATAAGGGAACTGTTCAATGGTCTTATCACAGTGGGGTAGAAGCTGTCCTTAAGTCTGGTGGTACGTGTCCTCAGGCTCCTGTATCTTCTACCCGATGGCAGAGGAGAGAAGAGAGAATGTCCTGGGTGGGTGGGGTCTTTGATTATGCTGGCTGCTACACCAAGACAGCAAGAGGTAGAGTCCAAGGAGGGGAGGCTGGTGTCCATGATGCGCTGGGCTGTGTCTACAACTCTCTGCAGCTTCTTGCAGTCCTGGGCAGAGCAGTTGCTGTACCAAGCCATGATACATCCAGATAGGATGCTTTCTATGGTGCATTGGTAAAAGTTGGTGAGAGTCAAAGGGGACAAACCAAATTTCTTTAACCTCCTGAGGAAGTAGAGGTGTTGGTTGTGGCATCTACGTGATTTGACCAGGACAGGCTGTTGGTGATGTCCACACCCAGGAACTTGAAGATCTCAACCCTCTCGACCTCAGCACCATTGATGTAGACAGGTGCATGTACACTGCCCCCTTTCCTGAAGTCAATGACCAGCTCTTTTGTTTTGTTGACATTAAGGGAAAGGTTGTTGTCATGACATCATTCCACCTAGCTCTCTATCTCCTTCCTGTACACCGACTCATCACTGTTTGAGATATGGCTTACAACTGTGGTATCATCTGCAAACTTGTAGATGGAGTTAGAGCAGAATCTGGCCACACAGTTGTGAGTGTATAGGGAGTAGAGTAGAGGGCTGAGGACGCAGCCTTGTGGGGCACCAGTGTTGAGAATAATCGTGCCAGAGGTGTTGCTGCCTATCCCCACTGATTGTGGTCTGTTTGTTAGAAAGTCAAGGATCCAGTTACAGAGGGAGGTGTTGAGTCCTAGGTCTTGGAGTTTGGTGACAAGCTTGCTTGGGATTATTGTATTGAAGGCAGAGCTGTAGTCAATAAACACTAGTCTAACATATGTGTCTTTACTGTCCAGATGCTCCAGAGCTGAGAGTAGGGCCAGGGAGATGGCATCCACTGTAGACCTGTTTCACTGATAGGCGAATTGCAATGGGTCCAGGTTGTCTTGTAGGCAGGACCTCTTACAGCATTTTAAGCTCTACCACAAGATGGCACTCAGTGCACTACTATGTACTGACTGTTTAGTAACATTGCTGAGGTAGAACACAGTAGTAGTGGTTACTCAGAAGGAGACCATTCAGCCCCTTGTTGAACAATCCTGTCACTTCCATTGCCACCCATCTCCTCATTGTGGCTCCATGTATATGTACCTCAGACAGTAGAATGCAACCTATTCAGCTCCACCAGCACCAAAATATACCCTCAGACCAGATACAAGGAGTGTGATTGAGGCACCCTGATGTGAAGATTTCAAATAGGAAAACATAGAAAAGGTATATAAACATGCAAAGCTGGAGGGACAATTGACTTTTCCACCATTATCTTTGATATTTTCCTCTTGCGTGTTATCCACTGTCTGTGGGAACCATTCTACAATCTATGGAATTCTGAAAGTTGACAGCCAGTGTATCCACCATCTCCGTAACCACTTCTAACCTTGTCCTGGAGATTTACTGCCTTTCACTTCCATCCATTTCTCCAATATCCTTCTTTCTCAAATGCTAATTTCCTTCAATTCCTCACTCATGCTTGTCCCCCACCATTTCTGGGAGTTTTTTATATTTTCTGCTGTGAAGATAATATTTTAAAAATTTCTCAGCTGTTTCCTTATTACTCAGAATAATTTCTCCTGTCTCAATCTGAAGGGACCAATATCATTATTTGCTAATAGTTTCTTTTTTACATGTTTAGCTTGACATTCCCTGGCATCACTAATGACAGTAAACCAGGGTCACCATTGACTAAAAATTCAGCTGGACCAGCCACATAAACACTGTGGCTACAAGAGCAGGTCAGAGGCGGGGGATCCCACGGTGACTGACTCACCTCATGACACCTTTCCACCATTAACAAGTCAGGAATGTGATGGAATTCTCTCATCTTGAACAGATAAGAGCAACTCCGGAAAATCTCAAGCAGCTTGGCACCAGCAGGATAATGGATCCTGTTTGATTGGCAGCCCATCAATCACTCTGAGTGTTCATTCCCTTCACCGTGTCACAGAGTGGCAGCTGAGTGTTCCACAAAATGCACTGCAGTCACACAAAATGCACTGCAGTCACACACCTCGGTACCTCCCAAACCCATCAAAAAGGATTAAACTGGAAAGAATGTAGAAAAGATTTATGAGGATGTTACCAGGACTCGAGGGACTGGGTTATAGGGAGAGGTTGGGCAGGCTAGGACTTTATTCCTTGGAGTGTAGGAGACTGAGGGCTGACCTTATAGAGAGAGATGTATAAAAAATCATGAGGGGCATAGATAGGCTGAATGCACGCAGTCTTTTTCCCAGGGTTTGGAAACCAAGAACTAGAGGACATAGGTTTAAAGTGAGGGAGGAGAGATTTAATAGGAACCTGAGGGGCAACTTTTTCACCCAGAAGGTGGTCCATATATGGAATGAGCTGCCAGCAAGTGGTTGAGGTAGGGACGTTAACAACTTTTAACAGACAGTTGGACAGGTACATGGATAGGAAAGGTTTAGAAGGATATGGGTCAAACGCAGGCAACTGGGACTAGCTTGGATGGGCACCTTGGTTGGCATGGACCATTGCTGTGCTGTGATATGACCATGACAGAAGGGACAGGGGAACACCACCACCTACAGGTTCCCGTCCAAGTCACAACATCCAACATCCTGACTTGGAAATACATCGTTGCTCCTTCATCGACACAGGGTATCCTAGAACTCCCTCTCCAAAATCATCATGGGAGCACCTTCAACAGACAGCTGTGGTTCAAGGAAGCAGCTCACCACTCCCTTCTCAAGGCATTTAGGGAGGGGCAATAAATGCTGCTCCTGTCATCAGTGACAAGATCCCAATAAATGAACAACAAAAATATAGAATGATACAGCAAAGACAAAGATTCACTGTGGCCTTTCTTGTATACAGCTCTCCAGTCAATGCACTCTTTCCCCATGGCCTGCAGCATTTTCCTTTGTTGTATCCTGATCCCTTTTGAAAGCTCCTGTTGAACCTGTTTCACCGCCTTACAGGCAGTTTGCCTCAATCACAGCAATTCACTACAGAAAGGAAAATTTTCCTCATCTCCCTTCTGAACAATCCAGCAAGGATCTTCAAATTGTCTGTATCCTGGTTACCAGTCTTCCTCCTTTCAAAAAACTCCATTATTCATGAGCAAACTAGCTAATTAAGATGAGATAAAACACAGAAAATACTGGAAAAACTCAGCAGGTCAGGCAGCATCTAGGGAAAGAGAAGTGGTTAACATTTTGGGTTATGACCCTTCATTAAAACTGGGGTAGAGAGAGATACAAGTTAGTTTTCAGTAGGAGAGTGGGGGAGGGATGTGCTGAACAAAGGGAATATCTGTGGCAGGATGAATCAAAATGGTTTAATGGCCATGGTTACCAGCACTTTAAACTTCTGGGTCTGTGTACCAACCCAGCTGTCCTTTCACCTTCCTCACCCTCACTGGTTTCTCTTTCCCTTCTAGTTTCAGTAAGACCCACTTCCACAACCATACCTCATAGCAAATGTCTCTGATTCCAACTACTCATTACACAGACCCAGAAGTTTAAAGTGCTGAAGAGTTGCAGTGGAACTGAACATTGTGCAATCATCCATGATGAAAGGAAGGTCAGTAACACACCATGTGAAGATGGGTGGGCTAGAACACTGCTCTAGGAACTCCTGGGGCTGAGCTGATTGATCTCCGACAGCAACAATCAGACTCCTTTACGCCAGTTCTCCCTCCATCTATTGGAGTGCTTTCCTCTTGTGCTCATCAACTTCAGTTTTACCAGAGCTCCTGGATGCCACACTGGGTCAAACACTGCCTAGATGTCAGGACCAGTCACTCTCACCTCCCCCCTGGGGTTCAGCGCTTGGTAGCCCTGTCCATGGCAGTTACTGACGCACACCACTCTGACAGCACCTCCCAACCTCTACCAGGGTGCTTCATTGTCACTGGGTCTAAGTTCTGGGATTCTCTCCCCCACAGTATTGTGGGAGCACCTTCACCAGAAGGACTGGAGCAATCCAATGAGGTGGGTCACCACCACCTTCTCAGGGACAATTAGGGATGGTGAATGAATGTTTGCCTCGCCTAGGAGTGGTTGCTAGTTGTGGCACAGAATGACCACATCCTAAAATTCTCATTTATTATTAGGAGTGTTGGAAACACTTATTGAAAATATTTGATGACAATGAAAGAAGACACAATGCAATCCAGGGGCAGCTCAGTGGGTAAGATTCTCGACTCTGAACCTCAGGTCAAGTCCCACTCCAGAGGTTTGAGCACGAATGCCCTGACTGATACTCTGTTGAAGAGTTAGCTGCCTCTTGCCTCAGACTTCAAACTGATGTGCTGTCTGCATTCTTAACTTCACTTCGAAGCTGCTGTGGGCTTATCTGAAGTAGAATAGGGAGTTCTTGCCACTGTTTCAGCTAACGTTTATCCCTCAACCAACAAGCTAAAACAATGCTCATGTTTCTCACTGCTCCTTATGGCTTAAGTTTTCTTCTGTATTTATTAAACTAGAAAAGTGACTGCACTTCAGAAAGAACCTGGCTGAGGTCATGAAAAGTGCCAAGAACTGTAAGCCTCTTCACTTTGCATTGAAGATATGCAAAATGAGAAGTAAATAAATTAACTGTTTCCTGAATTTTGTGTTCACAAATCATCTGCAACTAATTCGGAAACATATTCAGGCTGTGCATTAATCACAGGTTCAGTTCTTTATCTGAAACACTTTCATCTGACATTTGGACAGCAGGAGTCCAGATAAGGAAAGACAAGCTCATGGTGAAGAGCTGGTAAATGGAAACCATAAAATATTAAGATTTTGTTATGCAGCTAAACAAAGGGGAAATTTGTTTTTCTGTAAGTTATTTCCAGCCTAAGCTGCTGGAATTGAGCTTAAAGGGTCCAGTTGTGCTCTGCCTCATTGCCCATGGAACATTATTCTTGCTTTTAGCTCAATCTGCAGCTGACTCATTTACAGGAGAGTTGATTCACCACAACCAGGTTCAATTCTGTCTCCACAGCATGCAGACCAAGGCTGGTGGGAAATGATGAGGAGCAGGAATCCTGGCCACACTTCCCTTCACTAAGTGTAGTAGCCCATAGCTGCTTGGCCACCAACATAGAGGAGAATTCAAACTCCAAGCCTTAGCCACTTACTGTAAAACATTGGCAGTGCCTCAGCATCTACCCACTAATGCTCAGTTATCTTGTCTTCTCTTCCACCTTTTGCATCTTTGAGTGAGAGCCTCACCTAGTTCCTCCTCGTAAAGTAAGTTAGACCACACACGCCAATGGCATCAACCAAACAGAAGTGAAACTTGCCCAGATATTCCCCTTGACAAGGAGAGGGTTAGATTCTTCCTCGTGTAGGCCAGCAGAATAGCTGATGCTTATGTGTAAAGTTTGTTTGATATAAGAAGCAGCAGCTCACAATAATGATGTCCTGTGCTAAATTATGTGTCTTTGTTGTGTACACCGTACTTGCACACATAGCTGTTGGCCAGAGTGGCAGCAGTAGGTTAAGACCTTTACCAGAATAGTAATGTTGGATCAGAAAGCCATGTTCTGTGGCTTCCGGCATGGGGTCAGCATGCTTTCCCACAATGACTGATTTCCTGTTCATTGTCTGACAGAAACATCTGTCACTCACTGCAGCACTTAAACAATGCGCCCTGACAACCATTAAAGTATGAATCATTAAAGGCTGGGGATAAGAGACAAAGTGTCCTGTACAATTACTCTTCAGGGATGAAGTTCTGCAAAGTCTATTTTTAGTGCATCAGTTGACACTTCTGTGGCATTGTTCTGCACGTTTCTCTCACAACATTGATAACCTAATTTGTTTTGGACGGGTTAGAGAGAGCTTTCAAATCCCGTGTGTGAGATGTTTACAGGAGCAGGCCGGGGACTGCACCATTGGTGGTGCAGTGGAATTCCCTGAGCCCTAAAATGAAAGAAAGGATAAAGGGTATAAAGCAGTTCCTGAGTAAAGTGCGACAGTTGGTTACAAATGATTCCTCAGTATTCTCCGGTTATACTCCTGTCATGATCCAATGTGTCATCAACGCAAACCTGGAGCAGCATTTTTGTACTAGACTGCAAAATAAAATTCGTTTTCAGATTTTTCAGTTTCCTTCAGTTCTGTAAATACAAAACAAAGGCATGTCCTGGATGGAGCTCGGTCTTGCTTATAATATTCAGTCATATTTTTGATGGGAATCACTTTGGGAACAAAAATGTGATAGTTACCTGCCTTTTGCCACCCTCCCATTTTGAGTAAAGGTATCTCACTGGCAGTTCTGTAAACTCCTTCTCCAGAATCTAAAGGTCTTTGGATGATGACAGGGAACTGGGAACAGGGATGATGACAGGGATCAGACCCAGGGAACTAAACAGTCTATAGCCCCATTGGTTTATCTAATACTAATTATCTAGTGATGCTGATAATATTCAAGTCTCTGAAAAGGGACTTGAACCCATAAAGCCTTGACTCAAGAGGTGAACCTGGGACCTATCAAGCTACAGATAACACTGATACTTCAATAAATCAGCCAAAGTATGAAGATTGGCTTTCCATGAATGACTGTCAAAACTGACCAAGAGTTGGGATGAGGAGTGACACGCAGTCCTTTCCCTGTGCCCTGATACCCCCTGGCATTGTCTAAGGTGACCATGGTACCCAATGGTTTCCACTTGCAAATGTGGCCACAATTGCAGGTGAAGAGGTGGTGTCACCTGCCTCTGTGTCCTTCCCGTGTGCCCACTTGCTGTGAATTATAACATTGTGATATTTCATTCTCAATGTTGCATTCTTCATTGTAAGTAAGTAGTCACTCTCACCAATACAGCACTGAAGAAGCAAGAGTGCAGAGGTGCAGCCTTACCCTCTCTTGCTGTGTACTCATTGTCCTCGATGAGTCGCGCAAGTCCAAAGTCTGCAATCTTGCAGCAAAGGTCCTCAGAAACCAGGATATTGGCTGCACGAAGATCCCGGTGGATGTAGTTCTTTTGTTCAATAAAAGCCATTCCCTCAGCAATCTGTGAACAAGAGTCATGGTTCAACTGGGAATCACATTCAGCAACTCGGTCTTAAAATGACAATATTGATTTGGTTCTCAGTGTGAACTTTATTTTGTTTATTTGAAATGATTCTTAAGGGCAAGAAGTTTTTAAATGTTTTAAATCCATTGCAGGGTTTAAATCACATTTTAAACAACTTTGCAAGTTACTCTTGCAGAAAGGAAATTTGATGAAAAAAATGAACATTTTCTCAGCCAGATCTTTGTTGATCCTACGTCAAAAGACGTTAAGGTCTCACTGCCACCAGTAACAATCAGTTTGCTTGCTCCTAGCATTCTGATTGGCCTACTCCAGCTTGACGTGTGTGTTGTGGTTCTGCTCCCTTCATTCTGTGCCTCCTCATGCTCTACAGTGACTCTAGCTCACTTCAATCAATAAAGCTGAGACAAGCCCCATTCATAGGCCAGGAGCCAAGCCAGAGCATTATTCTGCTACTTCCTCTTAATGAACGCAATGCAATCAGACCCTTTTATAATCTCTAAAAACTAGGCACTAATTAACTGTAAATTATCCTCATAATGAAAACAAAAAGTACTGGAAGTGCTCAGCGTTGGTGGCGGAGATATCTCTCTCTCCACCTCAACTGCTGAAGATATCCAAGGTTTTCAGATTTCCACCCTCCACTCTGAGGTGATAATGTGATGCAAGATGTAGTTTGAATTCACATTATCCTTACAATGACCTCACTTTAAAATAGAACAAGTTAACTGTGAATTATGCTGCCTATTTAACAACAAGCTACAAACGTCAAGACTTTATCGACTGTGAAATCTGAAGTGTTTCCAGAATAACTTTGATTGTTGCTGTTTGTGACTGTCTACTAAAACCGTATTCCACAGAAATTTTGCACTAACTGCATCTTTTGGCTGATTGGGAATGTAGGCCTGCTTCCCACACACTCGGTCTTCTGCTCAAAGCCTTTCTTTCATTTCCATGTTGGGCATTGATCTTTCCTTGGAACTATAGTCTGGGGATGTGGGTGTACCTGGGAAGGGCAGGTAGCGATTGCCCTCCTGAGCTGTCCTCCAACTAGACAATCCGCAACACGCTCTCCAACGCTTCCATAGCTTTAAGGATGCCCAATTAACAATTGGTTGGGCTTTTATGAAAATCCAGTCATTTCATGGATTATATTTTAGAAGTGAATCTGATAGTAACTTCTAATTTTGATATCTTTAAAGTGAATTAAAATCCTTCAACTGGTGCAGCAGAATGCCATGAAATGTGTGTGTGTGATTTAGTCCAGTAATACAACCTGACTGCTCTCACATCCTTACATGAGAAACTCAGGGAAATCTTCTCAGAAGATACTTCTCAGATTCACAAGGATGTTGCCGGGACTGCAGGGCATGAGTTATAAGGAGAGACTGGATAGACTATGACTGTTTCCCCTGCAATGAAGGAGGCTGAAGTTTATAAAATCTTGAGGGGCATAGATAAGGTGGATGGTCACAGTCTCTTTCCCAGGGGAGGGGAGTCTAAAACCAGAGGGCACGGGTTTAATGTGAGAGGGGAAAGATTTAAAGGGAATCTGAAGGACAAGTTTTCCACACAGAGCGTGGTGGGTATGTGGAACGAGCTGCCAGAGGAAGTGGTAGAGGCTGGTATAATTATAATGTTTAAAAGACGTTTGGACAGGTTCATGGACAGGAAAGGTTCAGAGGGATATGGACCAAATGTGGGCAAATGGGACAAGCTCAGGTGAGCAACTTGATTGGCAAGGACGAGTTGGGCCAAAGGGCCTGTTATCCAAGCTGATTTGTTCCATGACTAACATTTCCTCGTAATTAAAGGTTTGTTTGTCATACTATGAAGTATTGTAAATACTAAGAATGATCATGTAACTTGCCGTATGGAAGTGTCTGCACTCACTGGCAGAGCTCAATGTCACCTTGGACATTGCAGCAAAACTAAAGCTCATCAAAAGCTGGAAGCAATGTCTGTTAGAAAATCTCTTAAACCCACAGAGCTAATTCACCCCATCAGATGCACAGCAAATGATGTCACTTCCTGCACTCTGGGCTAGAAAAACCCAGGTACTCTCCGTGGAGAAGGTCATGAAAGCCAAGGGATTAAGGGAAATGAATAGTGATGTATTGGAACATATCACATTACAAAAGAGGAGGTGCTGGTGATCTTAAAGCATATAAAAGTAGATAAATCCCCGGGGCCTGGTCAAATATATCCCAGGACATTGTGGGAAACCAGGGAAGAAATCGCAGGGGCTCTGGTAGAGATATTTGTATTGTCTTTAGCCAGGGGTGGGGTACCAGAAAACTGGAGGATAGCCAATGTTCTGCCTTTAATTAAGAAAGGCCACTAGGACAGGCCAGAGAACTACAGGCCAATGAGCCTAACATCAGTGGTGAGAAGGGTACTGGAGAGGATTTTGAGGGACAGAATCCACATGCATTTGGAAAGGCAAGGACTGATTAAGGATAGTCAACGTGGTTTTGTGAATGGAAAGTTGTGAGGTAACAAAGAGGATTGATGAGGGCAGGGTAGTAGATGTTGTCTACATGGACTTTAGTAAGGCCTTTGACAAGGTCCCACGTGGTAGGCTGGTCTGGAAGGTTAGATTATAAGGGATCAGAGTGAGCTAGCCAATTAGATACAAACTTGACAGTGGAAGGAGTCAGGTGGTGGTAGTGGAGGGGTGTTATTCAGATTGGAGGCCTGTGACCAGTGGTGTGCTGCAGGCAGTGCTGCTGGGAGCACTGTTGTTTTGTTATCTATGTTAACGGTTTGGACGACAATGTTTTTAATGTGGTTAGTAAGTATCCGGATGACACCAAAAGTAGTGGTGTATTGGACAGTGAAGAAGGTTTTCTAAGATTACAGCAGGATCTCGATGAACTGGGGAAGTGGGCCAAGGACTGGCAGATGGAATTTAACTTGGGCAAGTGCGAGGTGTTGCACTTTGTTCAGTTAAACCAGGGCAGGGCTTACACAGTAAATGGTTGGACCCCGCATGTGATGTAGAACAGAGACCTAGGGGTACAAGTACATGGTTCCCTGAAAGTGGTGACACAGGTAGACAGGCTGGTAAAGAAGGAGTTTGGCACACTTGCCTTTATCAGTCAGGTCACTGAGTACAGGAGCTGGGATGTCATATTGCTGTGCAAGTTGTTGGGGAGACCACACTTATAGTATTGTACTCAGTTCTGGTTGCCCAGCTATAGGAAGGATGGCATTAAGCTGAAAAGGTGCAAAAAGATTCACGAGGATGTTACTGGGACTGGAGGGCTTGACTTATAAGGAGAGACTGAATAGGCTGGGACTGTTTTTCCTTGAGTGTAGGAGGCTGAGGGGTGACTTTATAGAGATATATGAGATCGTGAGGGGCGTAGATGGTCACAATCTTTTTCCCACGGTTGGGAAGTCTAAAACTAGAGGGCATAGATTTAAGGTGATATTTAAAAGGGACCCAAGGGGCAACTTCCTCACACAGAGGGTGGTGGGTATGTGGAACGAGCTGCCAGAGAAAGTGATAGAGGCAGGTACAATTGAAAAGTTTAAAAGGCATTTGGACAGGTACATGGATAGGCTTAAAGGGATATGGGCCAAATGCAGGCATGTGGGACTAGCTCAGATAGACATTTTGTTTGGCATGGATGAGTTGGGCCAAACGGCCTGTTTTTCCATGTTGTTTTGATTCTATGACACTAAGACCCAGTCTTTCAGCCCCCTTCCCTTGATATCAACCAGCACCCCAATTACCCTCATCTCCCAGCTTCCCAGAGCTCACACCCAATTGCCCTAATTAACTCAACTCAGTCTCTTGATTCCCCAGCTCAATTCCCAGATCCCTGAACGCCTCTCCCCACCCAATCCTTGACTCACCAAGGTCACTATCACCCAAATCCTCAATGCACCAGTCCTCTCCCCAGGCTCTGAGCAGGTCCCCTCTTCCCCTCAATCTCAATGGAAGACGGTGGTCCACCCTACAACACACCTGTTGGAGAGCTCAGCAATCTCCAGGCTGATATCTGCCATGGAAGTGAGAAGATTTTGAAACTTTGACAGAAGACATTTTCTACAAATAGGATGAACTTACATAGTTTGACATGACAGCAAATGGATCAATATTGCCCGTAGTCCTCATCCACCTGTATTCACTAACTCTTCACACAATATCTCCCTCTTATATAACTTCATCTGGTTGAAGTCATGGATTCCAACCCTCTATTATTCTTGTACTGGACCTTTCCTGGAACACTTTCTGTAAGGACTCTGCTCAGTCAGTGTTCCCGCATCAGGAGAACATCTTTCATGATCCAATCAACTCAAGAGGAAAGTTTATTTATTAATATATAATGTTGGTTAAATGAGACTGTCGTTTCCCTCTGCCAGACCTGCTCAATGTTCCCAGGATTTTCTGGATTTTCTTTTAGCTTTAACTCATGGATATTTAATTCTAAAATTATTTTTCCACCTAAAGTTCCTGATTCAGTCCATTTACTTCCTTTCCCTTTGTATACTCCCTGTTATTTAAAAAATCCTGAAGACAACATTGCAATGGCCTAGAGACCTGGACACGGAGCAGTGTGATTTTTGTTACTATGTTTCCAGAGTGGGAAGCCATTGTGACCCATTCCAGAATTCAGCTGGAACCTTCTGGTGGGATTCTGCATCAGCCCTGTCTGGGAAAATGCCATTCCTCATGCAATGCCTGATTCGCAACATTGTGGGAAAATTAGAAAGGTTCTTGTGGGAACGGCTGTTGTCAGGCACTCCCAGGAAACGTGGGCCTTCATGTTCTGGGACTCCACAAAGGCAAGGCTTTTACTTACTTTACATTCTAGGTCTCTCCCAGTCCTGCAGTAGTGACCACTCCATCACACCCACCCACCAATGTCACCCCCACCATCTGATCGTCTCCAACTTTCAGATCTTTCTCTCTGACCCTCCGGTCCCCCAGGAGCCTCCCAGTCCCACAACACCCATGAAAGGGGCCCGGATTTTGTCAATGTCCCTCAGACACTTAGCTGGTCACCAACCCAATCTTAGGCCCTGATCAGTTACTTGTGATGTAGTTATTGGTACAGCACTGCCACATACAACTCATGTGCCCATTCAGGGGTACTAGAATTTCTTGGCCAATATATCACAGAGTCATAGAGTGGTAAGGCACAGAAACAGGCCCACCATGTCCATGCCAACTTTTTGCCCATCTCCACTAATCCCACTTGTCCACATTAGGTACATATCCTTTTATGCCTTACCTATTTAAATGTCTGTCTAAGTGTCTCTTGAACATATTGGTTGTATCTAATTTCACCACCTGCACTGGCAGCAAGTTCCAGAGGTCAATCGTTCTCCATTCCCACTTGGTTTGGAAACTACAACCATGGGAAACAGATTCTGCTGACTTATCCTACCTATCAGAGTACAAACCTCCATGAGGTCATCCCTCAGCATCCTTCACCCCAGGGAAAACAAGCCCAGCTTATCAATTTCTTCCCATAACTAAAGTCCTCCAATCCAGACAACATGCTGGTGAATCTCCTCTGCACTCTCTCCAGCACAGCCACATCCTTCCTATTGCGTGGTGACCAGAACTGCACACAGTGCTCCAAGTGTGGTCTAACCTGGGTTTTGTAAAATTGCAACATAATGTCCCACCTTTTATACTCTATGCCCCGACCTATGAAGGCAAGAATACCACATGCCTTCTTCACCAACCTATCTATCTGTGTTGCCATTTTCAGGGAACTATAGACTTGAACCCCAAGGTCCCTCTGTTCATCTACATTCCTTAGTGCCCCACCATTTGCTGTTCATGTCCTACCCCTATTTAGCTTCCCAAAATGCATCACCTAATGAATAATTCTTGCCCCTGCAGAATACGGTCAGCTGCTGTCTCAGTGTTCTGAGGTTGTGTGAGTGGGTTACGAAATAAGTGTGAGGCCATTGCTAAAGGGTTTTATTCAGTCATAAATCCTACTTCAGAACACAGATCATACATTCCCCCAGTGCAGACATTAACAGTTGGCTGCGTGTTCCATCCCTTTCCTTAAATGTCCCTGTTGGACATAGTGTTCACTAGCCAGGAAATGGAATGGTATTTCTGCATTTCATTGTGATCGATCTCAGTTGACCTAGCTATTACTTCTGGACTGTATTTTTATCTACTTTGCCCTTTCCTGTGCCACATCAAAGGCCGAGATGTTTGTGCACCGTGACCTCAGAGCTAGCCCCTCCCTCTTCACTGTAAATAAAGTGTCAATCACCCTGAACTTGGCTCTGAGCTCAGCTGTGTATTTTTGCACTCATTTTATGCTTGTGCTTTTTTGCACACATTTGGTTCCTCCTTGAACTCTAGCACACCACATAAAGACTCCTTGCCTCGAATATGCTGCATGCTTCTTTGCAAAAAAGCTTGTGCAGTGTAGAGGTGTGGTAAGCATTGTTATCTCTGCCTAGCTTTTGTTAGCATTTATGTAGCAACGGGATGTGGTTGAGGTGCTTGATGGCACACCATGCAATTGTTTAGGTTTTTATTGATAGCATAGAGCCATAGAGTAATATAGCACAGAGAGATGCCTTTCAGCCCATCTCCTCCATGCTGACCATGGTGCTCACCAAGCTAGTCCCATTTGCCCATGTTTGGCCCATTTCCTTTTAAACCTTTCCTGTCCATGGACTTATCCAAATGTCTTTTAAATGCTGTTATTGTACCTGCCTCAACCACTTCCTCTGGCAGCTCGTTCCACACACCCACCACCCTCTGTGTGAAGACATTGCCCCTCAGGTCCCTTTTAAATCTTTTGCCCCTCGCCTTAAACCTGTGCCCTCCAGTTTTTAGATGCCTTCCCTGGGAAAAAGACTTAGTGCATTCACCTTTCTATACTCCTTCTGATTTTATACATATTTTGCCACTGCCCAAGTCTCTTTAACAGTGTTAAACAAATCTATTTGATACCATAGAATGAAATGCTTGGCATTCCTAGTGGTGATTCTAAATGTGCTTTTATAGAGAGAGAGGGAAAAGCTGAAACTTTCAGACTGAATCAGAACAAAAAAGTGTCAGAAACACACAGCAGCTGCTTCAACATCTGGCAGGAATGATGATGACAGAAGCAGAAAATTACAGATGCTGGAAGTATGAAACAGAAAGTTCTGGAAATCCTCAGCAGGTCAGGCAGTGTCTGTACGGAGAGAAGAAGAGCTGATGTTTCAGCTCAGTTTCCCATCCACACTTCCTGATGACCATTTTGACTTGGAATATTCAACTGAGCTGTTTTTGATGAAATGTTTCACCCAGAACATTTCAGGCACTTGCCGAACCACCATCCAATTCCAGCATTTCCTGTTTTGACTCCATCGCTACCCCAGGTACAGTAACTCACCTGTGCCGCCATGTCGATCAGCTTATATATGTTGAGCCTTGATCCTAAAGATGTCTTCAGAAAATCAACTAAACTACCTAAAGATAAGATAAGATATCTTTATTAGTCACATGTACATTGAAATACACAGTGAAATGAATCTTTTGCATAGTGAACAACAGGAAGATAAGTACCACAACAGCCTGCAAAACACATCTGATTGATGAAGTCATCAACTGTATTGCATTATTATTTTAAATACAATTGCTAAGGTGAGTCTATCCATATTTAATGGGAAGGTGCAATACCTAATCTCCTGTGGTGTGGGCAAGGAGCCTCCTTTTGCCCAGTGGACACAATTGCTGATGGTGATATTCATTTTCTCAATGTCCAGACAAAATCAATATGTGCAGAAGAGATGCTGAGAGCCCGTTCCCCAGATTGAGAGTCAAGGGTTTGTGGGCAGCATGTCAGGGTAAGTAGTCACCCATTTAGGACTGAGATGAGGAGCAAGTTCATCACTCAAACAGTTGTGGATCGTTGGACTTCTCTACCCCAGAAAATGTGGATGCCCAGATGTTGGTTATATCCTGAGGTTGGTACATGTCTGGCAGTAAAGGAATCAAGTATTGTGGGGGGCAGATGGGCAATGTGGACAAGCCAAAGGACCAGCAATGGTCTGACTGAGAGGCAGGGCAGGGCAGAGGGTCTGAATTGCCTCCCGGAACTGGCTCATGTGTCATAGTTGGCAGTGGAAGGCACATGGTTCTGAACTATCAGACCAAAGGCATTCTGGGAGGCCATTCAGCCCCTCTGCCTCGCTCTGCATTTCAGTAAGATCATAACTGAGTGATGAACTCTGTGAACACACCACCATTTTAGAAGGACATGGCTACAAGCCCGAATAATTGATGTGCTTTAAACTGTCTCCACATTTAACTAATACTTCTGTTAAAACAGCAAAGACAGAAATTAGATCATTTGTGACTGTTAATGACAATGGAGTGCACCCAGTTTTGGGGGGCTAATTTGTACAACAACATGACCTTGTTTTACTAAAGTGTGTCATAAAACTTCCATCCAGTCATTTCCTGGGGAATTTATAAAACCCACAGAAGTACTAACAGGGAGACGTTTCATCCACAGTTGCTTTAATGTAAATCTACACATAATGACAATGCAATTCCAAGACGGAATGGACAGGAATGGGTAACTCCATTCTTTCCCAAATCTCATGACTGTTTTGCTGGAAGTGACTAAGATTGACTTGAAGTATGTAACTCACATATGACTGTTGTCCACTCACTGGGGGACCTTTCTCACCCAGAGAGCGGTGAGTACCTGGAACACACTGCCGGAGACAGTGGCGGAAACATTCAAGGGGTGTTTGGATGAACAGTTGAATCACCCAGGCCCTGGGCCAAGTCCTGGAAGATGGGACTAATCCGATGGATGCCCATGTTCAGGGTGGACAAGGTGGGCCGAATGGCCTGTTCCCAGACGGTATGACTCCATGACTCAATGACACTACGTTTCTGATGAAAATACCTGCTTCTCAATCACCTCCACATGTGGATTGCTCACTGAGTGATCTCAGGGATGAGACAAGTCTCCACCTGAATATCTCCACAGCTATCTACAGTTACTTTAGACTCACTGCATCTGCCGTTTTTGAATTTTTTTGAGCTTAATAGAATTGGGAATTAAGAGATATGTGGATTGGTTGGGAAAGTGGGTGGGGCGAGGCAGGGCAGGGACAGCACGCTCCCACTGATAGTAGGATAGGTTCCCAGAGCTGACTCACTTCCTCCTGATATTGTTTCTTATGTTTCAGGATGAATCTGAGTTTATGGGGAGAGAAACAGGGCAGAGACCAGAGGGATAGTCATGTCTGGAGGTGACAAGCGCAGGGATAAGCTATGGTGAGGGACTGAGTCAGATAATGTAACACGGGTGGAAACTGGTTGTCTCACTGGATATAACTGATGCTCCACTCTGGGTCACATCGGCACCAGGATTGTGAACAGTCTGGTTCAGTTTCAGATAGATGTTGGGAAGTGGGAGGGGGGTGGGTAGAGTCCAGGGTGGTGAGTATTGATTGTGACTGAGTCAGGGATCACACATTGAACAGGGAGATGAAGAGAACTTCCTTCTCTCAGGGATCATGAATCTGGAAGTCTCTGCCTTAGAGAGCAATGGAGGCAGAGTCATCCATGGTAGGGATGGGTGGACATTTCAACTACAGTGGAGTCAAAGGGTATGGTGAGGGAGAGAACAGGACCAGATGTTGATACTAAGGTTGGATCGTCTGTGAAGTTATTGACTGGTGGAGCAGACTCGAGGAACTGAATGACCTATTCCAAGAAAATTGCACTGGTCTTCCCAATTATTATTTGAAGAAAGTTCTGACCATCCAGTCCTGCACGTCAAGTTTCAGCCTGACAATTAAAGTTAGTGGAGGGATCCAGAGAAATGGCAAACTAGAGATGGATGTGGTCAGCATTTCCTCAGCTGGTGTTGCTGAGGGTCATCTTGTGGGTGAGAGATAGGAGAGGTAGATCCATGGGTCACCAAAGGGAGTGGGCAGGGTGAGGGAATCCGCTGCCACTCACCCTCTGGCCATGACTGAGTTGGCACGGTCAGAAACAGTGACCCTGCCCAGTGACACCGTGGGGAAGGATGGTGTGGACATGTTGTCAAAGGTTGTGATGGGTTGAAAAGGGCAAGGAGAGATTCACCTTTGTTCCATTCACAAATCTTAATATTTTGAATTCCATAAAGCAATCTGGTTTGGAGCAATCCCTTCCTGCAAGCGAAGTTAATGATTGAATACAAGAAGTAATTGTAATAAAACCAGCCAGGAGCCTGCCAGCTGCAGCTGAATCTAAAGCAATGAAGAGGCATGTGGCCCTTGTGTTGGGATGTGACAAACTGTCACTGTGAAGAGTGGTATTGCACACAAGGGACGCAAATGTTGTGACTAGTTACCATGGCAGGTAGGGGTTAGTTCGTCCAATGCTTCTGGTGGGCTCTTCCCCCAATGCATGGCCCTGCCATTTATTCATTCAGATTTACTGGAACCTTGTTCAATTAAATAGAAGCAGCAGCTTAACCATTATCTCTGCTTTGCAATGTAAAATATAATAGTGGGAAATGGGTCATCTTTCATGTTGAACTCCACCCAACAACATCAGCGAGTGTGTGCTGGCAGTGTGCTCGAGTACGGCCCTGACAATGATTTCAGATCCAAACCTCAGATTCACCCTTTCTCCATTAACCACACAATCTTCCTCAACAATACTCTGAAATTGTCCTTTGTCAGTGCTGGTGCCAAAATGCAGTTGTTTAGCAAATTCAAGGTCAGTTTTATTCTCTGGAACACATGTCCACAGGGATCTGAATTTGTACAGCTGAAATACATGTAATTTTAGATCAACTCTCACCGGAGAGAGCATAGTACATCATGACCTCTCCCCGAACTCAGCTCCAGACCTTTCAAGTTTTAATTTGGCATTAGACACCATCATGGGCCAGATTCAGAGTGAATCTAATTTGCTTCAAAAACACTTCAATCAACAACATGGCTTCTTGACACGAGGTTACCAATTAACACAAATTAGTGTCAAAATGTGGCCGTTCCAAGCAGTACATTGAGAACACAGCAGGAGCTGGGCAAAACAGCCCAACTTAAATCCAGTTAGGATTTTTGCAATTAGTGAAAAATTCTTTGATCTCATGTTTAGCTGCAACAGAGCAACAGGTAGATAAAAAGCCACAGTACAAACCAATCCACAAAGAACATTTCGACACCATTAAGCAACTCAGCCCCCAACTTTCCTGTAAAAAACTGAAAGGTAACAGAATGTTCATGAATGAGGTCGAGATCGTTTGTCGAGGGTGACTTTGATTTTTATACCCATTGGCAGATGAAGCAAGGGACCATTGAGGAGGAGAGCAAGGCATGGAGTTTTAATGATTCCAGCAACATTCTGAGGCTACAATTTTCATGTGAATCCACCAAACCATTTCAACATTTTTAACAAAACCAGTTTGAAAGGGAAGCAAGACCGGGGAAGGCCCAATAGTTGGCAGCGACGGAGGAGTCAGAGGAGGGAGCTTGGGGAGTGCGAAGTGGGCTGCAGAGTTCGAGATGAGGGAAACGTTCACAGTGTTGGTTCTCGCAGAGAACTGGCAGTGAAGCTGGGAAGTTAGGAGCTAAATGGAAAGGGAGTCAGGAGGAGGTGACTCTGGGGTCAGGCTGAACCTGGGAGGGGATGAGGGGAACAGAGGGAAACATGAGGAGAAGCTCGGCCAAGGGAGAATTGAAGAGCATGGCCTCAAGGAATCCATCCTGTGCCACATGGTTGTTGTGGGCCAGACAATGGAAGCTCATCATCGATACTTTGCTGCATCCATCACACTTGTGTTTGCTTTTCATGTCACAGTAAGACAGAACACAGACCTGGGCGTCCCCTCCATGGAACCCAGTGGTTCTAAGGTCGTGGTCGTGCTGGAGAGAGTGCAGAGGAGATTCACCAGGATGTTGCCTGGACTGGAGGACTTTGGTTATGGAGGGAGAGTGAATAGACTGGGCTTGATTTCCCTGGAGTGAAGGAGGCTGAGGGGAGACCTGAGGGAGGTGAGTAAAGTTATATAAAATTATAAGGTTAGATAGTCAGTATCTTTTTCCCTTGGTAGGGGTACCAAGAGCAAGAGCACAGGTTTAAAGTGAGAGGAAAGGCGATTTGAGGGGTTAGTTTTTACACAGAGAGTGGTTGGTATCTGGAACTCACTGCTGGAGGAGGTGGTGGAATCCGATACAGTCACTACATTCAAGAGGCAGTTATACAGACACTTACATAGGCAAAGCAGAGAAGGATACAGTCCTAATGTGGGCGCATGGGATTGGTGCAGATGGGCAAAATGGTCGGCATGGAGGTATTGGGCCGAAGGGCCTGTTTCTGCACTGTACGACATGGTGATGCGTGATCCACAGAGGAGAGCTATGCAGAACCAAAACCCTGGACACCAGACCCTGGACCCCGGACCCCAGACCCTGGACCCCAGACTGGACCCTGTACCCCGGACCCCGGACCCCAGATCCCAGACCCTGGAACCTGGACCCTGGGCCCTGGACCCCAGACCCTGGAGCCTGGACCCCAGATCCTGGACCCTGGACCCCGAACCCCGCAACCCAGACCCTGGACCCTGGACCCTGGATCCTGGACCCCGGACTCTGGACCCCGGACCCTGGACCCCAGACCCCGGAGCCTGGACCCCGGACTCTGGACCCCGGACCCTGGAGCCCAGACCCCGGAGCCTGGACCCTGGAACCTGGAACCCGGACCCTGGACCCTGGAACCTGGATATCGGACCCCGGAGCTAGCGCCAATTTAAAACTCTCCTTATGATCACAACCTGTGGCCGCACCCCTACCACACCTCAAGCTTGACCAGCCCATCCTACACCCCCACACCATGCCCCACCTACCCCTGGACTTCCGTTCACCATGACCCACCCAACAACCTGTGATCTGCGCTCACAACCTGTCTCTGATGAAGGGTTTCTGACCTGATACATTAACTCTGGATAGGAGTCAGCACAGACATAGTTGGGCTGAAGGGCCTGTTTCCAGTTTATGTGGCCCTGACTCTATGATTGAAGTTGTGGAACCAAATGGAGACCTTATTGTTTCAGTGTTAATGCAAAATGTGATGTAACCATTGAAGGACTAAACTGGTGTTACACAAACAGTAATTCTAACTTCTCTTCAAAACTAATGAACATTTACAATGGGTCAAATATTTTCCTAATATTTACTGCTTCTGAAATCCACTTAGAGCATAGAACACTACAGCACAGTCCAGGCCATTCGGCCCATGATGTTGTGCTGAC
This sequence comes from Pristis pectinata, assembly GCF_009764475.1. Lineage (NCBI taxonomy): Eukaryota > Metazoa > Chordata > Chondrichthyes > Rhinopristiformes > Pristidae > Pristis > Pristis pectinata. The sequence continues at coordinate 1,431,097 of NC_067426.1, forward strand.
ATTTTATCCTGCTCTAAGATCTATCTAACCCTTCCCCCCCACATAACCTTCCATCTTTCCATCATTCATGTGTCTATCTAAGATTCACTTAAATGTCCCTAATGTATCTGCCCCCACAACCTCTGCCGGCAGTGTGTTCCACCCACCCACCACTCTGAGTAAAAAACTTACCCCTGACATCCCCCTTATACCTTCCTCCAATCACCTTAAAATAATGCCCCCTCGTGTTAGCCATTTTCACCCTGGAAAAAAGTCTCTGACTGTTCGCTCAATCTATGCCTCTTATCATCTTGTACACCTCTATCAAGTCACCTCTCATCCTCCTTCTCTCCAAAGAGAAAAGCCCTAGCTCGCTCAACCTCTCCTCATAAGACACGCTCTCCAATCCAGGCAGCATCCTGGTAAATCTCCTCTGCAACATCTCTAGAGCTTCCACATCCTTCCTATAATGAGGCGACCAGAACTGAACACAATACTCCAAGTGTAGTATTGTACTTCATTCCTAACATCTATTCAATATTGAACCCACCATTGTGTGAGTCAAAGGTTCACAGGAACCATCCTTCTCCTGATTGACTCTCAGTCATTCACTGACCTGTAGTGGAGATACATCCTACAAATTAGTCAAAGGGTCATTCGGTCAGTGAAGGGAACAAACTGAGATCTGCTCAAACAGGGGACACGGTACAATGACCTGTATTTCACCAATAAAGGCACAAGGAATGAATCGAACCACACTGGGACTGTGGTTAATGTATACATGTGTGCTTGGCGAACATTCATTACCTACCCAATTGTACCTGAACTGAATGGATTTGCTGAAGCACGTTGTGGGCATTGAAGTTTCAACCACATTCCAGTGGGTCTGTAGCCGCAGACAGACCAGGCTGAGTCATCAGATGTCATCCCCTCAGGGGTATTAGTGAACTGGACAGGTTTCTATGACAGGCTGGTGGTTTCATGGTCACTGTTATTGACACCAGCTCTTTATTCTAGATTTATTTAATTACTTAAATTCCTCAGATGCCTTGGAGCCGTGTTTAGACTCGCAGACATTCTGAGCTCAGGTGATTTACAACAGGTGAAGTTAGATCATATGCTCACATCTCCCCACAATGACAACGGAAACCACAAGGCTCTCTTCAATCATCAAATCGACTATATAACATTATTATTTATAAAAATCCAGCTGAGTCTGGCTATTGTCTGAAACTTGAAGTACTTTTTTGTCTGAGAGTTCATTGAATCGTGTTAATGTCTGTGCTCTCATATTTAAAAATAGTTTGCAATGACTTTTAGTATTTTCAGTCATTTAACAAACAAGTCTTGTTACTGAAGATGCATCTGATCTTCTGTGGCATGTGTTGGATATGCACAAAGGTTCCAGCTTGGAAAACAACCACTGACTGTACATGACCAACTGGGTGGAACTTCCTGATGTGAGTTGGCTCCCTTATCATTCCTTTGTACTGTTCCCTGTGTCCTTCCTTTATTCAGGAATAAATAGAATTCAATAGCTACATTTGCAAGGGAGTCTTATATCTTGAGTAGTCAAAAAATTAATAACTTTAAACTATTTAACTGGAGCTGAAATGAGTGACTGTTGCACTGAATGTGTAGAGCTGTGCTAATAATAAACTCTGCTCACTATTACTTATCCATGGGAGTTGACAATGGGCAACATTTTCTGATATTTGCTTCTATTAAAGCTTTGCTCCCCCAAGTCATTAGCATAACTGGGTTTGCGGCTATACAGAAAAGCCTGCAGCATTCTATTTTTTAACTCCAGGATTGAGTTCAGTGGTCAGCCCAGGAAGATTCAACTCTTCTCACACAGCCAATGAATTGTGTCTGATAGGCCCTAGTCTAATAACACAAGCCTTCACAGGAAATGAAAATGTCACACCAACGTACTCTTGTTCTAATTAATGCAAGACGTGAGAGGGTACTGGATCTGACACTTACAAACGGCGTGCCTGAAAATACCTCCTCTTAATATCTCAAATGCAAAAGAAAAAGGAATGTTTTCCAATCTCACAACTTCATCCCAACAAAAATAACAGTAATTGATTGTTTTCTTAATCTACCACTATAAGCACTTGTTTGTTGCTTTTCAGTGTGGTAGGGTAAGTACTGGAAATAACATGCCGAGAATGCCTTCATCAGAGCCTCGTGTCTTGAAACTTTACACGAGTCACATTTACCAAAGTACATGACAAGCAAATTGGTTAAAGCTTTATTCATGTATGTGTTCTCTTCTCAAGTTTGCACAAACTATTTTGTGTTCTCAAAGACATGCCTGCGGCACGCTTGTCTTCAATGGTCAGGGCACTGAGTATAAAAGTCGGGAAGTCACGTTGCAGCTGTGTAAAACTTTGGTCAGGCCACATTTGGAGTATTGTGTGCAGTTCTGGTCGCTGCACTGTAGGAAGAATATGGTGAATTTGGAGAGAGTGCAGAGCAGATTTACCAGAATGTTGCCTGGATTGGAGTGTAAGGGGAGGTTGGACAGACTTGGGTTGTTTTCTCTGGAGCGTCGGGGGCTGAGGGGAGACCTGATAGAAGTGTATAAAATTATGAGAGACATAGATAGGGTAGCTCGGATCTTTTTCCCAATGTGCAAGTGTCAAATACTAGAGGGTATAGCTTTATGATGAGAGAGGGAGAACTTAAAGGAGATTTGCATGGTAGGTTTTTTACAAGCGAGAGGTGGATGCCTGGAATGCACTGCTAAGAGAGATGGTGGAAGCTGATACGATAGCAAGGTTTAAGGGCATTTAGACAGGCACATGAACAGGCAGAAACTGGAGGGATACAGACCTTGTACAGGGAGATGGGAGTAGTTTAGATTGGCATCATGGTCGGCACAGACATGGTGGGCCGAAGGGTCTGTTCCTGTGCTGTACTGTTCTATGTTCTGTGTTCTGTGCTCTATATTCTATGTATGAGATACAAAAGCTTAAAAACACGTCCCATCGAGCACAAGGACGGCTACTATCCTGCTGTTATAAGAGTGTTGAATGGACCTCTTGTATGATAAAGATGGACTCTTGACCTCACAATCTACCTTGTCATGGCCCTCGCGCTTACTGTCTGCCTGCACTGCACTTTCACTGTAGCTGTGACACCAAATTCTTCATTCTGTTATTCTTTTCCCTTGTATTATCTCGATGTACTGATGTTTTGAAATGATCTGTATGGATGGCATACAAAACAAACTTTTTCACTGTACCTTGGCACATGTGACAATAATAAACCAATTACCAATTATCAATTACCAATTATGAATATCTCATTAGACTGTATTTACAAAATGGAAATTTCACTACTAAGACTTCATCTTGAGTCTTTAAGCTGTAATCTACCTGAATGTTGATAAAATCATTAATTAAGTAAAAGGAAAATTATGTTTTCCTTTGGCAATTGTTTCAGTCCAACTCATTTATATAAAGGTCGTTGTTTGTGCCAGAAAAGTTCTAACACAAATACATTTCTCCAGGGATTTTTATTTCCCATGGAAAAGAAATGTCAGCCATGTTTCTCAAAGAAAATCTGAGTGCAGAGCCATGAACTAATCTGGCAGTTGTGCAGCGGGAACAACACTGAGTGCCCGATCACTCAAAGCCGTTGTATCCAGAGTTACGAACAGTGACGTTCTGGAGTTTTGCAGTTTGATTTGCTCTTGGTTTAGTGCATTAAGGTACAGCTTCACTTAGTGAAGTAGGAACCCAGAAATACAGCAACTAAATGACCTAATTTACTGCAGCCACAGCCCAGACGTGCTCACACTTCAATAAGATATCATTTTCTCATCGGTTCTCATTTTGCAGAAATTGAACATTTGGGGTGCAATCCCTATATCACACACATTTCAAATGAGAGCAACGGTGGGACCCTGGTAGATTGGTCTGCTAGCTTTGTTAATCAAGGTGCAACATATTGTAGATTTAGAAGCAACTTCCAAAGTGTTTCATCCACTGGAACCCTGTGGGAGTGCAGGGGTTTGGTGTTGAAGCCCATTGAGAGGGGTTGCTGTGATCAGCCATGGCTCACAGGGAGCCTGCAGGGGCTGACCTGCCTCCCCTGGCTGCGAATTGCAGTTAGGCTTTACCTTGAGATCCCAATCTCCAGTTCTTTCTCTGGGATACTTGCTGATGCCATGGTGACAGGATAGAGCGTAGTGGTGTTGGGAGCTGAAAACTTTTAAAAAATATAATAAAATAAGTTATCAATCTTAAATGGGCTTCCTGGGGAGGTGAGACAACCCATAAAGGCGTTTTTGCATCTCCTCAAAGCTAATTCAAACCTGGAGGCATGTTCACTGCGAGGCTTTTCAACAACGAATCAAGCAGTTTGTGAAATCCATGAACATGGAAGAGAAATGGGAAAGCAATAAGGGGCATAGAAGAGGGAACAAAATATTCCAAAATTATGAACAGGGCAAAGGAAAATGAACAATTGGTCCCAAGATACTGTTTAGAAGGCACTGTATAGTGTGCATAAAGGAAGATACCATGCTGTATTTAATGAGTGCACTGCAATAATTCAACCAAAAGGATTAAAGGAGCTGGTCACTTATCCATGAGTTGACACTTTACCATTTGCCATGTACTCTGTGATGATGTAAATTGGTTCCTCAGTGACCACTGCGTTGAGCTTCACCAGTTTATGATGTTGCAAAGTCTTCATCAGATTGGCTTCCGCAAGGAAGGATTCAGGTGACATGCTGCCAGTCTTCAGACATTTAATGGCAACTTTGGTGTAGTCATTATAATAACCTGTCAATAAAGGCAGAGGGATCAATAAATATGTCATCTGTGTAACTTCCACTACACTTTTTTTGCGTAGGACAAATGAGGTGTGCTATAAAATTGAAGTAACTTGGTAGTGCAGAGTTTCATTAAATTAACACAGATCACCGGAACCATGAAACAGCAGCTGGGTCTCATGGGAACTGTTACCTCTTCTCTCTCCCAGACTTAACAATCATTTCATTAGCCCTTGGTTCTTCAAGGCTCAACAAATGCTGTAACTGGAAATCCCAGCAAACTGTAAGATATGAGACCATGAGCTTCACCCAGACAGAGCCAACCGTACAGGTGCGGCACCTACACCAAGTCCGGCTACACAAACACGTAGTATAGGATTGATGCAGTGGGTGACAGAGCCACCAGTCAGTGCTTTAAACCCGCCAAGCTTCAGTCCAGCCTCTGTTACACAGGCTGAGGGTGGGAGACGATAGTGGTCCTCACCACAGGCACCGTTCCTCAGTGACATCAACAGCAGAGTACCAGAGCATAAACATGTTAGAAACAGCAGCACGATTGGGATCTTCAGCCCCTTGAACCTGTTCCCCTCCTTGTGGGGTTCTCTCCACACCCACAACACTTGACTATGCTCAGTGACCCAGCCTCCACAGCCGTCCCAGGGAGAGAATTCCACAGATTCACCTCCCTCTGGGTGAAGAAATTTCTTCTCATGTCTGCTTTTTTTCCTTATTTTGAGGCTGTGACCTCTGGTTCTGTGTGGAGATATAAGAGTGCACATTGGGCTTGCTTTCATTTTAATTTTTAACAGTTTTTTCATAACACTGTTCCTTTTTCGTGTGGTTAGGGATAGGGACAACCAATGGCTCCAAATGCATTAAGGCTTTTTCTGCAAGTCTCTGATAGCACTTGGCTAAGCAACTAAACCATGAGTTCAGAGAACTTAAGTCAAGTATTTAAATAAATCGGGAACTCAGTCTGGAAATGTAATCATGAAACAGTCATATTGTCATAAAAATCTGTTCACAAATGTCGTTCAGAGAAGGAAGTGAACCATCCTAACCTGGTTTGTCCTCTATGTGACTCCAGGCCTGGTAATGTGGTTGATTCTTCATTACCTCCATGGAAGCAATTATGGATAAACAATAAATGCTGGCATTGCCAGTGACAAATTAATCCCTGGCACTGTTAATCATTAACTGGGTCTGTTTTAAATTTCAACCATAAACAGATTGTGAATTCCGCCAGTATTGTGCTCTGCCAGCTGACCAACGCCCCTCACCTCAACTTTATAGGGTCACTTCAGGCAAGACTGACACCCACTTCTCACAGTTTGAGAATGAAGTCTAACTACAGCAGACTTTCTACCTTATAACATTAGCCGCAGTTTTGACCTTTAGTGCCTGAGCTATTCTTCGATGCCGAAGGAAGTGAGTTTGACAAAGTCACTCTTCAATGACGCCATCTGCATGTTCACTCCACTCCTAAAGAGATCAAATACCAAACTACTTCATGAATTTTAGTTGACCTGTTGGCACCTGGATGATGGCAGAATGTTTGTAAATATTCCATCATTGTAGAATCAGGGAAATCAAAAGTCGTGTGTGTCGTTAACTTCCCACCATGTGGAACGGGATGGGAATGGCCATCATCCCATCAGTTCCTTTAAAGCTTTCCAAATCCATCACATTTAGTACATCGGCTGCTTTCAACAACACAACACCCACCGCTCCCACTTGCAGACCGCCAAGGCTGACATGTATGATATGTTCTGGGATTCCCCTACAACCTGACTTTAAAAGGCACCTTTTACTTCTGTTATGAATGTCAGGATATCCAATCCCGAGAATTGTCTCCAACATCTTCTTTCACTTGGGAAAAGCAGCGCAGAACATTGGCAGAGCCCACAGGTAGGTGGCAGACAGGGACAGAAAGAGAAAAGAACCTTGAGATTACACAGTGTGAGTATTAGAGTAGTAATATTAGATCAAAGCATCATCCTATTTGGAGTTAATTGATGATTGCATCCATGAGAGCAATCAGAAGTTAATGATTCCTGGCCAATATCCTCAGAGGAGAAAGCAGAGAAGAGAGGAATCACCATCTTTACTTCTCACCACCTTTTCCAGTTTCAAGGTGTGAAGGAATGAAGCAGGATGTAGAGATAAAAATCAGACATCTGTTACCACAATGAAAAGTGCATCTGCATTGCAGCCAGGTGGTTTTACTTCTTCTAGTTCATCATACTGCAACACATTACCCTAATTTACCATCTTTGTTTGTCATATATATATTAATGATTTGGATGAGAATGTAGGTGGCGCGATTAGTAAGTTTGTGGAGGCGCCACAATTGGTGGTGTGGTAGGCAGTGAAGAAAGTTGTCGAAGGTTACAACAGGATCTGGATCAACTGGGAAAGTGGGCGAGGAATTGGGTGGAAATTAACCTGGACCAGCACAAAGTGAGGCATTTTGGGAAGTTAAATCAGGGCAGAACTTACACGGTGAACGGCAGGGCCCTGGGGAGTGTTGTAGAACAGCGAGACCGAGGGGTACAGGTACACAGTTCCTTAAAGTGGTGACACAGGTAGACAGGGTGGTGAAGAAGGCGTTTGGCACGCTGGCCTTCACCAGTCACGTCACTGAGCACAAGAGTTGGGATGTCATGTGACAGCTGTACAAGACATTGGTGAGACTGCACTTGGAGCACTGCGTGCAGTTCTGGTCACCATGCTATGGGAAGGATGTGATTAAGCTAGAGAGGGTGCAGAAAAAATTCACAAGGATGTTGCTGGGACTGGAGGGCTTGAGTTATAAAGAGAGACTGGACTGGCTGGGACTGTTTTCCCTCGAGCGAAGGAGGCTGAGAGGTGATCTGATTGAGGTTTATAAAATCATGAGGAGCAGAGATAAGGTGAATGGTCACAGTCATTTTCCCAGCGTAGGGGAGTCTAGGGGGCACAGGCTTAAGGTAAGAGAGGAAAGATTTAAAGGGGACATGAGGGGCAAGTTTTTCACACAGAGGGTGGTGGGTGTATGGAACGAGCTGCCAGAGGAAGTGGTAGAGGCAGGTACCATTATAATGCTAAAAAGAAATTTAGACAGGGACATGAACAGGAAAGGTTGAGAGGAATATAGCAAAACATGGGCAAATGGACAAGCTCAGGTAAGCACCTGTGACAGCATGGATGAGTTGGGCCGAAGGGCCTGGTTTTGTGCTGTGTGTGATTCTATGACCAGCAGGTAGATCAGACGTCAGACTCCTGTTATTCAGGTTTTACATAGTGTCTGCATTTCATGGGACCTTGGTTTTTGTTCTGCATTTCAAGCAACTTCACACCAAAACAGAGAAATGTTGATGTTGATGGAAGACATCAAGTTGTGCCCACAGGCAGTCTGACAGAGGGTCCCTTCACCCAGGTGACATTCAATGGTCAGCAGCACCCAACAGAACTTGTCCAGTGGTTCTAATTCCTTTACAGGGGGTGTGGGTATCACTGGCAAGACCAGCATTTATTTCCATCACTGTTTGCCCTTGGGAAGGTATTGCTATTGGTATTAGTATTGGTTTATTATTGTCACTTGTACCGAGGTACAGTGAAAAGCTTGTCTTACAAACCGATCGTACAGGTCAATTCATTACACAGCGCAGTTACGTTGAGTCAGTACAGAGAGCATTGAGGTAGTACAGGTAAACAATAACAGTACAGAGTAAAGTGTCACAGCTACAGAGAAAGTGCAATGTAATAAGGTGCAAGGTCACAACAAGGCAGATCGTGTGGTCATAGTCCATCTCATTGTATAAAGCAACCGTTCAATAGTCTTATCACAGTGGGGTAGAAGCTGTCCTTAAGTCTGGTGGTATGTGACCTCAGGCTCCTGTATCTTCTACCCGATGGAAGAGGAGAGAAGAGAGAATGTCCCTGGTGGGTGGGGTCTTTGATTATGTTGGCTGCTTCACCAAGACAACGAGAGGTAAAGACAGAGTCCAAGGAGGGGAGACTGGTGTCCGTGATGCACTGGGCTGTGTCCACAACTCTCTGCAGCTTCTTGCGGTCCTGGGCAGAGCAGTTGCCATACCAAGCTGTGATGCATTCAGATAGGATGCTTTCTATGGTGCATTGGTATGGTGAGGGTGAGCTGCCTTCCTGAACCACTGCAGTCTGCATTGGGGGAGCAGTAATGCATACATTGCATGGTATTCACATCCTATCTCCACCCAGAACTGTAACACTGCAACTGCGTCCGTCCATAAGCTGCCTGCCTTGACTCCATGCTAACGACACACTCTGGCTTATATCTTCAATTGTCAGCAGAGGAGCAAGAGTGATCAGCACAGCTTCAGGAAGTGGAGTAATCTGCCACTGGGGCTTCACTTACCCATCCATACCTCTCCGAACTGCCCTGCTCCCAGCTTCTGCACCAGCTTCAGAGACTCCCGGGAAACCTCCCATTCATCCTGCCACCACGGCTTCTGTGGTTTGTGAGTCTGACAGGGTTTCTTCAGGAGCTGGCATAGACCATCAATGTTATCTGCAGAGACAGAGGGAGCTCAGTCAGCTGACAAGCAGTCCATGCGCGGACAGTCCCACCACCACACTGCTGGGTGATCCCTGCTTCAGGTGACACTGGTAGTGGGATAACCTCACACAATATCAACAGCCTCTCAATCCTTTACGTCTGTCTCAGGCTGGAGTCTGGTGGCCATGGCAGCAGAGTGAGCAGGACCTAGGGAGGATATCAGGGTAAGCTGAGTGAGTGGCCCCAGCCATGTGGTTTGTGTGGGCTGGGCTGTGCTGGGCGGGGCTGCGTTGAGCTGTGCTGGGCTGGGCTGTGCTAAGCTGTGCTGGCCTGGGCAGTGCTGTGCAGGGCTGGGCTGGGCTGTGCTGGGCTGGGTTGGAGAGGAGGGGGCAGAGTTGTTGCCAGTTATGGAAGGGGGACACTAGGATATGGTGGCAAGGATTCCATGTCAAAGGATTAGCTGAAGTTACCACACCCCAGAGCAGCTGGGATTGACCCCTGCAAGCCTCCTGAGTCTGCCCGGTGTCGTGCTCCCAATGAGGGGACTGGGACCTGAATTTTAGTTTCAAATTGTACTCCCTTCTCCCTACAGACTATGCCCAGTCTGCAATGTCCAATCATTTAGCTCCAAAGAGAAGCATCCACATTGCTGCTCAGTAAATTGAAAGATCACACTTACTTCTTTATTCCGTTGCCCTCTCTGTGCAGATGTTTACAACATTTACACAGTGCTCTTAGAGTGGATGCAATACCACAAACATTGTCCAGTGCCAGGCTGATGAAGATTAAAGATACTGAATAGTGCTGCCAGAGTCCCCGAGGTGAGCTGGAATATTGCAGCCACTCACCGGATCGGGGTGGAAAGGGGGTTGGGTTGACCCAGATTTAGTGGATCGCTATTCCTGGGTTTTCTCGAGGATTATTCCTCTTATCAACTTTCCCATCTCTTGTGAGGAGAGGAATAACCAGGGAACACCTTTGCCATGTGCTTGAGACCATCAGTGACCCCATCACAACAAACAGGAAAACTTTAAAATCATAGAATCATAGAAAGTACAGCACAATACAGGCCCTTCGGCCCACAATGTTGTGCCAACCTTTAAACTTTGTCTAAAAACTATCTAACCCCTTCCTCCCACATATCCCTCTATTTTAAATTCCTCAATATGCTTATCTAATAATCTCTTGAATTTGACCAATGTACCTGCCTCCACCATGACCCCAGGCAGCGCATTCCATGCCCCAACCACTCTCTGGGTAAAAAACCTCCCTCTGATATCTCCATAGAACCATAGAACCATAGAACAATACAGCACAATACAGGCCCTTCGGCCCACCATGTTGTGCCGACCTTCAAACCACTCCTAAGACTATCTAACCCCTTCCTCCCACATATCCTTCTATCTTAAATTCCTCCATATGCTTATCTAACAATCTCTTGGACTTGACCAACGTATCAGCCTCCACCACCACCCCAGGCAGCGCATTCCATGCACCAACCACTCTTTGGGTGAAAAACCTCCCTCTGATGTCCCCTTGAACTTCCCACCCATTACCTTAAATCCATGCATTGGTGCCCTGGGAAAGAGGCGCTGGCTGTCTACTCTATCTATTCCTCTTAATATTTTGTATACCTCTATCATGGCTCCTCTCATCCTCCTTCTCTCCAAAGAGTAAAACCCTAGCTCCCTTAGTCTCTCCTCATAATGCATACTCTCTAAACCAGGCAGCATCCTGATACATCTCCTCTGCACCCTCTCCAACGCCTCCACATCCTTCCTCTAATGAGGCGACCAGAACTGGGCACAGTACTCCAAGTGTGGTCTAACCAGAGTTTTGTAGAACTGCATCATTACCTCGCAGCTCTTAAACTCAATCCTATGACTTATGAATTCATTAGCTTACTTAACTACCCTATCCACCTGTGAGGCAACTTTCAGTGATCTGTGGATATGAACCCCCAGATCCCTCTGCTCCTCCACATTGCCCAGAATCCTGCCATTAACTTTGTACTCCGCCTTGGAGTTTGTCCTTCCAAAGTGTACCACCTCACACTACTCCGGGTTGAACTCCATCTGCCACTTCTCAGCCCAGCTCTGCATCCTATCAATATCCCTCTGCAATCTTCTACAGTCCTCCACACTATCCACAACACCACCAACCTTTGTGTCGTCTGCAAACTTGCCAACCCACCCTTCTACCCCCTCATCTGGGTCAGTAATAAAAATCACGAAAAGTAGAGGTCCCAGAACCAATCCTTGTGGGAAACCGCTAGTCACAGCCCTCCAATCTGAATGCATTAAGAGGTATCTTTTGAACAGTAATGCTTCTGAGAATGATTATTGATAATAGAGGTGCTTGGAGTAAGGATAGACTTACAGGAGTAATGATCGACCAGCTCGTGCAGGGTATTGAAGGTTATCCGAGGGGAGATGTAATATCCTCCATTATCCAAAGAGCGGATCTTGTAGTGCTTCACCACATCTCCTTGCTGTGGGTCCAAGTCCCTCACAGACAGCGAATAAGAACCTGTGTATTTTAAGGTACAATGTGTGAAATTGGTTTTCTTACTACAGCTTAAATATTAATAATATAACAGTATCAGTTATAATAGTATTGTGTGCAGTTCTGGTCACCCCATTACAGGAAAAAAGTAGATGCTTTGGAGAGGGTGCAGAAGAGGTTCACCAGGATGCTGCCTGGATCAGAGGGCATGTACAATGAGGAGAGGGTGGACAAACTTGAGTTGTTTTCTCTGGAGCGGCAGAGGCTGAGGGGATACCTGATAGAGGTTTATAAAGTTATGAGGGGCATTGATAGGGTGGGCAATCGGAGTCTTTTTCCCAGGGTAGAAATGTCAAACACCAGAAGTCATGCATTTAAGGAGAGAGGGGAAAAGTTTGAAGATGTGCGGGGCAAGTGTTTTCTACACAGAGTGGGGGGTTCCTGGAATGGGATGGAGGTGGAAGCAGATATGATAGTGGTGTTTATAAGGCTTTAGACAGGTGCATGAGTTTGCAGAGAATGGAGGGATATGGATCACGTATAAGCAGAAAGGATTTAGTTTAATTTAACATCATGTTTGGTACAGACGTGGTGGGCCGAAGGGCCTTTTTCTGCACTGTACTGTTCTATGTTCCATGTACCCCTGTGATGTCTCCCTGTTAGGGTCCTGCATGCTTTTGGATAGATTCAGCTCAGTGTTTGGTGAGTATAAGCCTCAGCACAAAATGGTCTTCAATCTGTTAAATGACAATTTTTCTTGAGGGAGGAAGTGACGGTGGAGACTATGGTTACTTGTTAAGTGGAAAGGATTCACAAAAATCAGAGGGAAGGTATGTTCTTGGGCAGAGAGATCTTTCCTTTTGTCCACAGTCGCCTGTGATACACACACATATCACAGCAAATGCTCTTTGTACTTTTCTTCTGAAATTTGGTTCTATTGAAGTTGATAGATCTGAATTTCAGAAGCAGAATACAATTTGCACTTGTTTCTCTGTTGTGCAGTTGATGCACATACTGTTGGCATATCTCCCCAACCTGTGCTCTGCTGGCGAGAGCATTTATTGCCCATCCCTCACTGTGGGCTGCCTCATCGATCACTGCCGTTCTTCTGCTGAAGGTGTTCCCACTGTTCCAGGACTTGGCTGCAGTCACGATGAAGGTTCAGTAATATATTTCCGGATCAGGATGGTGTGTGACTTGAGGCAGTTTGTTCCCAAGCGCCTTCTGCCCTTGTCCTTCTTGGGGGTGGAGAATGTGGGTTGGGAGGGGCTCAGAGTACCCAAGCCAGTGCATTTTTCTGATGGTACATGCAGTAGCCAGTGTGCGCTGGCAGTGGGGGGAATGAATGTTGAGGGTGGATGGAGTACCAATCAATCGAGCTACTTTGTCCTGGACAGTACTGAGCTTCTTCACGGTTCCTGAAGCTGCACTCATCCAGGCAAGTGGGAGATGTTCTACCACACTCCTGACTTGTGCCTCCCAGCTGGTCTAAGACCAGGGAGGGTCTGCTGCCCAGAGGAAGCCCCAGCAACCCTGCACAACGTACCGGGGCCATCCTGTGCCCATCAGTCACAAGATCTTGACTTGAAAACTGTCCCCAAACTGTTTGTTTAATTACATTCAATAAAAAATAGTCAACTGAAGATGTTCGTTAAATGTAAAAAAAAGTTAGAAGAAATGCTTTCGTTTCTGTTACTGCACTTAGTTAATCTGCATTGAAAAGTACCGAAGAGGAGCAGGAGTCCCTAACCCTCCCACTCTGCTCCGCCATTCGATAACATCACGTCTGATCCAACTTTGGCTTCAACACCATTTTCTCCCCCTCTCATTAATCTCCTTGACTCTCTTGCAGTTTAAATGTCTGTCATCCCTGAATCTATTCACTGACTCTCCACAGTTCTCTGGCAGAGAGAATTCCAGAGATTCATGACCTTCTGAGAGAAGAAATTCCTCGTCAATGCTGCCTGAAACCTTATTCTGAAACAATACACCTTGGTCTAAATACCTCCACCAGGGGAAACATCTCAGGATTAACCCTGTCCATCCCCCTCAGAATCTTGTTTCAATAGGATCACCTCCCATGTTTCTAAACTCCAGTGAGTACAGGCCAAACCTACTCAACTTCTTCATCCCAGGAATTAAAACAGCAGACCTTGTCTGCTCTGCCTCCAATGTAAGTGTATCATACCTTAAGTATGGCCTTGTGGAGTTTCACCAGCACCCTGCAAGTTTGCATCCAAACCTCCCTACTCTGACACTCTGCATCCCTTGCAGTAAAGGCCAGCGGTCCTTCAGCTTTCCCATTACTTGTTGTACCTGCATGCTGACATTTTGTGCTTCACATACTGGGACCCCCAGATGCCTTCTACTCAACATTCCTCACTCTTACTCCATTTAAATCATACTTTGCTTTTTCATTCTTCATTCCAAAGCAGGTAATCTCACATTTCCCACACACGGCACCACCCGGCACCTCCTTGTCTGCTCCCTTCACCTATCTATATCCCTTCACAGGATCTGTGCATTCTCCTCACGACCCACTTGTCTTTGTATCATCAGCAAAATTGTCTGCAGTGCACTCAGTCCCTTCATCCAGGTCATTAAGACAGATTGTTAGCCGATGGCACCCCACTAATTGCTGATCTGAAAGTAACCCATTTACCCGGTGCACTGCATTCTGTTAGTCAGTCAGTCCGTTATCTGTGCTGATATATCACGCACACTTGTCATGTGCTGGAAGTCTTTCTGTGCTGCCTTACTGCCCGTTTCTTGAAGTCCAAATAAAGAGGTTGTTCAGTAGCCTTGGGAGCAGAGTTGTCCTCACTGTAAGTCGTGTGCTGACCCATCAGAGGAACCAGAGCAATCCAATGTCGGCTGCATGCTGGTAAACCATGGTGCTGGAGCGGTTTATGTCTACTTGATGGATTTTAAAATGTTGAGGAATTTTCAGCAGAATACCAGTAAACAGAGATTGCAACTAACACACAGAACACGAAACACCACCGTGTTCCCTGTGGTGTAGAGCCCGGCACAGTGGTGCTGCAGGTTCTGCTGTTTCACAGCTCCAGTGACCCAGGTTTGATCCTGAGCTCGGCTGCTGTCTGTGTGGGGTTTGCATGTTCTCCCTGTGACCACGTGGGTTTCCCCTGGGTGCTCCAGTTCCCCTTATCTACCATGTTTATCACATCTTCAAGAAGCTCTGATAAATTTGTCAAACTTAATTTTCCTTTCATGTTGTCTTTGTTCAATTGTCTTACCGTCCCACTATTGCTTCCTCGGCATTTTCCAGCGTGTATCCGACAATGTACAACATTAGTTAACAACGCTCATTGGAGCGTCAGTCACATCAATGACAGTGGAATTTGAAAACAAGTTAAGACAGAGTTATTCCTTCTTGTCACAAACCTGGACACCTGTGTCTCACCACACAGATGTCATAATGAACCATGGAGTGGGATTAGAATGGATTACATAGCTTTGGCCAGCAAGGTCGGTGGGTAAAAGGCCTCTCTCTCTGCTATGATTCTATGGCAGGGGCATTTGATGTTATATGGGCATCAGTTAATGCCTGAGGCAGACCCAAGCTCACTGCGTCACTTTGTTTGCATCCTCTGCAGTGCTCCACGGTCAGGCTGCCGAAGGTGTAATCCAGCAGTGAGCACAACTCTCAGGCTTGACTGGTCATCTCCTAGTCAGTATGGGACATACCCTTTGTGGTTTCACTCTCTCTGATCAGATAGGAGCCTTGTGTGTTGCCAACGGCCAGAAGCTGTCGTTCAGCCTCCTTCCGGCCCAGACCCTGGAAGAACCATCTGGAAGAAGGAGAATAGTGGCTGTTAGAGGTGAGGTGTGGCAGTGGGCAGATCCACCCCTGACACGCTGAACTCCTGGTGGGAGGAGTCAGCTCTGGCATGTAAATCAGCACATGGGAACACACACATGACACAAGAAGTACACGTTATAACACAGGGAGGGGACTGGACGTTACCAAAAGTCAGAAATGTACAGGGAACGTGATTGGCGTTCTGTGGATTTCATTCATTCAGTGGCTTCAGGAACAAGGTTGTTCTGAGAGTAAAGCACGTGATTACCCATCACAGGGACCCATGCAGTATAATGCAGCAATCTGCTGGAGGAACTCAGCAGGTTAGCCAGCATCTGTGGGGGGAAAGGAACTGTCAACATTTTGGGTTAAAACCCTGCATCAGGATCCTCTTGTGTCTCCAGTGTTGTCTGCACCCTGATAACCCTGGTATTGGAGCAGTTTACGTCGATTCATTGGCTTTATGCATTTTAAAATGTCAAGGAATTTTCAGCAGAATACCAGTTAATGGAGATTGCAACTAACACACAGAACACGAAACACCACCGTGTTCGGCGTGTTGTAGAGCCCAGCACAGTGGTGCTGCAGGTTCTGCTGTTTCACAGCTCCAGTGACCCAGGTTTGATCCTGACCTCGGGTGCCGCCTGTGTGGGGTTTGCATGTTCTCCCTGTGTCCCTGTGGATTTCCACCTGGTGCTCCGGTTTCCTCCCACATCCCAAAGACACACGGGTCAGTGGGTTAATTGGCCGCTGTAAACTGTCCCGAGTGTGGGTGGGTGATGGGAAACTCCAGGGGGAGTTGATGGACATGTGACAGGGAATAGATTACTGGGAAATAAGAGGGGGAATGGGATTGCTCTGAGAGTTAGCATGGATTTGATGGTCCAAATGGCCCCCTTCTATATTGTAAGGATGTTGAAATATGAAAGAAAAAGATGAAATAATAAGAAAGAGCTCACCAGTGGGATGGGAGAGGAGGATATAGGCCATGCAGAGAGCAGTGTGTGAGCCAAGCATTGAGAAATGAAGGAGCTCTTTGAGATTGTATTGAAGTTGATGCAAGGGGGTTGAATTATCCAATGATCATTGGATGGGAACACAGCAGAACGTGATTCAGCATCATGAGCGGACGGAATGTATCCAGTCAGAGCGCCCCTTGGGCACCGAGGTCCCTGGACCAGCAGCACATTGTGGACGGCTGTCTGATCCAGGGAAAGATTCCAGTTTCATCAGTCGACCGCTGGGAAACACGCGCAGGGACAGATTACCTCATTAAATAAAGAGGAACAGAGTGGGAGCCTTACGATTCAACCTCCAGTGTGTGTGCTTGAGCCACAAAGTTGTACGGGATGTATCCTTCCTGTCCAGTAACCAGAGACTGGGCTTTCCACCATTCCCCCTCCCTGCAAAGGACGAGAGTGAAGTCAGTTACTTTACCTTGGATCAGACAGTGAAATGATAACATAAGAGGTTACTCCACTCATCAACCTGATACTATCCCCAAACACATAATTCCCTCAGAACAATCTCTGTACAAGACTGTTCATCTCCAAAGGAAATCAAACAAAACACCCCAACAAACCTCGCCTTCTGCCCCCTCCTGTCAGTGGGTGTAAGGCACAGGATGGGGACCAAGAGCAGCAGGGGTTGTGAGGTCTCCATTCTCCGGATCTCCACCTGCCGGCCCAGTGCCCCTGATGTCAGAGGTCTGGTCAGCGGGCTGTGGAGCTGAGGTCTCACAAGGCCCTCCTGGAATATCCTCAGAGTGGCCATCAGCCTCTGAAACCATGTGAACCAATAACTCACCTCCTGTCAGAAAGGTGGAAAAATCCATGAGTTTGGAATGCTTTTTCAGGTAAATATTAGTCAAAACATTTTGGTTTTCTAGCAGTGAGTTTAGAATAAAAGGTTTACTGATAAATTCTATTAATAAGTTATAATAGTGTTTAGCGTTTCTGACAATAAAAATACAAAATTCACATCGCAAAGTATTGTTGTTACATGTACATCTTGCAGGGTGATTCTAGGCATAGTACAGTGCTCAGTAGTAAACACAGGTACTGCTGCCTTCTTCTAGCCTGGGTTCATGTTCTAAAATGTGTTCTTTTTGATTACAAATGGCTCACCCTCACAACTTATCTCATGAGAATAAGAACTAGAAGCAGCCACAGAGCAGGTGGCCTCCTGAGTCTGCTCCTCTCTTCACTGAAGTCATTGCTGATCCTTTCACTTTCCTGCCTGCCATATCCCCTGATCCTCTCGGTGTCCAAAAATCTCCTTCCCCAGCCTTGAATGTGCAACCCAGAGTTCCAATGAGCTACGCCTCTCTTGTATAAGGATGTGTCACCACATCTCAGACCCAAATGGCCAACCCTTTATTCCAATAATGTGCACCAGGTTAGGGTCTCTCCACCAAGATGAAACAATCTCTCAGCATCTTCTCTTTAAATCCCTGTCTCACTGAGGTCACCTCTCATTCTTCTAAACTCCATTGTCGGCCAAGCTTCCCAGCCACTCTGTATTGGACAACCTTCTGTTGCCAGTGAATCCACCAATTTCAAGGCCGGGTACAGAGACCAAACAACCAGTGCTCCAGCTGTAGCCACACAAAGCCTTGAACAGTCCCAGCAAGGTTCCTTACTCTGGTACCCAAAACCCTTTGCTGTAGCTCCATGATAATGTTCTGCATCTCCTGAACCAGCTCCCAGATCCCTCTGTACACCAACATTTACCATGTTCTTAACTTAAGAAAATCTTCTCCTCTCTGTCCCTCCTACCAGAATCACAACATGACATTTTCCCACATGAAACTCTGTCTGCCACCTACTTGCCCACTCATGTACCCTTTGTAGATACTGAACCCCATCACTACTTCACTTCCACACCTTGTTTTGTATCAGAAGCAAACTTGAATAAGGCAATAGTGTAAGTTGTGAACAACAGAAGTCCCAGTACGGATCCCAGTTGCAACCCCCCAGCACCAGTCCAGAGAAATATCTTTTATTCCTGCTATGTATTTACTGTCCTTTAACCTAAGAATTTTCAGTGTTGGTGTTTTACCCAAACCCCATGGGTCTGTATTTTATATAGCAATTTTTTATCTTATCAAATCCAGATATTCTCCGCCACTGGTTTCCCCTTATCTACCCTGCTATTTACACCCTCAAAAACTCGATTAAATTTGATATTCTGATTTTCCCTTCACGTTATGAAGCTGACTCTGCCCAGGCAGCACAGTGGGTAGAGCCACTGCCTGACCTCAGGTGCTGTCTGTGTGGAGTTTGTACATTCTCCCTGTCACTGCCACAGTAAATTGCCCCCCGTGTATAGATGGGTTGAATCTGGGGGGGAAGTTGATGGGAACATGGGGAGAATAAACTGGGTTTACTGTAGGATTGGAGGAAGTGGGTGTTGATGGTCCTCAAGGGCTCAATGGTCTGAAGGGCCTGTTTGCCTATTGCATCATTCGTGGTATAATTGTCCGTAAGACTATGACATAGGAGCAGAATTAGACCACTTGGCTCATCGAGTCTGCTGTGCCATTCGATCATGGCTGATTTATTTTTCCCTCTCAACCCCGTTCTCCTGCCTTCTCCCTGTAACCTTTGACCCTCTTACTAATCAAAAGCCTATCAATCTCCACTTTAAATAGACTCAATGACTTGGCTTCCACAGCCACCTGTGGCAATGAATTCCACAGATTCACCACCCTCTGGCTAAAGAAATTCCTCCTCATCTCTGTTCTAAAGGGACGTCCTTTTATTCTGAGGCTGTGTCCTAGACTCTCCCACTACTGGAAACATCCTCTCCACGTCCACTTTATCCAGGCCTTTCAATATTCGGTAGGTTTCAATGAGATCCCCCCTCATCCTTCTAACCTCCAGCAAGTACAGGCCCAGAGCCATCAAACGCTCCTCATACATTAACCCTTTCATTCCAGGGATCATTCTTGTAAACCTCCTCTGGATCCTCTCCAATGTCAGCACATCCTTCCTTATATATGGGGCCAAAACTGTTCACAATACTCCAAATGTGGTCTGACCAACACCTTGTAAAGCCTCAGCATTACATCCTAGCTTTTATATTCTGGTTCTCTCGAAATGAATGCTAACATTGTATTTGCCTTCCTTACTACTGACTCAACCTGCAAGTTAACCTTTAGGGAATCCTGCACTGGGACTCCCAAGTCCCTTTGCCCCCCTGATTTCTGAATTCACTCCCCGTTTTGAAAATAGTCTACACTTTTGTTCCTTCTACCAAAGTGCATGACCGTACACTTCCCTACGCTGTATTCCATCTGTCACTTCTTTATCCATTCCCCCAACCTGTCCAAGTCCTTCTGCAGACTCCCTGCTTCCTCAACACTACCTGCCCCTCCACCTATTTTTGTATCATCCACAAATCTGGCCACAAAGCCATCAATTCCGTCATCCAGATCATTAACACATAGCGTGAAAAGTAGCGGACCCAGCACTGACCCCTGCGGAACACCACTAGTCACGGGCAGCCAACCAGCAAAGGCCCCCTTTATTCGCACTCTCTGCCTTCTGCCAGTCAGCCAGTCTTCTATCCATTGTTTACAGTGGTTTCTATGCATTGTATCCATTGGATGTCTAGCTGCCATGTTACCACGTCCTTTGCTGACGATTGATGCCACACTGACTGAAGCAGAGTTCCCTATTCCTTCTCCCCTCCCTTCTTAAAGAACACGTACCTCTGCTACCTTCCGATCTGCCGCAGTACTTCAAGTCCGGAGATTTGAGGATCACCACAAATAAATCTTTGTAGTTGCCTTTCTCAGAACCCTGGGATGCAGATTGTCAGGTCACAAGTAAATATGGATTAAGAGCAGGAGTAGGCCACTGGCCAGAGTAATTGTACTCTCAGCTCCATGTCCCTGCCCACCCCAGTAACCTCTCACCCCTCACCTACCAAGAATCCATCTACTTCCACTGCTCTTTGAGGCAGATTTCTATCCCCATGTGAGATAAAAAAACTGTCTCCTCTCTGTCTAAAATGACAACCCTTTATTTTTAAACAGCGACCTAGTTCCAAATTCTCCCACAAGAAGAAATATCTCTCCACATCCGTCCTGTCAAAATGCCTTCAGTCAACTCCCTTTCCTTTCTCTGATTCCAAGATCCAGGGCAGCTGTCCGGTGTCAATCCCTTTAATTTTCCAGTGGTGCCTCTTTACGGACCTTATGTTCCTCGCTGTCACTTGCCTCCTGACTACACACCTCTCCCACCTTTACTGTATCTCTCCCACCTCTGCCGCAGCAAGAACAGATGCAAAATAGTTGTTTAATATCTCATCCATTCCTTTATTCCTCATTAGAATTTCTCTTGCCGTTGTCACCGAGGAGCCCACGGTTTAGAAATGAGAGGTCATCCACTACGGCATAGCGTAGACGGAACAATTATTTTCTCACAAGGGGGTGGTGAGTTTCTTTGGAGTCTCTTCCTCAAAGGGCAGTGGAAGCAGAGTCTTTGAACATTTTTAATATTTGAAGACTCTTGATAAACAAAGAGTGAAAGATTACTGGGGGTAGGTGGGAATGTGGAGTTGAGTTTACAATCGGATGAGCCGTGGTTTTATGAAATGGTGGAACAGGAGAGAAGATTCTGAGAGAACCTGCTCCCGGTTTGTGTGTTCGTTGCATGTAAATCTGTTATTTTTGCTCTTCTCTTCTGTTTTACAATACTATAGAAGTGTTTAAAACCTCCTCTTTTATTTCTTCCTAACTTATTCACATAATCCACCTTCTCCCTCTTTATCAATTCGTCAGCTGCTCGGTAACCTGTCTCTCACTCCACTCACCGTTGAATCACCTTTATCTGGTCGCCTTTCTTGAACTCCAGGTCATCATGATGAGTTCGCTCATAGTTGTACAAGGCAACAAATATATCATCAGCTGAAAAGGATCAGATCATTTGTTTTTAACAATCATCTTGGATCATGAACAAGGTTGTTCATTTATTGCAATATACTTTCCAGGCATTCACTGCCTGTCTGTACAGCTTGTTCTTGAGAACCAAAGACGCTTAGTGCTCTAAAACAATACAAATGTTAAATTACAGAAAGAACCTTAAGTTGCAAAACAAAGTGAGAGTTTGGTACGGAGAGACTGAGTGGTGGGGGAGGGGGGGCGATAACTGAAAGGGAGATGGGATCCGGGAGTTGTTGTCAGTCAGTTGGTTGGGTGATCCAACCCAACAATTGGGCGAGGTGTTTTGACAGAGAAAGGACAGGCAGTGGTTGAGATCAGGACAGCACTATTACTCACTCACCAACAGATTTGTGCCTGGAGGGCCAGATGAGGCCTCACTGCTACTCTCAGAACCTCACTCTCAATGGATTAGTCCCACCATCATCTGCCTGACCCTGATCCCCCTGTCTGACCCTCCAACACACCCCTGGCTTTCCCCAGCTCACTTTCTGCATGAGCTGTGCAGTGGCTGGAGATCAGGCAGGAAGGGCCCGTTCCTACTCCACACTGTGCTTTGGGCCTGGAGCACACTCCAATATCGAGGCCCCTTCCATTGGCTGATCCAAGGTGGCTGCTAGGCCATATTTGTGTCTCCACCTACAATCTTAGACAGATGGAGGTGTGTGCATACAGCCTGCACCAAGAGCACATGCCTCCCATACAATTTGGTCATTTTATCCTGCCCAGCCTATACAAAGGGAGCGTTTTCTGAACTTTGCTGATTGGGACTTGGGAGGGCACAACACTGTTTCAAAGTCTGCAGATGACAGAAAGTTTGGAAGTGTGGTGAACAGGGAGGGAGATTGTGGCAGAGTGCAGTGCAATCTGGATGTGCTAATAGAATGTGTGAACACGTGGTGGGGAAAACAAGACATGCAGTTTGGGAGAATTATCGAACAGTACAGCAAAGTATCTATTTAAACTAAACTTCTGTGATCTTGAGCTTTACAAACATAGGAGTAAAATATAAAAGTCAGGAAGGTGTGCTGGACCTTTGTAAAACACAGATCTGGCCCCAACAGGACTGTCGCCTCAAATTGTGGCACTTCACTTTTGGAAGGATGTGAAGATTCTGGAGGGTGCAGAACAGATTGGTTGGCATGAGCTTGGGGTGGGAGGTTTCGGATGCAGGGTTGCTGGGACTGGGAACCTGGGGTTGTTTCCTTGGGGCAGAGGTCCTTGGGAGGAGGTTTGATAGAGATGACAGGGTGGTTCGACAGAGGAAAACTGTTCCCATTAGTGGATGGTTCACCAAAGGCCAGGGGTGGAGGGCAATAGTTAAAGTTTTGTGCAAAAGATACAAAGGGGATGTAAATATTCTCAGCCAGTTGTTGGGATCTGGAACTCACTGCTGTAAGGAGGAGGGAAGCAACCTGGCCTTCAGAGGGGAGCTGGATATGCACTTGAGGGCAGTGGGGAGCAGTGAGGGAACAGGACTGATGGGATTGTTCTGCTAGGAGCCTGGCTGAATTCTGTAATTCAAGATTCCGATGAATCTCAGTAACACCAAATGACTCACACTCTGTGAAAAACATCGGAAGGGCAATGATGAAAAGGGGGGAATACTGAGAGAGCTCGATGTAGGCATATTCAACCAATGCACAGCAACAACTAACAAGGCCAATAGAACACTGGACATCATCAAAAAGTAGAATATCCTGGAAGAAGTGATTAAACTGTACATTGCGTTGGGTGGGTCCAACGTGCACTGGTCACTGAGAAGCAAGTGATGAAAAAGGCTCATCTCAGGTGTCAGGGATCAGAGTTTGAAGGAAGGATGAGAGGAGGAGGAGCTGTTCAACTGGGGAAGGAGGGATTTGTGGGGGGGGAGTCTTGTACAATATGCAAGCTGGCAATTGCATGCAATAGGTTTCATGCAGAGTACTACTTAATGAACGTGCATTTCAACAAACAAACATGAATAAGGTAATCAAATGGCAAATCATTCTTCTTCATCAGGAGTCTAGGATGGGCTTCTGGATAGAGTGATGAAGGTGAAGACCCAGAGAGGTTTAAATTAAGACCAGTTGTGGAGATGTGGAGATTTTAGGGCTTTTCAAGGAAGATGAAGGTAGGTGAACAATCTGCTTCTCAGATAATTTGTAGGTTCATTGTCTTAATTAACATGTTAAAAACATGTTTTGCAGATTTGAAGTCAGTCCATGTCCACTGCACATATACTGTAAATTAAAATACAAATGTTTCTGTCCCCTCAGGAATTGAAGGTATTTGGAGTCGAGATTCCCTTATCCTTATTTCTGTGTTGCAATGGGCGGTAATACTCTGGAGGTTGAGTGGAAGGAAGATTCTGACATCACACACCAAGGTAAACCATTCACAGCAGATATCCATGGCTGTCCTGATTAATAACAACAAACAGCCTTGTATTGGTGGTAACTTACCCGGAAAGGGAGAAGATGGTGGAGATCGTTGATCATAGGACACCAAGGGATCTCGTATCTCTGGGTAGTTCTACAGTGCAAATGGAAGACAATGGTAATGTCAGTGGTGTTAAGTTGTCCTAAACCAGGAGCTGCCGAAGGAAACAAGCGGAGGTGTGGTAGATTTTCCAGCCTCCAGCTTTGGTTCCCCCAGTGAGTGGAAACATCCTTTAATCTCCACTCTTCCAAGCCCTTCCATTGAACGCACACAGATCTGCCATTCTAAAGAAAAGGCCAGGTCTTTTTGAGTCTTTCCTGATGGTGTAATCTTCCAGCGCTGGTTTTACCTTCACAACTTATTCTTAACCTCTCCAGTGCCTGTAGAGCTTTTCCAATGGTGCCAAGAACTGCACAATCTTCTAAGTGAACGTACTAAATTTCGGTTCTACCATTTGTTCTTCTACCTTACCTGACTCATTGTCCCAACACTGTGACCTTCCGACCCAAATGCAGCCCCTGTGATTGTTTCAAACTGAACCTCATTGATCAATCAACTTTTCTCCTGTTCACTGATGTTTTCCTATACTTTGTCACGGACCACTTGTATTGTTTACACCTTCCGATCTGTGCCCTATTCATAGTTTGAAATGGTACTTCTTATTTCATGCCTTGTGATGATGTCTGATTCACAGGCTCTTCCCGCTGACAATTCAGGGCTTTATTTTCATCAGCCTGATGACCAGTTTTATTCCTGACTCTAGCAGTTGGCCATGGTAATATTCGTTAATTGCCCTTGTATTACAACCTTTCCTTCGAGCCAACAGTTTGGCTCAGTTTATAGGATTGTCTTCACGACATTGAAGACCTGCAGTGAGGTCACCTTGAGGTTGGTTTCAGTGACAGTAGGTGTCAAAACTGAAACCACATAAGCATTGCAAAACCAATCTTTATTTCATTTTTAATCACGTTAAAATGATTCAAAGTCCAAACCTGACATCAGTTCTATGATGTTAACTGTCCATCATGTTTTGCTGTTGCACTTTATACATGAGGCTCACTTATTGTAGGAAATTAATATTGCAGAAGGTAACCATTCGGTCCATTGTTTTTGTACTGTCTAGAAGACAATGAGCCAACCTTTATCCCAGCTCTGAGCATCAGTTGCACAGCGCTGTAGGTCACCGTTTTTCAAGTACTCAGTCAAGCACTTATGTAATACCTTTAGACACTGGCTAATGTTGTGTAATACACTTATGTATGGGGATTGGTTTATTATTGTCATTTGTACCAACGTATAGTGAAAAACCTGTCTTGCATACCGTTCATACAGATCAATTCATTACACAGTGCATTGAGATAGTACAGGGTAAAACAATAACAGAACACAGAGTAAAATGTCACAGCTACAGGGAAGTGCATTGCAGGTAGACAATAAGGTGCAAGGTCATAAAAAGGTAGATTGTGAGGTCAAGAGTCCATCTCATCATATAAGGGAACCATTCAATAGTCTTATCACCGTGGGATAGAAGCTGTCATTGAGCCTGTTGGTACGTGCCCTCAGGCTCCTGCCTGATGGGAGAGGAGAGAAGAGAGAATGACCTGGGTGGGTGGGGTCTTTGATTATGCTGGCTGCTTCACCAAGGCAGCGAGAGGTATTACTGTTAGACACTGCGTAATACTGTGTAATACACTTGTGTAGTACTGTTAGATACTGTGTAATACGCTTATGTAATACTGTTATATACTGTTAGACACTGTGTAATACTGTGTAATACACATGTATAATACTGTTAGATTCTGTGTAATACTGTGTAATACACTTGTGTAGTACTGTTAGATACTGTGTAATACGCTTGTGTAAAACTGTTATATACTGATAGATACTGTGTAATACGCTTGTGTAATACTGTTATATACTGTTAGATACTGTGTTATATGCTTGTGTAATACTGTTAGACACTGTGTAATACTGGGTAATACACTTGTGTAATACTTTTAGAGAGTTTGGCTTCAATAAACAGAGGTTTAGCTCGAGTAAATATTGTCCCTTTGGGTATGATAAAAAGGAAGTTAAAGGTTAACTGAAGACAGCACAGGTTCGACAGATGTACACATCAGGTCCAGGTGGTTATCGCCCCTCACTCACGGATCACTGCATGAGTGTGACCATTACTTAGTTCCCCTGATAGCTTATCAAAGGTAATATTAGACTTTTATTCTCAGTACCAGACATTTTGTGGAGCTAATAACTAATTTAATAATTTACTGGTATTGATTACAGATTCATTGGTACAATGGGGACCGTTTGAAAAATATGAGCTTTGGCCTTCTATATTAAGCAGGAGTTGATGGCTTCCTGATGGACCTGAAGACCAATTACTCCTCTTGCGGCCAATTTTCTTCTCTCAGTCCTAGACTCTGCCTGAAGGCTCAAGGACAATTGGAGTGGTCCACCTCCATCACCCACAGTGACCACATCATGCATCCCTGGGCTGAATGAGAGGCCCCATTTTGTTAGGAGATTATTACTGAACTGAGTGTGGAAATCAGAAACTCTTGCTGTGTGGCTAAATTCATGCCAGCCCCAAACAAGGGTGAGTTGGTGCACACTTTCTCCAGCAAGCTCCTTCTACCCACCAGCTTTGCCACACATTTTGCTGCTGGTTTCCCATTTCAACGTCCCCTTCTCCTTTCAGTGAGCTCAGCACTCAATGGGCCATTTTGTTGTAAAGTGCTTCCTGTCCTCTTCCCCGTGTGAGCAGCACCACGTATAACCCTGGTTGGCTGTTGCTGAGGTACCTGGTTCTAGGATCCAGTGACCTGCAGCCTCTAAGAAGAAAGTGTTTTGTGTTTGGAAAGCACAAGTTTGGGGGAGCAGAGGGGGTGGGGGACGCTCGTGAGGCTATTGTGCAAGGTACTTTGATCAACAAAAGGAATGGAACTCTTCACTAGGTTTTCAGACCGTGATGCTACAATAGATCCTCAAATAGTCTCACTTGGACAATCTTCCCTAGTTCCTTGATGCTTGATTTGAAGCTCGATTCTTCCTCCCATTAATGACCTCTTTGTTAATTGGTCATTTATTTTAAAATAATAAATCTTGATTTCAATTCAATTCTCCAGAGCAACACCTTGCACATTAACTGATAAAACGACTCACTTGTTGCTGATACTGCTTCTGCTCTCGTTCATATTCCAGTTTGCATTGCTCACACATGTCTTCGATCCAGTTGTCGTCATCATAGTCTGTGCTGCAGTTACAGCCCATTGTTACTGGAAAACAAACACAGCATTCACCTTAAACCACAGAGAGTAACGTCTTCTTTGGGGTTATGCACTCAAGCAGGTGTGCACCAAGTATTCTTTTCACCCACTTCTTGCTACATTTAAAAACAATAATTTACATCCACCCCTTAGTTCCACCTCTCAGCGTTGAACGATTATCATTGCCTCTCATTTGGCATCTTCCTTTTCCAGGCTAGGAACTTTGCCTTGTCAGGAACTGAAGACATCAGGTTCTAGCCATTACTCACAGTTCTTCATTCAGAACAGGTACCATTTGCTCTGAGGGTTAAATGATTTTTATTTTAAGGATTATTACATTAGCATTTACAAATAACCTGGTGCACCCTGTGTGCAGATATAGTTGGATAGGCAAATAAGACACTGTGTGGTCCATTTATAAACTCAAAACTGAAACAAGCAAGTTGTACAATGTACAAATGTAAAAACAAGTTTGTTGATGGAAAGAATTTAATAGATAAGCTACTTTACTCATTTGAAATTACACCTTTGGTCAACTAAAGCCGAAACATTTAAGAATAACGAGACGTGGTTCAAATGTGCCTGTTCCTGTGAAGTGCACGTTAAGTATATGTCTCTGATCCTGGTGTGGTAGTTAACCTCTCACAAACTCCTCAGCTGTGATCAGTCTGCAGTGCAGATAGCAGTCACCTCTTCTCTCAGCTGCACTTGCCTTTTGCTTTTGTGTTTAACGACTGTGTGATATTTCATGAATTGCGTGGTGAGCAATATAAATCTTAAGACATTTTAAAAGACAAGTAATTTAGAGAACTAAAGGTACATTCACAAACACCTTTACAAAAATCAGAACAGGATACTCCATTATATCAACAGGGCCATTCATCCTGTCCACAATTCAACTCATAATCTTTTCAGATAATACCACTTGATGAATTTCAGTGAGATATTCCATTACAGAAGCCAAGATGAATATAGAACCATAGAACCATAGAACAATACAGCACAATACAGGCCCTTCGGCCCACCATGTTGTGCCGACCTACAAACCACTCCTAAGACTATCTAACCCCTTCCTCTCACATATCCCCCATCTTAAATTCCTCCATATGCTTATCTAGCAATCTCTTGAACTTGACCAATGTATCAGCCTCCACCACCACCCCAGGCAGCGCATTCCATGCACCAACCACTTTCTGGGTGAAAAACCTCCCTCTGACGTCTCCCTTGAACTTCCCACCCATTACCTTAAAGCCATGAGCATTGGTGCCCTGGGAAAGAGGGGCTGGCTGTCCACTCTATCTATTCCTCTTAATATTTTGTACACCTCTATCATGTCTCCCCTCATCCTCCTTCTTTCCAATGAGTAAAGCCCTAGCTCCTTTAGTCTCTCCTCATAATCCATACTCTCTAATCCAGGCAGCATCCTGGTAAATCTCCTCTGCACCCTCTCCAACGCCTCCACATCCTTCCTATAATGAGGCGACCAGAACTGGACACTATACTCTAAATGTGGTCTAACCAGAGTTTTGTAAAGCTGCATCATCACCTTGCGGCTCTTAAACTTGATCCCACGACTTATGAAAGTTAACATCCCATAAACTTTCTTAACTACCCTATCCACCTGTGAGGCAACTTTCAGTGATCTGCGGATATGAAGCCCCAGATCCCTCTGCTCCTCTACACTGCCCAGAATCCTGCCATTTACCTTGTACTTCACCTTGGAGTTTGTCCTTCTAAAGTGTACCACCTCATACTTCTCCGATTGAACTCCATCTGCCACTTGTCAGCCCAGCTCTACATCCTATCAATATCCCTCTGTAAACTTCGACAGCTCTCCACACTATCCACAATACCACCGATCTTTGTGTCATCTGCAAACTTGCTAACCCACCCTTCCACCCCCTCATCTAAGTCATTAATAAATATCACAAAAGGTAAAGGTCCCAGAACCGATTCCTGTGGGACACCACTAGTCACAGCCCTCTAATCCGAATGCACTCCCTGCACCGCAACCCTCTGCTTTCTACAGGCAAGCCAATTCTGAATCCACACAGCCGAGCCTCCCTGGATCCCTTGGCCTATGACCTTCTGAAGAAGCCCTACCATGCGGAACCTTGTCAAATGCCTATACTAAAATCCATGTAGACCACGTCCACCTGCACCACCCTCATCAATCTTCTGGTCACCTCCCAAAGAACCCTATTAAGCTAGTGAGAAAGATCTTCCCATCACAAATCTTCCCTTCCCTTCCCTTCTTGCTCTACAAGGCTGCAAGGCTACATCTGCCAAAGCTGATATAATTAGAGAAAGTTAAAGCTCACAGTTAAAAATGTTTTTCCATTTGAAACACATTTCCAGTAAATCTTAACATTTAAATCCTTTGAGCTGCCTTTGCTAGCCACATCCAAAAGTTTAAGACCGTTAATAACTTCTCAGTAAAGGACACACAGATTGACAAGCAGCATTGAGAAGACAGAAAAGAAATTACTTACAATCCTACAGTCATCAGCAGGAGCAGGCACAGATGGTGAGCTTAACAGCTGAAGTGCTTTGAAATTTCAGTGGCTTCCTATCATAACTATCATCTGCATGATTTAGAAGTGAGCATGTTAAGTTTGGAGGTGAGGGGAGAGGATTTTACAGTGAGGTCTGTGATCATCAAGAGCGTTGGCCTAAACAACAGAGTGAAGGTGGATTCAGGAACTGTGCCAAGTATCTGTGTACTTTCCAACTTACTCATAGATGATGATGGGTTTTGTGCTCCCTTCGTTATGGTAAATGTATGATCCTGTTTAAAATCATTACACACTCCTGTACCAGTTCACAAGCTCACTCTCATTTTCCATGCTACAATTTTTTGTGATTTAGTTTATCTTGAACAAAGTTGTAGCTTTACATTTTGCACAGCGCCAGTGTAAAGTCCTGTCACAAAATGTCAGCCACTCTCCACGTTTGGGGCTGGTACACTTGAAAGCCAATACCTGACACAACAGAAACACTTCTTCCTGGCTCGTGACTTTGAGTCCAACCTTATTGTTGAGCTTTCAAACTACAAATAATGCTTTTACGATAAAGTAACAGAATTTATTTAAAATTTTATTTACAGCGTGGTAACAGGCCCTTCCGGCCCAACAAGTCCGCGCTGCCCATTTTAAACCAAAATTAACCATACCCGTACGTCTTTGGATATGTGGGAGAAAACCGGAGCACCCGGAGGAAACCCAACGCAGACACGGGAGAATCGTACAAACTCCTTACAGACAAGCGACGGGAATCGAATCCCGATCACTGGCGCTGTAATAGTGTCACGCTAACTGCTACTGCTACCGTGATAAAAAGATGGATATATATTTTAGCTTAACAACTATTTTCTATTTATCTGAATGCAACATTTTTGAAATTAATGCTCTGTCAAGCTTCTAACAGAATTAGAAGCTTGTTTTTTTTAGTACAAAGCCAGCTGTTTAAAAACTGAACAAACCCTCATGATGCTGTAAATTGAATTTTAATCGTAACCTAATTCATTACAGTAGGGTTTGGATTGCTTTGCTGTCTTACCATTCTGCAAGCTAGTTCGTGTCGCTAACCTAATTAAAAAGAGCCTGACTTTCACTCATTGTTTTAAAAACAAAGTCACAAAAAAGGTACAGCAGAAAGCGAGGCCATCAGAAGGTGTGCGGCCAACCCGAGAATACCCTTCACAACACAAAAGCTCCTTAACGAAGTGAGATGAACTCAAAAGCCACAAAGTCAGAAAATTTCCTCCAGCTATTTTGTATAATGAAATCATGAATATTTTTTAAACTGTTCTTCCAGAACAAAATCCTTCCTATATTTTTAACTTTTGATTTTCTGAAATATGTTTATTTCAGAGCCAAAGTATACTGGTCAGTGGTTAGTGTTTCCTACCCATTTCCTGTTGATACTACATGGAAATGAAATTTATTAGTTGCTTGTGTCCTCCTTTCCCTGAGATTGGAAGCATTGACTAATATCCATACTGTATGATTAGAAACAGCGTCACAATCTGTCGGAGAGCCAAGTGGTGTTCCTGGCTACCAAAGAAAAGTCCCCTTTTCCAACAGTGAAGAGTCAGACTAGGAGAAGTTTATCTTGGTCAGTCATCACCATTACACAGCCCTCGCAGTACTCAGGCCCTTTTGCTCATGATGAACTCCACACAGGAGGCCAGGCATGGCTTTGGCTTAATGTTGTGCCTGCATCACCTACAGTGTAGCACTCCCTCATTACTGTGTCCAAGTCCCGTCCTGGATGTTGTGCTCAGGTTTTTAAAGGGGCCAGCTCGAACCCAAAACAGTTCTGACTGAGAGATGAGAAGTTTTCAGTGAGGTCATCACTGGCTTCAAACAGACCAGTCTTGGGAAATGACCCTGGATAGTAAAAGGCAGAAATTATTCAACCAATGGAGACACTACAGCAATGCAACTCCTTCCTTAAGCTTGGATTATGGTTTGAACAACTGGTGAACTATAGGTGTAGGCTGATTTCAGCTGTGACCTGTCAGTGTAAGTGGGGATGTAATATCACTGATTGTCCATTCACATTGGTGTTCCAGTGCCTGCCAGACAGCAGGGGCTGTAGGGAGCGGAAGAGTTCAATGTGCTGACTTCATCATGGATCCAACAGAACAGGGGGCTGTGTACATGCACCTGTCTGCATCAATGGCTGAGGGTCGAGAGGGTGAGAGCTTCAAGTTCCTGGGACGTGAACATCACCAACAGCCTGTCCTGGTCAAATCACGTAGATGCCACAGCCAAGAAAGCTCACCAGCACCTCTACTTGCTCAGGAGGCTAAAGAAATTTGGTTTGTCCCCTTTGACTCTCACCAACTTTACCGATGCACCATAGAAAGCAATCGCTATCTGGATGCATCACGGGTTTGGTACGGCAACTGCTCTACCCGGGACCGCACGAAGCTGCAGAGAGTTGTGGACACAGCCCAGTTGCATCAGGGACACAGCCTCCCCCTCCTTGGACTCTGTCTTTACCTCTCGTTGTCTTGGTGTAGCAGCCAGCATAATCAAGACCCCACCCACCCAGGACATTCTCTCTTCTCGCCTCTTCCATTGGGTAAAAGATACAGGAGCTTGAGGGCACGTACCACAAGACTTAAGGACCAGCTTCTACACCACTGTGATAAGACTATTGAAACGGTCCCTATACCATGAGATGACTACAACCTCACAATCTGCCTTGTTGTGACCCTTGCGCCTTATTGCACTGCACTTTCTCTGTAGCTGTGACACTTTACTCTGTACTGTTATTGTTTTACCTGTAATACCTCAATGCACTCTGTACTACTCAATGTAACTGCACTGTGTAATGAATTGACCTGTATGATTGGTGTGTAAGACAAGTTTTTCACTGTACCTCAGTACAAGTGACAAATAAACCAGTAAACCACTGATGGCCCTAGCGTGATTTGAATTACACAGCCTTCCAAAATTTAGTTCTTGCTCTCTTCTGATGAAAGTACTGATAAAGTGTTATGCCCTAAAATATTAGCTGTTTTTCTCTCTGCAGATGCTGCCTGACCTGC
The DNA here is from genome assembly GCF_009764475.1 of Pristis pectinata. Lineage (NCBI taxonomy): Eukaryota > Metazoa > Chordata > Chondrichthyes > Rhinopristiformes > Pristidae > Pristis > Pristis pectinata. The sequence continues at coordinate 1,463,906 of NC_067426.1, forward strand.
TGAGAATTTCCAGAAATTTTATTTCAGATTTCCAGCATCTGCAGGACTTTGATGTGTATTGACTTATTCCTGTTCCCTTTAATCAAGCGTGCTACACACAACTACTGTCCTCATCCTAACCTATTGCTCTAACCTTGCTCTATTTCCAGTGTTCACTTTTATTCCTGATCATGTAGAGAATGTCGTACAGTTTCATTAGGTTTGCTCAGTTGACTTCAGTGGCGACTGAAGTAGTTCGGCCAAGTCTTGTCTATTGTGACACAGTGAAGTGTTACATCTTAATATGAACACTTAGTGAACAACTTTAATTCTGATGAAAGCCCATGGTTCACATCATGAAGTTACATCCGCAGCAGATCTTCCCAGATGTTGGGAGGATTTTATGCCCAACTGAAGTAGCAGAGGGGGTAATGTGTTATACTAATGTAGGAAGGTATTTCAAACACAGATAAGGTTTCCTTGTTAACTGGATTTACTGAATAACAAGACAATACATAAGTTTGATACAGCCCATTTCCCACAGTCACCCACTCCCTCAATTACGTACTTTGTGAGTTGATTGACCTGAATACCATGGTGTGTAACACAAGGTTGGAGTGAGCAGTGACCAGACCCCAAGGGTGGATTCTGAGATCCTGACCACAGGAAACTGAAGAACAATAAACACATTTCTTACCCACATGTACTTTCTTCATCAAACTTTCTTCATCACCCCAGCTCAGTATGTTTGTGTCTCACCATAGACCCAGTGGTGGGGCAGGGATTCAGGTGCACTGGGTTCTGACCTTGATCTCTTCCCACACCTCCAGGTGTACAGCTGAAGTCAGAAACCAGCTGACTGCCAGGAAGGACATTACAGTAATTCTCCCCTTGACCACTGGCCAGAGGTAAGAACAGTTTGGTCAAATGCCCTGTGAATAAAGAGGCTTCGGACAATAATATCAACATTTATTTCTGACACCAGAATGCTCAAAGTAAAACTGTCCTCTTCCATTCGACACTGCAAAGGAAACCTGGTTCTAGTTAACTGAGAGGAACACCAGCTGTGTAAGTGCTGTCTGTGTCTCAGTTCAAATATTGGAAATTAACATCAGTTTTCCTGTTAAATTACTAACGGTTCAATGTTTCTCTTTTGGAGAAGCTTTTGATTATTTCTTAAGGAGGGAGAAGAAACAACGAACCTGAGGGTTACTTTTGCTTCGATGTCTCAGCTGCTCGTGATGCAGCCCTTCAGTTTCCACCAACGAGATCCTGGAAACTCTCCCCCCCAGCATGTTTGTTCAAAGGGAAGAGGAAGCGATATTTGTGGTACAACACTCCCTAAAAAATACTGTCCTCTTCTAATCACTCTTGAAACATAATTAAATAGCAACATATCAGATTAATTCTATTAAATAAAACTTTATGTTATAAAATACACTTGCCTGTATTTTATATTGCTTAATGCAAGGATTTAAATAACTGGCAGGAAGTTTGATTGGCAGACCTGTATATTGGCAATCTGTGAAAGATTGTGATCTTAATAAATACCAGTGGATGTTCCAGAACTTTCCTCCTGTTACCTAGAGAGGCATTTCAAAACACAGGACATAGACCACGCAGTTAGAATTCATCGCAGATGCGTGGCTTGTGTAGGTAGGTTTGTGTAGCAGTGCACCATCTGCATTGTGCCATAGTTACAGAACTTGCTGTTTACACAAAGCATGCAGGAGATTCGGGTGTGTAACGATACCACTTGTCTTCACCTGAACCTGCATAGTGCTCCTCTTGTGGCTTGACCTTGATGGACGAGCAGTTATAAAGAGAAAGGATGCATGGTTTGATGTTTTGAAGAGGAAAGCAACAGCCCCTTTGCCGATAAACTTTAAATGAATGCGATTGAATTGAAAATGCTTTCAATTGTTTCCTTGTGAATGTATGAATTAGGAGCAGGAATCGGCCACGCAGTCCCTCGAACCTGCACTGCCATAGGATCATGGCTGATATGGTTGTAATTCAAAGCTTTACTCTCTGAAATCCTATCAAGAATCTATCTTCCTCTGCCTTGCAAATATTCTGCAGTCCATTGAGGAAGAGATTCCCAAACACTGACAACCCTCGGAGAGAAAGATAATTGCTTCAGCTCCACCTTCAGTGGCCCTTTATTTGAAACAGAGGCACCTAGTTCCAGATTCTCCACAGGAGGAAACATCCTCTCGAACTGTAGTGGAACAATTATGGCCAAGAGGACTGTGCTGTTCTGGAACACAGTGAACTCCAGGTACTAAAACTAAGGTGTGGGAATGGAGGAGGATAGGAGAAGGCCACTCTGCCCCTCCAATCTGTTCCACCATGGCTGATCTGCCATTTTAACTCAATTTACCACGGGAGATAGTAAGAAACTTGTCCCCAGGACAGAGCTGTCAAGACCAGAAGGTAGAGATATAAGGTGCGGAGTAAGAGGTTTAGAGGACATATGTGGAAGAATTTTTATTCCCCCAGAGGGGGGTTGGAATCTGGAACGCACTTGAATCACTAAGGGATAGAAGACTATGGACTAAGGGCTGGTAAAATGGGATTGGTATATATAAGCATAGACATGGTGGGCCAAAAGGCCTCCTTTCTGAGCTTGGAGGAACTCAGTGGGTTACTTCAGTCTGAAACGTCGACTCTCCTATTTCCCTCCACAGATGCTGCCTGACCTGCTGAGTTCCTCCAACGTTTTGTGTGTGCTCCAGATTCCAGCATCTGCAGTCTCTTGATTCTCTGTTTCCTGAGCATTATGACTTGGTGATCATGACTTATAAACCAAGCCAAGTTACTGCCCAACAAAAATATTATCAGCCTTATTTTGAGCTGTTTAAGTGCCCCCAGCCAACGGCTCTCTGGGAGACAGAAGTGTAGGTGTGCATTGGTCCTTAGAATGAGGAGGTGCTTTGGAAACTGCTCCCAAATAAACAAGCCTCTGATTTGAAAAAGGACTTTCATTTCTACAGCACCTTTCCAACATCAGATTATCCCATTAAAGTCTATTTTTTTGAAAGTTTGTCAGTGTGAAATGTAGAAACATAATTACATAGGTCTGCTCCCCATCTGGACTCCACGGCAGAGGAACATGTCTCTCTTTCAACCCTGTCAACTTGTTCAATCATTTTAAAACACTTCAATTAGAGCCTCTTTAATCTTCTGTAATCCTGAGAACATGAAACTGGTCCATGTGACCTGTGTTCATACCAAACATTAACTGCTTAGATGAAACTATTTTGCACTCCCTCAAAGCCAACATATCTAGCCTGGGATGCAGTGATAGGTGGGTACTCAGTGTCCTCAATGGGCTCTCCACTGGATCTACAGAACCAACATCCACTCCATCGTAGTCCAGCCACTGGTAACATTGGCCACATTTCACCAGCTTTAGGTATATGTGTAATAAGCATATCAAGAAGAAAAGTATAAATATCAGCTATGGAAAATGCCTTTTGCAGAGTGTACAATACCATGGTCATGTGAACGTAATGATGTTGGTATTTACTTCTCCTTAAGCAGTCCCGTAGGATCAAGGATGACTTGTTTCCACTCTGGTTTTGTGGCTACTGAGGCCATTGTGGAACTACAGACCCCTCCACAGATGGGGCAGGAGGTAGCTATCGGGGTGGGTTGGTGTGTATCCTTCCACCTTCGGGGTGGGTTGGTGTGTATCCTTCCACCTTTCACACCGAGCTTCAGTGTGCTCCCAGTACACGGACCACAGTTCTCAATGCCAACCTGAGTGCTGCTTCTCCACTGGGATTCCCAGGACCTGGTGAGGATGGTGCATTTCTTCAAGGGAAGCTTTCGACACATCCTGAATCCATTTCTCAGTCTGCTGGAAACCTCGTCTCGCTGAACTGGACCAGTGCCCACTTTGGGGGTCTGATGTTGGGAATGTGCTCAGTGGAGCTGACTGACATTAACTTCCAGAATTTTCCAAATCTACTGGAAACGTAAGTGGACAATGTCCATGCCCACATGGTGACTGGATGGCTGTCATGGGCTATTTAAACAACAGCACAATCTCCTCGGTAATTTTGTTCAGTATTTTTTATGAATTTGAATTCTGCTCAGAAGTGAGCAGAGCTGGATGGCAAAATGGAACTACTGCCTCACAGGTTCAATCCTGACCTCCGGTGCTGTCTGTGTGGAGTTTGCATGTTCTCCCTATGACCGCATGTGTTTCCCTGGCTACTCCAGTTTCTTCCCACATCCCCAAGATGTGCTGATGGGTTACAACACATGCAAAATGCTGGAGGAACTCAGCAGGTCAGGCAGCATCTATGGAGGGAAATAAACAGTTGACGTTTCGGGTTGACACCCTTCATCAGGACTCTTGACCCGAAACGTCAACAGTTTATTTCCCTCGATAGATGCTGCCTGACCTGCTGAGTTCCTCCAGCATTTTGTGTGTGTTGCTCCAGATTCCAACATCTGCAGAATCGCTTGTGTCTCCATCGTGCAGATCGGTTAAACAGTTGCTGTAGATTTCCCCTTAGTGCAGGTAGGTGAAAAAGGTGTCAGGTTGATAGGCATGTGTGAGAGAAAGTTGCTGGGCTACAGGGAAATAAGGAGAGGGGATGGGACTGATGGGACTGTTCTGTTGGACCCAAAGGCCTCTTGTGTTGTTATACGTAAGATGCAGAGCTGGCAAGTTATGAGTAAAGAAAACGTTTCGTAAGCAGCGTGCAGCTTGGTTTATGTCTTGCAGGTGTGGTCAGTATGCATTGAAAAATTTTCCATACTTGTCCATTCTCTGAGCTTTTTATAGCTCCAGAAAGTATTGCATAAAACTGTTCACAAATGCTTCACCACAATGTTGATGGTTGTGAAAGCTTTGCAATGCAAGAACTGGTTTACCATTATCGCTCTACCTAGATTGCAGATCTATGAAGTCCACAGCTAACCAACACATAAAGGCTGCCAAATGTTTTAACATTGAGAAGGCGAAGGAGATAGTCTGAGACCACCCTGAATTTAAAAGAGTTTGCTTGTGTCGGATGACTGCTGATGCAGATGGGAGGCTTCCACAAAGTGGCCTCACACTGTCACCGTATCTGAACTGATTCTGTTCTCAGTTGTAATGCACAGACAGCCTCCTTACACTGAAAACAATAGAAAACAAATACATTGACCCTTTAAAATTCATATTGTTTGCTTGTTTTTTTGAAGGTGACAATATTTTACTGGGCCTTGTGTTATTGGGCAGCTGTGGGTTGTTGAAGGACACAGTAGTTACCAAAGTGTTGTGTTTGCAAGGAAAACACATTTTAAGGAGCATATGTGATTTGTGTTGTAAGGAATGCACTAATTTAAAACAAGTTAACTGGTGTTTTACTTTCAGATCTGCACATTAATTTTTGCTGCGGGCTCCACTTGCTGTGTTCACTGAAGAACAGGTGACCACAGCCTGCATTCAGAGCAGGTTAGAATTTCCACTGGGTTACCCGAAACTCCCCCAGAATCAGGTGGAAGTGAATCCACCACTTCCCCTAGATTCCACGCAAAGGAAGACTCCCACAGACCTCCTGCTGGTACAGTTAATAAGACCTAACTCCAGTATTGTTCAACATTGAAGCCAATCATAAGAATTTTCTTGGATCACCATGTCTGATCTGATTGTTGAAGAGGTGATGAGATCTAACCTGTGAAGCCACCATCTCCTTTATTTCTAAATAAAGATACACTTCAAGATGCCCCAAGGGTGAATGGCAGCAATGATCCTGGACTTTTTATTCGATGTTTCTTGCTGTTACGTAAAGATTTTCCATTGTGATGTAACTGGAGCAGTTTTGTTATTTGCCTTTGGCATGGAGGACAATTCAAATCAGAGGAGTCTATAATTTTGAAAAATCCACCCATGCCCAACACTTTTGCTGAAATATTCTCATTATTTAATCCAAAACTGTTACTTGACATTACTTGATAATTTAATTTCCAAGGGCTAAATTAGTGATTTTACTACAACAATACTGTGATTTAATGCACTATTGGAATAACTGACAGGTGCAATCTTGATTCTACATGGATTTGTTTACTTGATGTTGAATCTCTCAGATGCTGTGGTTGGCTGAGAACTAACCCATCTGAATGTTAATATAGTGATTTAACACTCTGGTCATGTACCTTGACCACTGTGGATCAACTGCTGCCTCTACACCCTTCCAGAGACAATTCTTTTCTTGTTGACTACAGTCCTAAGCAAGACCCCTTAACTTTTATCGTGCTTATTGACATGGAATCTATGTAACTTGTATCCCAATCATAAAGAACTTGTAAAGACAGGGTAAAGAAAAACATGTAGCTCATGAATAAGATCAGTGTGTTCCTCTATCTGATGAAGGCTCTTTGATCGGAAGCTTTAAATCGGTTTCTCTCTCTTCTCTGCTTGAGCTGCTGAGAGTTTCCAGCATTTCCATTTTTCTCAGGTATCTAGCATCTGTAGTTTTTTAACTTCCATGCGGTGCTTGATCCATGCAGCAACGTAGGCCTCCAAACCCCCACGTTAGCACTCTGGATGATGACATAAGCCGACGTATTGTGGCTGATAGGGAGGGGCACTTTCATTCATGTATTCTCTACCTGGACAGGGATCCCGGCTCTGTCAGTATTCAATTGGAAGCTGGTGGTGCTGGAGTTCATTCACACAATCAGCAGAGACGACTTCGCTCCTGGACCCTTTAAAATACCGATTTCATAACTCCGAGTGAGGTACAGCAGGGTAACAGGCCCTTTGGCCCGCCCAGTCCGCACTGACCATCAACCAGATATTTACACCAACTCTACACTCGTCCCATTTTATTCTCCCCACATTCTCATCAATTCCCTCAGATTCTACCCCTCACCTACATAATGAGGGCGATTTACAGCGGCTAATTAACCTTCCAACCAACGATCTGCTGGAGGAGATCAGCGGGTCGAGCAGCAGCTGTGGGGGGAGAGGAACTGTCGACACTGCGGGTCAGAACCCTGTGTCAGGACTGAGAGTGCAGAGGGGAGATGGCCGGTGTGAGGAGGAGAGGGGGAGTGACCTTCCAATTAACTTCCCACCTCTCACACCTTTGGGATGGGGGGGGGGAAACGGAGCACCCGGGGGAATCCTACGCAGTCACAGGGGAGCGTGCAGACTCCACTCGCACAGCACCAGGGGTCAGGATCGAACCCAGGTCTCTGGTGTTGTGAGGCAGTGGCTCTACTGGCCATGTCACTGTGCCAGACGGTTTATCCACCGCCACACTGGACAAGAAAGGGCACAAATGGAGATGTGGATAGAGCTCGGCAGCACAGTCGGTAAAGCTGTGACCTTGTACATCTGAAGCCAACACAGCCATTGCTCAAGCATTCGGACTGAAATGTTTGCTTTTAGAATCCTTCCATCAGAGTTTGAAATTAGGGACTAATAACACAACACACAAAAATAAATTGACACAGTTTGAATTGAAAAGGAAAATTCATTCAATTTCCAGCCTTCTTCGCCCATGTTTACTCAGACAAATGACAGACCTACAAGGGAGAGTGAACAATTCGATGGGCAGTACATGTGCTCTCAGCAGGGTGGGGTGGTGTCAGCAGTGTGTATGCAGTAGGGAGGAGGGGTAGGACCACAGCTTCTGCCCCACACCACCACCTACACCCCCCGCACCCTCCCATAAACTGCAGCACATCAACAACATGCATACACATTCAGGCATAATTTGCTTCTGTCCAAAAAGGTCAGGTTTAAATTTCTAAGCATGCTTCTGGACTCAGGGCTGAACACTTAGATGTTGAAAGCATTTGTAGGTGAAGCATAGAGCGGGGTTAGTGATGTGGGCATTCAGAGCAGGCAGGTCTTTGTTCCAACATCAAACCTGAACAAGTCCACGCTACAACAGCACTGAACGTGTGTGGATCTCCAGAGCGTCGAACTGTCCCATCACCTAAACAACTGCAGCACGGTGGGTGAGCTACTTCCTGTAGGCTTGTTATCAGACCAGCCCGTCCAGAAGCTGAAAGCAATCGTCTCATTAACTAAAAGTTCTGCAAAAAGGCCCCCAAAGCCCGACAGTGGAGTTATAAAGAAAAAGATGGTGAACACCTGAATCTTATTTTGGACTTATAGATGCCAATTCAAAACTTATTATTCCAATGTCAAATTCCCAGAGGCAGGAAGGTTTGATTGTGTGATGTGTCTTGCAGGTGATCTTAAGCAAAAAAAAGTAATGCCATTTAAACACAGCAGGTACTTCAACTGTCCAGTATCTTGAGGATGTCAAGGTATTGCACATTTCATGACTACGATTTCTACAAAGAGATTCTATCTGATTAAATCAGACAACCTGTTACAAAGGGATATTTCTGCTTTGTGGGAGGTATTACTATGGGCAAGGGGATGAGATATTATGAGCAGAAAGTGGGAATGTCTCTACAGATAAACAATATAGAACAATTCAGCAGTACAGCACAGGAACAGGCCCTTCAGCCCACCATATCTACACCGACTGTAATAACAACGTAAACTAGTCCCATCTGTCTGCACAATGTCTGTATCCCTCCATTCCCTGCCTGTTCATGTGCCTGTCTAAATGCCCCTTAAACATTGCTGTTGTATCTGCTCCCACCACCTCCCCAGGCAGCATGTTCCAGGCACCCACCACACTCTGTGTAAAAATCCTGGCACACAAATCTCCTTTAAACTTTCCCCCTTTCACCTTAAAGTTATAGAACATAGAACAGTACAGCACAGAACAGACCCTTCGGCCCACAATGTTGTACCGACATAGCTAATCCCTCCTACCTACAGAATGCCCCTATCCCTCCATCTTCCTCTCATTCATGTGCCCATCCAAGCCCCTCTTAAAAGCCCCCAGTGAATTTGCCTCCACCACCCTATCAGGCAACACATTCCAGGCATCCACCACTCTCTCAGTGAAAAAAAAGTACCCCTCACGTCTGTTCTGAACCTACCCACTCTCACCTTAAATGCATGCCCTCTGGTATTGGATCGCTCAATAATGGGAAAAAGATATTGTTTGTCCACCCTATCTATGCCCCTCATAATTTTATACACTTCCAACAGATCACCCCTCAGCCTCCGCCGCTCCAGAGAGAAGAGCCCAAGTTTGTCCAGCCTTTCCTGATAGCACATGCCCTCTAATCCAGGCAGCATCCTAGTACACCTCCTCTGCACCCTCTCTAAAGCCTCGACATCCTTCTTATAGTGAGGTGACCAGAACTGCATGCAATACTCTAAATGCGACCTAACCATAGCTCTATAGAGATGCATCATAATTTCTTGACTTCTGTACTCAATACCTCGATTAAAGAAAGCAAGCATTCCATAAGCCTTCTTAACCACCCTGTCTACCTGTGTAGCCACTTTCAATGAGGCATGGACTTGCACCCCAAGGTCTCTCTGCTCTTCAACACTGTTAAGGGTCTTGCCCTTCAGAGTGTACTGCCTCTTGACATTAGTCTTACCAAGGTGCAACACCTCACATTTATCCGGGTTAAACTCCATCTGCCATTTCTCTGCCCACATGGCCTCTTGTATTTAACATCTCCACCCTGGGAAAGACTCTGACTATCTACTCTATCTATGCTTCTCATAACTTTATATACTTCAGATTGTCCCTCAGCTTCCAATGCTCCAGAGAAAACCATCCAAGTTTGTCCAACCTCTCCTTACAGCTAGTACAATCCAATCCCGGCAACATTCTGGTGAACCCCTTCTACACCCTCTTCAAAGCCACCACATCCTTCCCAGAGTATGGTGACTAGAACTGCACACAATACTCCAAATGTGGCCTAACCAAAGTTTTATACAGCTGCAACGTGACTCTCCAACTTTTATACTCAATGCCTCAGCCAATGAAGTATGTTGTACACCTTCTTTAACACCCTATCCATTTGTATTGCCACTTCAGGGGCCCAAGGTCCCTCCGTACATCAATGCTCCTAAGAGTCCTGTACACATTCCTCCTTCATTTGACCTCCCAAAATGCATCACCTTACACTTGCCCAGATTAAACGTACACCCTGAGTTTTACTGTTTGTGCCTTTGTTAGCAGATGCAATGCAATGTCGAGCAGTTCAAGGTAGTTGGAAATATCAAAAATATAATTTAACTGCATAAGCATTTGTTATAGTCTAAAACCATGAGAAATATTCCTTCTAATGTTTCACTGTTTCTTTGCCAATTTTTGCAACTAAACTTATTCCTGATTCCACTTTGAAAACCTTGGAAGGAGCCACAGCCCTTCATGTCATGGAGCAATTCTATCTGGAACCCCCCGCCAGAGGGGACAGTGCAGTCAGATACAACACAGTGTTTGGAGACATTTGGACAGGCACTTAATAGGCAAGGCACAGGAGGATAACGTCCAGATGGGACTGGTGTCGATGGATGTGGTGGGCCGAAGGGCCTGTTTCTGCACTGTACCACTCTGCGATCCCCATGGCCAACAAAATACTGTTCCGGGTTCTTTTAGTTCAGGTTTGTGACCATCTCCTCACTCTAATTCCACGTATCGGGCACTTCCGTTGGTTACAGTGCTTGAATCTGTTTTCTTCAGATACAACAACTCGGCATTTTTAGCAAAGCCACAAAGCTGCAAAATTGAAGTGCTCAGTGAATCTAATCCAGTTTAAGGCAATTCATTCACCAGTTTTTTAATATCAAATTAATCTGAAAGCCTATTCACAGCCACCATGCCACCCCTTGATAACTTCTGGGCACCAGTGTAAGATTTTAAACTCCTGGTGGAGAGAGGGAAGGACAACACATTTAATGTGTTCACCTGGAAGCACTCTCTGTTGATCTTCCCAAAGATGTTCAGTCATTTGGAAAAAACCACTTTACTGCAAAAATAGTGCAAGCGGCACTAATGCAGGGGGCAAACTGTCAACCAATCACAACCTTTGGCCCATCAGCCATTTCAGAAGCCACAAGGACAGTGGAAACAAGAGGAAGTCACCCACAGATCTCACTATATGCCCAGTCCGGATCAGTCAGTCACCGGGGGTATTGATTAGAGTCGTAAATTGGTGCAGTCCCTCATAAAAGGCTTCAGTTCACAATGACCCATCTTCCGATGTGTTCCAATGAACCATCAGAAGAACTGGTAGACATTATGTGGTTCTAGGACCCCGCACCTGGCCTCCAGCCGGGTGAGCAGCATCTGTGTGTGTGTGTGGTGGGGGGGGGGGGGGAGGGGGGGGGGGACCTGCATCAGAACCTGCAACGTGGACTATTCCTTTCCCCCACAGACGCTGCTCGACCCGCTGAGTTCCTCCAGCAGGTTGTGTGTTGCTCCGGTGCTCCAGATTCTAACGTCTGCAGCCTCTGGTGTCTGAACTGCAAGCTGCCCCGGTAAGAGGCAACCATGGCATCCCCGATTGGAAACCCCGCCCTGTGTGAAGGTGGAGACGGAGACAGCCTTGTACATCACCACTTCAGCTGCTGACTGTGGTGGGATCGGCCTGAGCCACGTCCCCGAGCTCCCCCGGCAGCAGATCCAGGGGCGGTTCAATAAATGCACTTTGGACCGAAAGCGGTTGCTGCGGGATCCCGGAGTGCGGGGAGAGTCTCGGTCCCGGGTCCTGCACACCGAGCGGGAGACCGGCCGAGGATAGCGCGGTGCGGGAGTCTCCGCAAGGACATTGGGCTGCGGGAGATGGTGCGGTTCCTGCAGAGGAGAGCCCTGTGTGGGAGCGGGTGCGGACCCGCGGGGTGAGGTCGGTCCCGCGGGGTGGGGTGGAGGGGGAGGTGCGGTGCGGGTGTTTGCGTTCTCCGGTACCGGGACAGTGCGGGGAATTGGCGCACGACTGGACCTCTCCCCCCTCGGGCCAGCCCACCCACCGTGCCTCTGTCCCGGGTGGGGGTGAGACCCAACCACCGCACCCACCAGCTGCCGACCGGGGGCACCGGGTGACCCCGCCGCTCACAGGGAACCCCTCCCGCCGGCAAACCACGAACGGGAGGGGGGGGGGGGAATGATAGCACAGATTCGCTGGGCCGAACGGCCTTTATCTCTGGATGATGCCCTCCTGCAGGTGGCCATTCGGTCCACGCTCCGTGCTGCCCCCATGTTATCCCCGCCAGGCCGCTTATTTCCATCTGTAATTGGTTTACTGTTGCCACATGTACCACACACATCACCCCCCCCCCCACACACACCCCCAGTAGACAGAGGAAGCACAAGAGGAAAAAACTGCGTGCAGAATGGCCCAGGTTCCTCCTACCGCCTCAGAAAGTCCCGCCCCCACCAGTGGAAACATCTCCATCAGCAATTGTGTCTGAGCTGAAATCTTCTCCCACACAGGGTGCAGATCAGATAGTTCTCTGGAGAGCCCACGACTTGTTTTGAGCTCAGCCTCAGTTCTGGCCACCCTCAGTGCTGCCACACCCAGTGGGCCAGGGCTGGGCAAGAGCTGACTGCTTCGTGCCCCCGGTCCCATACCTCCTGAGATTGCAGGCCAGGAGGTACCTGTTACACCCGGCATTCTTCGTTCCAACTGCCCCTTCGGTGGAAGGGTGATGGACAAAGGGGTTGGGAGACCTGTTGTGGTGAAGTGCTTCCTGCTGGGCTGCATCCTGGGGACAGGGAGTAGGGTAAGAATCCCATTTCGAGGGAATATTCAGCAGAACTATTGCACTCAGGCCGGGATGGGGAGCCACTGGTGCTGAGTGAGTCCCAATGAGACCAGAAGTGTCGTCAACAGAGCAGGAAGAGGCCACTCGGCCCCTCAGTCCTGCTCCACTGTTCATGGCTGATCTCCCATTTCCCAGCTTCCCCCCATCTCCCATCATCCCTTTGGTGTTAAGCAACAGATTTACCTTCTTGGATATATTGGATGACTTGGCCTCCAGCCCTTTTCACTGGTGGAGAATCCCACAGGTTCACCACCCACTGGTGAAGAAGTTTCTCCCGATCGTGGTTCTGAATGGTTTCCCCCATACCTGCTGGTGCTGGACTCTCCGGACATCCCACATCTAGGCTGTCCAGTCCACAGGTACGTTACACTCTCATGGTCACAGCATACTCACTCTGACACACACCATAGAGTCATATAGCATGGAAACAGGCCCTTCGGCCCAACTGGTCCATGCCGACCAAGATGCCCATTTTAGCTAGTCCCATTTGCCAGTGTTTGGCCCATAACCTTCTAAACCTTTCCTGTCCATGTACCTGTCCAACTGTCTCTTAAAAGTTGTTATTGTACCTGCCTCAACCACTTCGTCTGGCAGCTCGTTCCACATACATACCACCCTTTGTGTAAAAAACTTGCCCCTCAAGTTCCTATTAAATCTCTCCCCTCTCACCTTAAACCCATGCCCTCTAGTTCTTGATTCCCCAACCCTGGGAAAAAGACTGAGTGCATTCACCCTACCTGTGCCCCTCATAATTTTATACACCTCTATAAGGTCACCTCTCAGTCTCCTACACTCCAAGGAATAAAGTCCAAGAAATGTTTTGAAGTACAGTGGGTCTTTATCATGGAAGAAACTGCTGCTGGATTCTCAGCAAAGGCAGATGTAACAGATTCCCAGTGAGCTAAAAATTGATAAAGTGAAGGTACCTGAAAGGTTGGCTGCACTTAAAGTGAATAACTCACCTGGTCCAGACAGGTGGATCTTTGTTCACTGAAGGAATTACTGATACAGATTGTGGAGGGATTGGCCACAGATGTCAAAAAATCTATCGATCCTGGTGGCTGAGGACTGGGGGACTGACAATGTTCTAACCTTACTCAAAAAAGGATGCAAGGATACACCCAGCAACTGCAGGCTAGTCAACTTAACCCTGCTTGTGATAAAACTAAAAATGATAATCTGCCACAGAAATTAGGAGTCAATTAGACACATGCAGATTGATTGGAGAAAGCCAGTTGGTTCGTTAAAGAAATTTCTGTCTAACTAACTTGACAGTTTTTTTGATGAAGTAACACAGGCCATTGGGCAGGAGATACAAAAGCCTGAAAGCAAGTACCACCAGGCTCAAGGACAGCTTCTGTCCCGCTGTTATAAGACTAATTGAACGGTCCCCTAGTATGATAAGATGGACTCTTGACCTCACAATCTGCCTCGTCATGACCTTGCACTTTATTGTCTGCCTGCACTGCACTTCCTCTGTAGCTGCATTCCGTTACTGTTCTTCCTTGTACGACCTCAATGCACTGATGTGATGAAATCATCTGTATGGACGGCATGCAAAACTAAGTTTTTCACTGTACCTCGGTACATGTGACAATAATAAAGCAATCCCAATTCCAGTTCCAATTCCAAATGTTGATGTGGTAGGCATGGATTCATAAATGGTATTAAGTATGGTCTGTAACAGGCATCGTTATGTTTGAAAGTCACAAAGAGAAAGGGGCAGTAGCAGATACAGTGAAAACTGGCTCAGTAGCAGTGAGAGGTTTTTTCACAGATTGGGGAAAAGTGTGGATCATTGCTCGCTGTAATAAATGACTCAGCCTTGAGTGCACAAAGCAACGTTTTCAAATCTGCGGATGGCACGATACTTGGAGAAGCAGTGAACCGTGAGGCGGACAGTACTGCTGTGTGAGAAGAGTGAACTAAGCTGGAGGGAACAATTCCAAAAGGTGCCCAAGGACAGTGTGCTGGGATATATGTGCATGGTTCATTGAAGGCCAGCCAATGACGCAGTTAGAAGGGCACAAGGCATTCCAGGCTTCATAAACAGAGGCGGGGATCACATGAACAAGGAAATCATAACCGGCCAACATAAAGAACTGGTCTGGCAACAACTGGAGGATGGTCTCCCATTCTGGGCACCACATTTTCAGAAAGAGATGAAGACCTGAGAGAGCACACAGCGGAGATTCACTGGGAAGATTCCAGGGATGAGGAACTTCAGCACCGTAGAGAGAGTGGGATAGTTCTGCTTGCAACAGGGTAGGGAATCCAAGACAGGATTTAAAATAATGAAGAGAATTGTCTGAGTAGACAGACAGAAGCTGTTCCCATCGGCAGAAAGATCTGGAACCAGGGATCAGAAGGAAGCACATGTGACCTGGGGTTGGGAGATTGGAATCTGGAATCAGCGCCAGAGGGCAGAGAAGTATGTATAGCCACATTACTCTTACATAGAGCTTGCATGGACTGGATGGGCCAATTTACTCCTGTGACTAAATTCTGGTCTAACTCCCTTTACAAGTTTGCAGATGACACCACCGTAGTAGGCCAGATCACAAACAACGATGAGACGAAGTACAGGAAGGAAATAGAGAGCCTAGTGTCGTGGTATCAAGACAACAGCCTTTCCATCAATGTCAGCAAAACAAAAAAGTGAATCATTGACTTCAGGAAACGGGCAGAGCATAAGTCCCTGTCTGTATCAATGGTACTGAGGTGGAGATGGTTGAGAGCTTCAAGTTCCTAGGTGTAAGTATCACCAACAATTTGTCCTGGCCTAACCACCTGGACACTATGGCCAATAAAGCACACCAGCACCTTTACTTCCTCAGAAGGCTAAAAAATTCAGCATGCCCTTGATGACTCTCACCAATTTTTACAGATGCACTATAGAAAGCTTCCTATCCGGATGCATCACAGCTTGGTACAGCAACTGCTCTGCCCGAGACTGCAAGAAACTGCAGAGAGTTGTGGACACAGCTCAGCACATCACGGAAACCAACCTCCCCTCCATAGGCTCTGTCTACACTTCTCACTGCCTCAGGAAAGCAGTCAACATAATATCAAAGACCCTACCACCTTGGACTTTCTCTCTTCTCCCATCGGACGGAAGATACAAAACCCTGAGAGCACGCACCACCATGCTCAAGGACAGCTTCTATCCGGCTGTTATAAAACTCTTGAACAGACTTCATATAAGCTAAAGATGGACTCTTGATCTCCCAATCTACCTCATCATGGCCCTTGCACTTTGTTTCTCTACCTGCACTGCCCTTTCTCTGTAGCTGGAACACAACATTCTGCATTCTGTCGTTGTTTTCCTTCGGTACTACCTTGATGTACTCATGTATGGAATGGTCTGTCTGGATGGCATGCAGACAAAAGTGTTTCACTGCATCTTGGTATATGTGACAATAATAAACCAAATGACCAAGTTACCAGATTTGGAGTCAGGGTGGATGGATCACAGGGCAGTCCAGAGCACCTCACAGCAGGGATTAATGCTTTACCCTTCCACACAGAACTGGCAGAGGATCCGATTTCAAAACTCTTGAGAAGTGGGAATTCAGCCTAGGAGCTGGAGAGTTGCAAACACAACAGTCCTGTTCCAGAAACGGGAGTGATGGGTGAAGCAGGGAACACCCCCTCAAAGCAAACCCCCAGACCCTGAGTAAGGACAAAAGGTTTTGTGGTTTAAAGTGAATGATTGTTTCCATTGGCTGATGAATTTCTGAAGAAGAGGATATTGATTCATGACCATGGGTGAAAGTAAAATCGTACTGCACGTGGCACTTCTTATCACAGGCTGATATTTGAGCCAGAGACAGAAGAACTTGTACTGACTTGAATTTGAAAGACTTGGGCAGGTGTGTGAGAACAGAACGCCCTGAGTCCAGGTCTGTGTGAAACACCAGCTCCTCCCTGGAAACAATTCACCAGCCAGTTCTTTATTCTATGAGGGAAATACCTGCAGTTCACAGTAATTGAAAGTTCACGAATTTTGGAAATCAAAGTCATATTTACGTAAATCATTAGGAGAACAAACAATTTCCTCCCACAGTTTGTATTTCTTACAGCCCTTTCATGTGGTGAACATTACAGGGTGCTTCACAGGAGTGGTATTAGTAAACATTCAGCATAGACATTGAATTTTCCCACTTTAAGTAACGCCACACTCTGTCCCCACCCCCACCACGCTTCTTCTTTTCTTCCCTTTCCTAGACTTTTTCTCTTTTTTCTACCCCCCTTTTATTTTTCTCCTTACCTGTGACCCCTCCCCCGGTGGATCTGCTCTCCCCTCCTCCCCGCACCTGCCCATCACTATCTCTTACCTGCATCTACCTATCACCACCCTGTGCCCACCCCACCTCCCCTCATTTGTCCACCTATTACTGCTCTGCTTTTCCCTCCTATATATTGGGCTTCCCCTTTCCCTATCTTCAGTCCTGAAGTGTCCTGACCCGAAACATTGACAGCCTGCTTTTCTCCACGGATGCTGCCTGGCCTGCTGAGTTCCTCCAGCATCATTGTGGTTTTCATCTGGATTCCAGCATCTACAGTCCTTTGTTTCTCTAGTATTAGTGCTATCAGTAAACCCTGATTCCCAGCCACAGAAGGAGATACAAGGGCAGGACAGGTGCCCAGATCCCTATGTACATGACTTAAAGAGTGCTTTGTAGAACAAGAGGAAAGGAATTCCAGAGCTGGCTGTCTAACATAAGGACACAAGAACTAGGGGCAAGTGTCGATCATTTGACCCTTCAAGCATGCCCCACCATCTTCCACCTTAGCACCATTTCACGCACTACCCACATATCCCTCGATTCGCTCAGGTCCAGAAATCCATTGGTCTGTTAGAATGAACTCAGTGACTGGTGAAACATCTCACCTGTATCTAGTCTCTCAAGTCCTTTAAGAATCTAGGTACCAGAGATAGGGCATAGATAAGGTGGATGGGAGCAGTGTGTTCCCCAGAGTAGGAGAGTCCAGGATTAGGGGGTATAGATTTAGGGTGAGAGGGGAACGATTTAAAGGGGACATGAGGGCAACTTTCTCACACAGAGGGCGGTGAGTATATGGAATGAGCTGCCAGAGGAAGTGGTTGAGGCAGATACAATAATATCATTTAAGATGCACTCGGATAGGTACACATGGAGGGGCGGGGCACAGAGACACTATGGCCCAAACGCAGGAAATTGGGACTAGCTGCATGGGCACCATGGTTGGCATGGACTGGTTGAGCCGAAGGGCCTGTATCCATGCTGTATTGCTCTATGACTCTATGACAATTATATCAGGGATGTACAGGAAGCCAGAAGTGGAAAGATTTTGGATGCTGGAGGAAGCTACAGAAATTGTGAGAGGGTCAGAGCAGTGCAATGTTGACAGAAGTTTAAAGTGGAGACACCACCAGACTGGGAGCCCTGTGAACTTGTGAGCACGGGAATGGCGGGCACAGGGTGCTAGTTAGATTGTGGTCAGAAGAGTTGATGGGATCAGATTCAGGGAGGAGATGTTGAGTTGCCCCTACAGTGTTGTTCTTCAGCGTAAGTAGAATCATAGAACATTTATGACATAGGAGGCCATTCGGTCCATCATCTCTGTGCCAGTCAAAAAAGGGCCTAATCCCACCTTCTATAGCCCCAGAGGTACATGTTCTGTTTGAATGTGACGGGGGTTTCTGCCTCCACCATCCTCTCAGGCAGTGAGCTCCAGACCCCAGACCCCCAGGGGAAATACTCTCCCCACTTCGCCAGTCCTCATACCAATTACTCTATGTCAGTTCCTCCTGGTTTTTGATCCCTCTGTAACAGGGAACACATTACCACTATTACTCCGTCAACACTGCACTACAATATGAGATTTACTCTCATAATTGTTTACACTTCAGATTCCTCTCTTCCAAGGAAACAACCTCAGCCTCTCCAGAGCTGGAGCTCTCCAGCCCTGGGCCCGTCATTGTACGTCTCCTCTGCACCCTCTGCAGTGAAGTCACACCTTTGCTGTAAGGTGGTGGACAGGACTGTACATGGCCTCCCTGTTATCATGCACACTTCCAGCACAACCTCCATGTTTTTATATTCTGTGCCTCGGCTAAGGAAGGAAGGCAATCCATTTGTCGATTTAGTCACCTTATTGACTGGTCCTGCTACACTTACGCTTCCATGCACATACACTCCAGGGTCCCCCTGTTCCTCCATGCCTCTCAGTATCCTCCCATGAATTGTATAACATCTTGCCATGCGGCATCACGTCAAGTGCATCACCTCACACCTCTCTGGATTAAATTCCATTTGCCACTTTTCCTCCCAATGACCATCGTTACCTTCTTGCAGTCTAAAGGTAGAACACTGGTGACCTGGGTTCAGTCCCAACCTCCGTTTCTGTTTGGGTGACCATTTGGGTTTCCCGCGGGAGCTCTGGTTTTCTCCCCATATCACAAGAACGTGCAGGTGGGGAGGTGAATTGGCTGTTGTAAACCAGCCCTAGTGCAGGTGGGTGTCAGGAGAACTGAGGGGAGTTGATTGGTATGTGAAAGGGAGGAGACTGCAGGGAGATAAGCAGGGGAATGGGACTAACACACAAGGTGCTGGAGGAACTCAGCAGCTCAGGCAGTATCTGTGGAGAGAAATGGACTATCAATGTTTCGGATTGAGACCCTGCATCTGGACTGCTGTGAGAGTGGGACGGATGCGTGTGCTCTGAGAGATGGCACAGATTCCACTGACAATATGAAAGCTTGAATCCTCACCGCTGACCACATGGCCAATTTTTCAGTCATTCAGCAAGTTTCATAAATATTACAAAAGGCAGGCGATGAAAGGCGGAGCCCTGTGAACCCCAGAGGAGGCAGCCTTCCAGTCACAGAAACACATGGCAGTCAGTGCTCTTTGCTTCCTGCCACTGGGCTAAATTTGGATCCAATGTGCCTCTCTATCCTGAATCCCATGGGCTTTTAGTTTTGTAAATACCTGATGAAGAGGGGCACAACCCTTCTGATCCCGGCACCATAACATCTCCCATTGGTTGAAAGTTCTTCAAGCATCATTCATCAGACTCCTTGATCTCCACTCCTGGAATTTCCCACCAGAAGTGACATTACATTCAGCTGGTTGACTCACATTTCATGTGGTGTACCAGAATGACATCAGACAATGAAATGACATCACTGGTAGACAGAGTCATGGAGAGATACAGTCCACCGAGACCGCACCAACCATCAACCACCCATTCACACCAATCCCACTTTTTATTCTCCCCACATTCCCATCAACTCCCCCAGATTCTACCCCTCAGCCACACACTGCGAGAAATTTACAGCAACCAGTTATCCCACCAACCAGCACACCTTTGGGACGGGAGGAAACTGGAGCAGTCACAAGGAGAATGTGCAACCTCCACACAGACGGCATCAAAGGTCAGAATCAAACCTGGGTCTCAGATGCTATGAGGCCAAAGCTCTACTCGCTGCACCACTGTGCCATTCGAAGTGCCTTCGTCATAAGTAGTGGACTCGTGGTTCCCCGAATATAATTGAGACATCACCATTTCGGGAAGTCATAAACACAGAAAGGTACCTGTGGCCACTCACAATTATTCATTAGATTGTGATTAACCCCATAGATAATGGTACAAAATCAGATGATTCTCCTGTAGGTTTTTAACATTTCAGGGAAAGCACAAAACCTGCCAGTTAAAAAATACTCGCCACAGTTTTTATCTTTTCATTATTGAAAAGATAAACTCCATAACCTTTAAAATTGTCATGGACAGGGGCAGGTGCAGAGAGGACAAGAGGTTTTTTAATTGGGGAAGGGCGAACTATGAGGCTATAAGGAGAGAACTTGGGAGTGTAAATTGGGATATCCTTTTTGAAGGAAAATGTACCATGGAGATGTGGTCGATGTTCAGGGATCTTATGCAGGATGTTAGGGATAAATATGTCCCGGTGAGGCAGAGAAGGAATGGCAGGGTGAAGGAACCGTGGGTGACGAGAGAGGTGGAACGACTTGTTAGGGAGAAGAAGGTAGCATATGTGAGGTATAAGCAGCAAGGTTCAGACAGGGGCCCGTGAGGAATATAGGGTAGCGAGGAAGGAACTTAAGAAAGGGCTGAGGAGAGCTAGAAGGGGACATGAAAGGCATTGGCTAGTAGGGTTAAGAAAAATCCCAAGGCCTTTTTCACGTACGTGAAGGGTAGGAGGATGGCTAGGGTGAAGGTAGGTCCGATTAAAGACAAAGGTGGGAGAATGTGCCTGGAGGCGGCGGAAGTGGGAGAAGTTCTCAATGAATACCTCTTCGGTATTCACCGAGGAGAGGGGTCTTGATGACGCGGAAGGGAGTGCTGGTAGGGGTAATGTTCTCGAGGTTGTAAATATCAAGAGAGAGGATGTGTTGAAGTTGTTAAATAATATTAAGACAGATAAGTCTCCGGGGCCTGATGGGATTTTCCCCAGGCTGCTTCAAGAGGCTAGGGAGGAGATTGTTGAGCCGCTGGTAAGGATCTTTGAGTCCTCGTTGTCCACGGGGATGGTGCCGGAGGATTGGAGGGTGGTGAATGTTGTCCCCTTGTTCAAAAGAGGTAATAGGAACAGTCGAGGGAATTATAGACTGGTGAGCCTTACGTCTGTGGTGGGTAAGCTGTTAGAAAGGATTCTAAGGGATAGGATTTATGAACACCTAGAGAATCATGGACTGATTAGGGACAGCCAGCATGGCTTTGTGAAGGGAAGATCTTGCCTCACAAGCCTGATGGAGTTCTTTGAGGAGGTGACTAGGAAGATTGATGAGGGTAGTGCAGTGGATGTGGTCTACATGGATTTTAGTAAGGCATTTGAAAAGGTTCCTCATGGTAGGCTTCTTCAGAAGGTCAGAGGACAAGGGATCCAGGGAAGCTTGGCTGTATGGATTAGGAATTGGCTTGCATGTAGAAAGCAGAGGGTTGTGGTGGAAGGAGTGCCCTCGGATTGGAAGGCAGTGACTAGTGGTGTCCCGCAGGGATCGGTTCTGGGACCTCTACTTTTTGTGATATTTATAGATGACTTAGATGAGGGGGTGGAGGGCTGGGTTAGTAAGTTTTGCGGATGACACTAAGATCGGCGGTGGTTGTGGATAGTGTGGGGGGCTGTCGGAGCTTACAGAGGGATATTGATAGGATGCAGAGCTGGGCTGACAAGTGGCAGATGGAGTTCAATCCGGAGAAGTGTGAGGTGTACACTTTGGAAGGACAAACTCCAGGGCAGAGTACTGGGTGAATGGCAAGGTACTTGGCAGTGTGGAGGAGCAGAGGGATCTGGGGGTTCACATTCACAGTTCATTGAAAGTTGCCTCACAGGTGGAAAGAGCAGTTAAGAAGGCCAATGGGATGTTGGCTTTCATAAATCGTGGGATTGAGTTTAAGAGCCGCGAAGTGATGATGCAGCTTTGCAAAACTCTAGTTAGGCCACACTTGGAGTACTGTGTTCAGTTCTGGTCACCTCATTATAGGAAGGATGTGGAGGCGTTGGAGAGGGTGCAGAGGAGATTTACCAGGATGCTGCCTGGATTAGAGCGTATTGAATATAAAGAGAAGCTTAAGGTGCTAGGGCTTTGTTCACTGGAAAGGAGGAGGATGAGAGGAGACATGATAGAGGTATATAAAATATTGAGAGGAATAGATAGAGTAGGCAGTCAGCGCCTCCTTCCCAGGGCACCAATGCTCAAGACGAGAGGGCATGGCTTTAAGGTTATGGGTGGGAGGTTCAGGGGAGATGTCAGGGGAGATTTTTCACCCAGGGAGTGGTTGGTGCATGGAATGCACTGCCTGGGGTGGTGGTGGAGGCAGATACATTGGACAGGTTCAAGAGCTTGTTGGATAGGCATATGGAGGAGTGTGAGATAGAGGGATATGCGGGAGGAAAAGGTTAGGTAGTGTGAGGGTGGTTTGATGGACAGCACAACATGGTGGGCCGAAGGGCCTGTTTTGTGCTGTATGGTTCTATGGAAGCCAGTCATTTTCTCTGAATTTCTGGATCCATTAACAAGTCATTGACTTGTTTTTTTCATCCATTTGAATAATAAGTGATATTACTAATTAAATAACTAATTCACACATTAAAATAATCAAGAAAACAATGACAAAATTAAAACCATCTGTGGATAGTTCAAATGCTCAGTTCCTCTGTTGTCCAGCACTTCCTCACACAGACATGGTTAAATGTGGATATGTGCAACCTTATCATGTTATACTGTAGATAATCACAAGGACATATTGCAAGTGTTGGAAAGTGACATTCAAGTTGGTAAAAAGTAACACACTTTATTCTCTTAAGAAGAAATTCAGTGGGAATATGGAGCAGAGAGAAAATACTAGACCCCATCATTGTTAAGTGGCACTAACTTGCAATTAACCTGCTCACTGAAGCTCAGTTTGGGTGTCACCAGGACTGTTTGGGGTCCAGAACTGATCCCAGCTTTGGTCTGAACATGGCCCAAAGAGATGAATTCCAGAGGCGAGGTGAGAGTGATTGCCATGAACATCAAGGCAGTATTTGACTGTGGTATCAGGAATCCCAATAGGCATCAAAGGGAAGCCACTCCAATGGATGGAGCCAGACCTTATAGCTCAGTAACAATACCCTTGTGTTGTTAAAACGTTCTTAGTGATCACTTGCTGTGGCCTTAGCACATTAGGGATCCATCTCTGTTTGTGAACAGGGGATTAGGAGAAGGATGCCCTTAATCAGGGACCTCAACTGAATATTGTGCCCAGCCAATTTCAATTAAATATGTTGTATTGAGGTCTTCATAACGTTATCGCAGTGTGTACACATTTTATGCTTAATTTTGGAAGCATCTTGTTTCTGTTTGGGTAGTTGTTCCTGGGTGTAGTGGGGCCATCAACCTCGCTGTGCCTAGGATTCCTAGCATTTTAAATCATCCCCAGTTTATTGGAATCCACAGAGATTTGACCACTTTGTTTTACACATTAGCTGACAACACACTACGGCGAAGAACCACAGCATCTAAATATGGGTTAAAATCATTGCTTTAAACAGACCCAGGAATTAAATTCAATAGTAAGGAGAATGTCTTTGATTTATACCAATCACTTGAGGGGTGATCTAGTATGGCCATTTTGACATTTCAACAGGATTCCACTTAATGTCTGCTGATAATTACATTCTATAGTTCTGCTTATTTGGGGCTAATTACTTCCATGTAGATCTCTGGTTTGTGAAACAACATCAAAGAGAATTCAGTTACAACCAATACAAAATGAAATTCAATCAATAGATGAGTATAACTCAGGTAACCGTCAACATTTTAAGTGTACATCTTTAAGAGCACACTTTATAGAAGGGGTATCTTTCAACTTGTCAGATGTTGTGTCCTCTGATTAAAGTGGTTGTTTTCTTTAAAAAATATTGTTAAACTGGTTCAGGCATATCTTTATAAGTACATTTTTGGGAGGAGGAGGAGGAGAAGTCCATTATCTGTACATGTACCAACCTGTTGTGTTTTCCATAATTGATACCTATGTTGCTCATATAATGAGACTGAACAGAGCTGATGTGCCCAGTTCTAGGGAACACAGTTTAATGCTGTTCAATTCCAATCAACAAATCCCAATTTCAGAAATGATCAGGTTGCATCCAGAGGAAAAGTCCAGGCTTTTCAAATTGCAGAGATGGAACCACTCCCATTTCTCAACACAGAGAAGATAGGAACATGGAAATTAGGATCAGGTCACTCAGACCCTCACGTCTGCTCCACTTAATAAGACCTTGGGGTCCAAGTCCATAGGTCTGTGAAAGAGGCTTCACCAGTAGATAGGGTGGTAAAGAAGGTGTATGGCTTGCTGGCCTTCATCGGTCAGGACATTGAAAGTTATGTTGCAGCTGTTTAAATCTTTGGTTAGGCTGCATTTGGAGTATTTTAGGCAATTTCTGGTCACCTCATTACAGGAAGGATACAGAAGCTTTAGAAAGGGTGCAGAAGAGGTTTATCATGATGGTGACTGGATTAACAAATGTTAGCTCTAAGGAGAGGATGAAGAAACATAAATTGTCTTCTCTGGCGCGTCGGAGGCTGAGAGGAGACCTGATAGAGGTTTATAAAATTATGAGAGGCATAGATAAGGGAGATAGAGTCTTTTATCCAGGGTAGAAATGTCAAATATTAGAAGACATAGCTTTAAGGTGAGAGGGGGAATGTTTAAAGGAAATGTACGGAGTGGGTTTTTTACACAGAGGGTGGTAGGTGCCTGGCACGGGCTGCCAGGAGTGGTGGTATGATAGTGACGCTTAAGAGGCATTTAGACAGACATGTGAACATGCAGGGAATGGAGGAATATGGATCATGTGAGGCAGATAGGTTGAGTTTTATTTGGCATCACGTTTGGCACAGACATTGTGGGCTGAAGGGCCTGTACTGGGCTGTACTGTTCTATGTTCGGTTCTAAGATCACAACATCAATTCTGCGTTCCAGTCTACACATGGCAACCTTTCCCCTGGGGATTGATCCACCTCAGCTTGATGAAGAAGGTTCCCAAGACTCATGATTGTCCGAGAAAAAAAATCATCTCATCCCTGTGTTAAGAGATGACCCCTTATTTTTAACTACTGACTCTAATTCTAGATTCTCCCAGTCAAGAATAACACCCTTTTCACACCCACCCTGTGAAGACCCCTTCTGGATTTTACACATTTCAGTTGTCTCCTCTCACGCTTCTGTTGCAGCAGACACAAATGCAGCCTGTCCAACTTTTCCTCAGAAGACAACACGCCCGTTCCAGGTAGCAGTCTACAAAACTTTCCCTGAACTACTCCCAATAAAATCCTTCCTTTGGTGGCCAGTTACAGCATGCAGTATTCCAGAAGAGGTCTCACCAACCAAGATTTGTGTCACGATTTGTTGTACTTTCCCTCAGTTCAATGGAGCAAGCTTTAAATGTAGTGATTCCTTTCTGGCCATTGCCTGGGTCTGTCTCAGGCTTCATTAGAGAACACTCACAGTCCCTGGGATTCTTCTGTCTCTCATGAAAACAATTCTTTGCTGCCAACTTGGACTATGCAAGTTAGGACAAAAGCCGACAGCTGAATTTTTGCTGTTAGTTAAAACTGGCATTTTTGTGAAAAAATGACCAAATGAAAACCGACGTGATTAAATCAAAAATTAAAACAGAAGTATAACATTCCAAAATAATGCCTAATATAAAAACAACTGTTGATGTTCTTAAACTATTTTCTGTTTTGATCCTTAAAGTAAAGTAAATTCAGCCAGTTTACAGTTGAAACTACCGTATGCTGGGAAGGTTTGGGCATTTAAAACTGGTCAGAAGCCACTTTGGGAAATCATTACTCATTTTAAACGGAGCAGGGTGTGCTTTACAAAATTCTAGTTTCGCCATCGACTGGGGAAATCCTCTTGGTTTCAGTATCAAAATGATTTTAGAATTCATGCTCTGGGATCATCATTAACCATACTGAGGTGACTGTGAATTTTTGATAACCTGACAGCCAGTGTTGAGCAGTAAAATTACCCCTAGCTATTCAGCATAGGTGCCGTATGTCCAGAGTCTATATAATATGTTTTGAAAACAGTCCAACTCTTATCAGAATCAAATTAAACTTCATCTTTCCAAACAAATTAGTTTCTGTAATGTGGAATTCATTTGAAACAACCCTTCTCACTGTAAATAAATACTAAGAGCTCAGAAGCCATAGAAAGTCTATAGTTTTCACTGTTATTTATCAAAAGGGCTATGAGCTTAGAATATTCCAATTGTCATAGAATGTTTTCCAATTAATGTCAGGATTAATGAGACAGAAATGCTCATCTCTATTAACAAAGGAGAAACTTCGCACCATCTTATCTCTGGTTGTAATTGAAAAGGGAAGACTGTCCACATTTTGATGTGTGTAAATCCTTTGGTTGGCAAGCCTTGGCTTCCATCAGCTCCAGATTCCGACATCACACCTCTCTGCACTGGAGATCTACATTCTGCACCATGGCTTTCTGATTAACATTTGCCATTAATAAACTTCACCTGATATAGAATATAGTGGCACAGGCAAAACCTTACATTTTAAAATGAAAATTATAGCATGATATCCACTACTGTGTTTCCATAACATGCCTCAGCCATCAGAATGAATCAGAGAGTCATAGACAGATACAGCATGGAAACAGGCCCTTCGGCCCACTGAGTCTATGCCAACCATCAACCACCTATTTGCACTAATCTTACATTTTTTATTCTCCTCACATTCCCATCAACTTTCCCCAGATTCTACCCTTCACCCACACACCAGGGGCCATGTACAGCAGACAATTAACTCACCAACCCGCACGTCTTTGAGACATGGGAGGAAGTTGTAGCGCCCAGAGGAAACCCACACAGTCACAGGGAGAATGTGCAAACTCCACACAGACAGCACCCAAGGTCAGGATTGAACCTGGGTCTCTGGCGCTGTGGGGCAGTGGCTCCACTTGCTGTGCCACTGTGTCCCCCTATCCGGATGGAGTCATTATCCACTTGTATGATGTGTATGATTGTACACGATAACTGATGGTTAATTATTTTAGTTTAGAAGAAATTTAGGCAATGTTGAATAACGCCAATCGTATTCTGGCATTCGCTAAATCGCAATGATCAGTAGGTTGTCCTTAGCTTTCAAACTTGCAATGTTGAAATTAGTGCCTGTATGGTTAAAGCAGTCAATGATTGCTCTGGTTAAATGCATATAATTTGCAATTGTTACAGCAGAGAGGGTAAATTAAGTGTTAAACAATTTTGCTTTTATAACTGAGCTGAGAACACAGTGAAAATAATGTTGGATATTTAAATAAGAGGATAAGAATTAAGAGCAGCAGTGGAAAGGGTGAGCAGCTTCAAGTTCCTGGGCACCAACATCTCAGAGGATCTATCCAGGGCCCAACATATTGACGCAATCACGAAGAAGGCACGCCAGCAGCTTTGCTTCATTAGGAGTTAGAGGAGATTCAGTATGTCACCAAAGGCTCTTACAAATTTCTACAGATGTACGGTGGAGAGCATTCTGACTGGTTGCATCACCACCTGACATGGAAGCTCCAATGCATAGGATCAAGAGGCTGCAGAGGGTTGTAGACTCAGCCAGTTCCATCACGGGCACAACCCTCATCACCATCGAGGACATCTTCAAGAGGCGGTTCCGCAAGAAGACTGCACCCATTAAGGACCCTCACCATCCAGGACATGCCTCCTTCACGTTACTACCACTGGGGAGGAGGTACAGGAGCCTGAAGACCCACACTCAACGATTCAGGAACAACTTCTTCCCCTCTGCCATCAGATTTCTGAACGATTCATGAACCCGTGAACACTACCTCGATATTCCTCTTTTGCATTATTTATTTATTTTTAAACTTATAGTAATATTTATGTCCTGCACTGCACTGCTGCCACAAAACAACAAATTTCACGACATATGTCAGTGATAATAAACCTGGTTCTGATTCTGAGGAGGTCACTTGGCCCTCAAGCCTGCACTGCCATTCAATAAGAACATGGCCGATCTTTTATCTTGGCGGCGCTCTCCTGCATACGCATTGACTCCCTTAATATTTAAAAATCAATTTCTGGCTTAACTATACTCAGCACCCGATCCTCCGCAGCCCTCTACGGCAGAGAATTCCAGAGGTTCACCCACTGGGTAAAGACATTTCCTCTCATGTTGTCACGGACCACTGGCCCCACCTTGAGACAGTGACCCCTGGTTACATGGCTCCCACATCTGCCCCTGAAAGTTGAACCTTAGTGCCTCAGAAATATTTGTGCTAAATTATCGTTACACTTTATTGCATGTTTTACAGGAAAAAAATCTTCCTCTCTTCATTGCTGAAAATGTCAAATTGTATAATCATTTCAATGACATATCCATAATATAACTTGGGTTAAAATAATCTTAAGATTTGTAACGATTAAACATTTTCTGAATTACTGACGCTTGGTTTACAAAGACTGGAGCAATGTATTTACGGTTCAGTGTAGTTTACAGACTTCACTATATGCCACTTAATAGAATTTTGCTGCCTCTACCTCAGTCTCATTTATTGACACTGAAATCCTCATTCAGACATGGCTACCTCCTGACTCAACAGTCCCAGGGTTTTCCTGGGTAGATTCAAATCTTCTGCATTAACTTCCTATAGTCATCCATTTTCTGTCCACTTACAGCACCAAGCCCCACTCACAGATCACCACTGTATTCACTGACCTGCATTGCCTCCTAGTCCACTAACACCTCACTCTTTAAAGGATCCTTCTCCTGTTCTAATCCATCTATGGTACCATCCATTCCTTCTCTAACCTGGTCAATGCCAATAACTCAGTCTTCCTCCAAATCTGGGTGCTTCTTCCTTATACAGTTCTTTCATCCCATGCTTGGTAAGTGTCTGGGTTCCAAGCTCTGTGACTCCCTCCACCATTTTCTCTGCCTTAACCTCTCTCTCCTGAACCAACGCCTTGTCCAAGCTTGAAGTCAATTTTCCTTTTGTCCTTTGTCAATTTTTTTGTCTTTTGCAAAGGGCCAAGAGATGCCTATTCCTGGCACTATGTAAATGAACATTGTTCAGATAGTACACAGTAAAATCCGTCCTAAAAAAACCCTCTAAAGTGGGAGTTTAAAATCCTGATTTAAAATTCTGATACAGCTTCTAAAACCAAATCGGTTTGTTGAAACTGCAATTGAAGGTAGTTATACATTTTTAATGCAAAAAATAGTCCTCAATGAACTTTGTAATGTATGAATAAATGCAATGGACAAGTGCCTCAGGAGTCAAGGTCACTACACAGCCAAACTCAGTTTTGGATTGCACCAGACAGTCTCTGGAGATAGTGTGAACCAGGAATGGACCAGGGCCAGGAAAGGCCAGAGAACCCTGGATCTGCTGTGTTCTGTGGAATCGCAAACAAATATCATATTTGGAATCTTTGCAAATAACAAGAATATTAATGACATAATGGAACAAATTAACCATGTTGTTACCTATAGCTTTACGAGAATAACCTTCTCTTGCATTTTTGGATCAGAACTAAACATTTTATTTTATATCCATGTCCTGTGTTATATGTAGCTGCCCAGTTATAGAGTGAAGGTTGTACTAAAGCACTGGACGCCAGCATCAAAATATTGATCATAGATTCTTATGGTCAACCACTTGGGAACTTTAACATTATCAGCATGAATTGAGAGGAACGGCATGGTAGCGTAGCAGTTAGCGCGACGCTATTACAGCGCCAGCAATCAGGGTTCGATTCCCGTCGCTGTCTGTAAGGAGTTTGTACGTTCTCCCGTGTCTGCGTGGGTTTCCACCGGGTGCTCCGGTTTCCTCCCACATTCCAAAGACGTACAGGTAGGTTAATATGGGTTTAAAAAATGGACGGCATGGACTCGTTGGGCCGGAAGGGCCTGTTACCACGTTGTAAATAAAATTTAAATTTAAATTTAATTTAGATTTAATTTAAAATTTAATTTAAATTACCCTCATTCATTTCCTGTACTCTTTAGATTATTCTTTATGTTTTCTCTGGGGGCCCATTTTACTTGATGATTGTATGAATTACATAGATAGCATTCAGATTTTAATATCTGCAGTCCTTGAAATATCAATGTACAGTATTGTCATTTTACAGTATTGTCATTAAAGGAAGCATTGTTAAAAATCACAGGATGATTAAATATGGTTATAGTATCTTCAGGTAATATGTTATCATCATCCCTGATCACCACATTCTTCAAAATGTGTAATAAATATCCTGAATCAATTCAGGCCAATTCAAAGAGTTTAAACCTCTGGATTCCAGCAGAAGGGGAGTTTTACATATAAATAGGTGAGATTAAGTGGATGGATAGTAAAATAAAAGCCAACGTTTTGGCTTTCAGGATACACCCATGTCACTTGTGTTGTTGACGGGAGTGCATTCGATAACATGGTGGAGAGACTCGGTAGAGCAAAGGAATTAGAATCAAGCAAACTAATGGAGGAGAAACATTTTCCAGTTTCACTGAGGGACAGAACAAGTTACTACCTCCCAAAACAACATTAGTTGTCTTCAATGAAGTGGTATAAATGGCACCATCCATCTAGATACAAATTTAATTCAAATGATCCTACTAACTCTATGCATTTCAAAAACAGAGAAGAACCCTGCCTAAATAAGGCGACTTTGGTTGTAACATTCCTCAGAGCAGTGGACACTAGGCCAAATGTAGGATACACCACAGGTCCATAAGAACATTCGACGTACCTTTTTATTTCCTTGTGAACGATATCTCCTCTACATTGTACTGTTCACACGAGGTGGAAAAGTGTCGGTTCTCTTTCCCCAGTGAGGGCTATGGAATTAAACAAGTACAGTCTCATTGAAGGAACGCCATTGAATTCATCGCACTCTTTCCCACAAGCTGCAGCCGCCTCTCAGCTTGACACTATTTCACCATGCGTCGCGTTTACCTCAGAAGGAGATGCTTTGTCTTCTCCTACTGATTAACTCATCTGCACAAGTAGCATGTGGCAATCAACCACTTCCTGTTGAAGTGAACAATACCAGAAAGATAGACAAGGCTGTGAAGCCTAATCTGTGGGGTCCCTCTTGCAGGTGCATTTGTTTCAACTCCACAATAAAGGGCCACGGAAGCCTAGATCATAGAACGGGCACCAAAAAATATATGACTCACACTTGGGAGGACCAGTGAGTTCCTTGTAGAAGAATGCATGAGGCTGTGAGACTTTCAGTCACTATCCAGGCACCAACGGCCCACATTGCAAAGCTCCTTGGAAGTTTGGGTGTGGCACTGCCACTCAGAATGTGAGAAGGGTAATGGAGGGTGCTGCCCAGGTGTATTGACCGAGGCAGCCACCAACTATTTCAGAACTGCAGGGGAGCCTTTTCCTGTGGAAAATGAACACCTGAAATAGAAAAGGTTCCTGTCCCTAATTGCCAAATTTTCTGGTTCAGAGATCGAACAATGACTTGGTAACAAATTATTTACTGAAACACATGGCCCAGTTTCGGAAGCCTACAAATCCAACCCAACTCTTCCATTTTCAACCTGCTCCTTGGGCTTCAGGTGACCCAGTCTTGGCCAGGTGCCAGCCTACCTGTTATTGATCTCAGCATCTGGAGGTTCTGGGCAGCCTGGCATCAACCTGGGTGAAGTACAAATGTACAAATCACATTAACTAACGTGTGGTTTATGTGGTCCATACACCATATTTTTATGTAAGTTTACTCAAGGTACGCAGCAGCATGGAAACAGGCCAGATGGCCCATCCTCCATGCCAGTGTTTACGTTCCACTCAAGCAGCTTCCTCTCCTTCATCATCTAAACCAATAGTGTGACCCTCTCTCCCCTCCCCACCACCACCTCCCCCCGCCCCCCCCTCCCCGCCGTCCAACCTCCCCTTAAATTAATCTACATTATTTGCCCCAATCACTTCCTTTGGGAGCAAGTTCCACATTCTCATCAGTATTTGGGATATGGATTTTTATTCAGAACTTCCCATTGGATTATTTTGGTGACTATCTTGTATTGATGGTCTCTAGTTATACTTTTCCC
The DNA here is from genome assembly GCF_009764475.1 of Pristis pectinata. Classification (NCBI taxonomy): domain Eukaryota; kingdom Metazoa; phylum Chordata; class Chondrichthyes; order Rhinopristiformes; family Pristidae; genus Pristis; species Pristis pectinata. The sequence continues at coordinate 1,496,141 of NC_067426.1, forward strand.
TCCCGCAGAGGACTTTCTTTCTGTATCCACTAAACACAAAAGCATTTGCAATTTCAAAATTCTCCCTTGATCACCCCTCAGCTATCTTTTCTCAAGAATACAGAGACACAGCTTTCAAGGTAATAGAAAGTGCAGAGTGTTGGTGTAGAATGCTTACAGGAGGGTACTGCCAATGCCTCCTACATGTGGCCTCAGTAGGCTTTACCAGAAAAACAAAGATTCTAATATGCTTTTGGTTCTTGGAAAATAAAGATTCCAGCCTTCAAAAGGTTAACAAGTGTTTTGCGTTGATAGAGAAACTTACTTCCTTTCTTCAATTAACTCAGTTGTCCAAAGATACTTTGATAAAAATGGGCAAATTACCAATGGATCACTCTAGAAAATATTAAGTCAAAGTCAAAGTCGAGTTCATTGTCATCTGCACAAGTACGTGTGTGCACAGGTGCAATGACAAACTTACTTGCAGCAACATCATAGCCATATAGCATTATACATGCAATATTGACAAGAAAAGCATAAATTATATATAAATTATACACAGTTTGCACAAGGGAGAACACAATTAGAACAAAAAAAACAAAGTCTATTTTAGTGCAAAGTGATCGTAGTGCTGCTATACCGAAGTACTGATTAGGGATGTTCAGGTTGGTTCAAGAACCAAATGGTTGAAGTGAAATAGCTGTTCTTGAACATTCTGCAGTATTATTGATCTTGCTTTGCATGCATCTGGAACATTTACCTTGAGAAGACATCTGTGTTCAGGGCATGGACTGGTATAAAGTGATCACTGACAAAATCCTGAGCATTTTAGCAGATTTACAGAATTCAGAATAATCATTTACTCGAGAAGTTGGCCCTCCAAATGTTCCTTCCTTATTTCCACCTAGAAGCTGTGCTGAAACACATGTCCCCACTTCATAGCCTGTAACAATTCAATTGTTCCTCTGCTAGCTTGAGTATATGTTTGACCACAATTTAATTCTTGTGGTTTCTTTCTGAGTAATTTTGCAGTTACATTGTGCATTTGCATGGTTGAGGTTTAGCTGGTACAGGATGTAAGGAGGAGGATATTTACTCCATGTTTCAAGAGTGCCATTTCTGCAGTTGTGAAACCTTTGGGAGGACAAGTACCTTCACAGATTACAGGTGCTGTTGGAATTGACATGACTGCCGAGGAGAAAAGCTAAACAGTGTGGCAGACAACAGGGTCAGCAGCATTTCCCTGCTATCATATGTTGTCATTATTTTCAAGCACTTTCTTCGACCAGCTGATCTTTCATCCTCTGTTACAGCTCAGCCTACCTCACCCAGCCAGTATCACAACCCAGCTTTCAACAGCCACGCAACAGGCTTCAGGCTTTTAGCTAAAAGATAAGCTTCTGTATCAAAGCTTAAACAATGAAAGTGTACCACCTCTGGTTACTGGAATATGTACTGATGTTTGGTGCACAGTCTCACACTTGGAATTCTTTTCAGACTCAATCATTCACTTTAAAGCAGCACATCAGTATAAGGAGGCTGGTTCAATGTTGTTTACATTGTTAAATCTGATTGTAGAGACCCCCTTTTTAAGACAATATGAAACATTGATGTTCATATTGTTGAACTAGGTCATAGGCAAAAGCTGACAATTAGTTTAAAAAAATAGGCAGTGGTCCCAAAAATGGGGGAGCTGAGAAACTGGGCCATGAGCATATTTCCCATTGGAACTGCTGCTATGCAATGGAAAAAGACCAACATGGGTTACCTGCTGACCATTCCTGGGGCTCTTGTTGCATTCCCAACAAGAAGCCCTTTCACTCGTTTGAGATTCCCATTCCAATATTTAATTATTCAAGGGCAGTACCACATGAACTACACTCAGAAAAACCGGCCCATGGAACAAGGCTGTAGGGAAGCGATCTCACTGCAAATTATCTGGAGCTACCCAGACCAACCAGAAGTCAAAAAGTCCTTAAGTCAACTGAAAAACAAAGAAAACTAGAAAAAGAAATGCAGATGCTAGAAATAAAAAATAAAACCAGAAAATGCTGGAGACACTTAGCAGGTCAGGCAGTGTCTGTTGGAAGAGAAGCAGAGTTAATGTTTTAGGTCCAGGAGAGTGTTAATGTGATCGTCAAACACAAACTGTTTCTAAAATAAAGCAAGAAAGCCTCTTTGACTTCAGGAGATGGGGGAGGTCTTAAACAGTTTTTTTGCATCAGTATTTACTCAGGAAACTGGCATCATGGAAATGGAAGGAAGGGAAACAAGTACTAGTGTCATGGAACATATAGAGATTAAAAAGGAGGAGGTACTTTACAGCGAATAAAGGTAGATAAATCCCCAGGGCCTGACAAGATATTTCCTCGGACCTTGAGAGAGACTAGTGTAGAAATTGCAGGGGCCCTGGCAGATATATTTAAAATGTCCTTAGCCACGGGTGTAGTGCCAGAGGACTGGAGGGTAGCTCATGTTGTTCCATTGTTTAAGAAAGGCTCGAAGAGTAAACCAGGTAATTACAGGCCAGTGAGCCTGACGTCAGTAGTGGGTAGATTATTGGAAGGTGTTCTGAGAGATAGGACATATAAGTATTTGGACAGCCAAGGGTTGATTAAGGATAGTCAGCATGGCTTTGTGCGTGGTAGATCGTGTTTAACGAATCTTGTGGAGTTTTTTGAGGAGGTCACTAAGAAAGTAGATGAAGGTAAGGCTGTGGATGTTGTCTACATGGACTTTAGTAAGGCCTTTGACAAGGTACCACATGGGAGATTAGTTCAGAAGGTTCAGTCAATGGGTATCCATGGAAAGGTTGTAAACTGGATTCCAAATTGGCTGAGTGGGAGAAGACAGAGAGTGGTTGTGGATGGTTGTTTCTCAGACTGGAGGCCTGTGACTAGTGGTGTGCCTCAGGGATCTGTGTTGGGGTCATTGTTGTTTGTTGTATATATCAATGATCTAGAAGATAATGTGGTAAATTGGATTAGTAAATTAGCGGATGACACTAAGATTGGAGGCGTTGTGGACAGTGAGGAAGGCTTTCAAAGCTTGCAGAGGGATCTGGACCAAATGGAAAAATGGGCCAGAAAATAACAGATGGAATTTAATGCAGACAAGTGTGAGGTGTTGCATTTTGGAAGGACAAATCAAGGTAGGACATACACAGTAAATGGTAGGGCACTGAGGAGTGCGGAGGAACAAAGGGATCCGGGAGTTCAGATACATCATTCCCTGAAAGTAGAGTCACAGGTAGACAGGGTTGTAAAAAAGGTTTTTGGCATCCTGGCATTCATAAATCAAAGTATTGAGTATAGGAGTTGGAATGTTTTGGTGAGGTTGTATAAGTCATTGGTGAGACCAAATTTAGAATATTGTGTGCAGTTCTGGTCGCCGAACTACAGGAAGGATGTCAGTAAGATTGAAAGAGTGCAGAGGAGATTTACAAGAATGTTGCCGGGTCTTCAGGAGTTGAGTTATAAGGAAAGATTGAGCATGTTAGGACTTTATTCCTTGGAGCGGAGAAGAATGAGGGGAGATATGATAGAGGTTTATAAAATGATGAGGGGCATAGACAGGGTTAATGCAAGTAGGCTCTTTCCACCTAGATTAGGAGAGATAAGTAGGAGAGGACATGGCTTTAGGGTGAAAGGGGAAAGGTTTGGGGGAACATTAGAGGGAACTTCTTCACTCAAAGAGTGGTGGGAGTGTGGAACGGGCTGCCGTCTGATGTGGTAAATGCGGGCTCGCTCTTAACTTTTAAGAGTAAATTGGATAGATACATGGACGAGAGAGGTCTGAAGGGGTATGGGCTGGGGGCAGGTAAATGGGACCAGCAGAATAATGTTTCGGCACAGACTAGAAGGGCCAAATGGCCTGTTTTCTGTGCTGTAGTTTTCTATGGTTCTATGGTTCTAAAACATTTGAGGTTGTCAGTTGGGAGAGACTTTGGAGCACCTTCCCAAAGTTGTCTGCCTGCAGAGCTTTGTCCCCATCTTATAACTGCTTCTTGATGGCACAAGAGCTGTGATGTTAACCAATGGGCCCACAACAGACCCACTCTCAGAATATACTGTGCCAAACAAGGCTGTGTCACTGTCCCAACACTTGTCTCAATGTTTCGCACTGAAATGCTGCACCTCATCTCCAAGCTTCCTGCTGCAATGAGGTCAGGGTACAGGACAAATGGGAAACCATTCAACCCATTCATCAATACCTCCACACCAAAATCAACTTTAGTCATTGACCTGCAGTATGAATGCACATGGTGGGAGGCTAAGCTCCAACTCACCATCGACTCATTTTCTGAGCATACCAGAAGACCTATCATCTGCAAAACAAAGGTCTTGTGGAGGCAATGTATTTCTGCAGGCAAACACATTTCAATACAGAAGTAGGAAGGTGAAGCCTCAGTTCTGGAGGGCATTGGTTAGACCACATCAGAATACAGTTAGAGAAACATAGAAAACCTATAGCACAATACAGGCCCTTCAGCCCACAAAGTTGTGCCGAACATGTGCAAACTATGTGCAATCTAGAGGAACAGCCCCTCACGTTCTGCCTGGGCAGCCTACAATCTGGTGACATGAACATTGAATTCTCCAACTTCCAGTAACTGCTCCCCCTCTGTCCCTTTCCTCCTCCTCCTGATCCACACGGCCCCCATCACCATGTATCTTTCCCCACCCCCACCCACTCAATCTGCCCATCACCCACACACTCCTCCCACTGGTTCCCCTCCCCACCTCCCTCCCTCGATTCCAGGCTCCACCTTCCTATCCTATCAGATTCCATTATCTACAGTCCTTTGTCACTTCCAACTATCACCTCCCAGCTTCCATGCTCCCCTCCCCCATCTGCCTCTCACCCCCCTCCCCCCACCCCCTGCCCTCACCTGGATCCACCTATCACTTGCCAGCTCTGTTCCACCCCTTCCCTGCACATTTACACTGGTACCCCCCCTTATCTTTCAGTCCAGATGAAGGGTCTTGACCTGAAATGTCGACTCTCCATTTCCCTCCACAGATGCTGCCTGACCCGCTGAGTCACTGAGTTCCTCCAGCATTTTTTTTGTTTGTTTTCTGGAATAGGCAGGCTGATTTATGAGCATAGATTATTCAGGCTAGGCTTGTATCTGCTGGAACTTAGATGAGTGAAACTTCAGTTCCTGAGGTTGGATGTAAAGAGGATGATTCCTCTTGTGGGAGTATCTGAGGTTCATTACTTCAAATTAAGAGAATGACCATTTAAAATAGAGATGGAGCAAAATGTTTTCTCTCAGACTGTTGCAAATCTTTGGAAATCTCTTCCTCAGAGAGTGGCAGCAGCAGTTTCCTCGCAAGAAACACTAACATTCTGTGAGCTTTCCTGGTTACCCACAGTAGGTGCATGAGGCCACCCAGATCCCTCTGTGTCTCACAGCTCGGTAATCTTTCACCGTTTACACAATAGGTTTCTTCACGATTGTTCCTCCCAAAATGGACAATTTCACATTTCCCACGTTATACTCGATTTCAGATCTCTGTCAACTTTCTTTATCTCTCGATGTTCCTATTTCACCTTCTTATATCCTCTCCACTACTTCCTTTCCACTTCTCTGTGTGCCATTGCACCATAGCTCTTGTTAGCCACCATACCTGTGTTGCTTTCATCCAAGGCAGTTATATAAATTGTAAAAAGCTGAGTCCCCACACCGACCCCTGTAGCCACACCACTCATTAGATTCAGCAACTGGAGAAAGAACCATTAAATCATCCACTCTATTCCTGTAGCCCAGCCCGTCTGATATCAGCTTTCATAACTTTTGCTGCAGCACCTCATGCAGTCTGAAAGTACCTCCATCTAATGGGCGAAGCAGCAAAAGACCCAGGGGTTATTATTGGTTTACTATTGTCACATATACCGAGATACAGTGAATGGAATGCTGTCCAGACAGATCATTCCATTGAGGTAGTAAAAAAAACACAATGCAGAATATAGTGTTACGTTACAGAGAAGGTTCAGTGTAGGTTTAAAACATCATCAGATATTTTAGAAAAATATTAACTAATACAACAGAAAGTATCTAGCATCCTGGAGAATATGATCTTATAATCCTTCCAAAAATACGCAAATACTTTTTTGCTGGCTTAATTTTGTGCACATTTTCAAGAGCAGGAATTGTAACATCGCCAATAAAATCAATATTGCTGGAAACACTCAGCAGGTCATTCAGCGTTTTTTATTTATTCATTTTTTTGGAATCTGGACTTAGTTGACAAGGCCAGCATTTATTGAGCATTTATAACTTCACTTGAGAATGCGTTGTCTCCTTGCTCCCACAGTGCTACTGGGGAGGGAGTTCCAGAATTTAGACCCCACAATGATGAAGGAATGGCAATTTATTTCCAAGTCAGAATGGTGTGTGACTTGGAGGGGAAGTGCAGGTGGAGGCGTTTCCATGAACCTGCTGCCCTTGTCTTTCTTGATGGTAGAGGTCACGGGTTGGAAGAGAAGCTACCTACTGCCGCCATGGTGTGCCTGTGGTGCAGGGAATGTATGTGGGGACAGAGATACAGAGTTAAAGTTACAGGTTAATGTAACTTTCATCACCAGTGGATCTAAACCAAAATACCAAAACCCCCTTGTGGAAAAAAATGTTCTGAAAGGTTTAAAATAAATGTAATCCTTTCCAATGCACAGGCAGCAATCTGCTATGAGCAGTGGGCAGTGCTCAGGTAAGTATTTTGTGGTATCTATACAGTGGCTCAGGTTGAACATCCTGAGGAAGGTGGACAGTCCAACTCACGCCGGGACACAGGCTCAACTCCGTGGCCAATTGGGCAGAAACTGATGAAGGTTTCCAAGCACAGTCATTGACTGAATTTCCCCTCAATTTATTTATATAACCGTAGATGGAATCTTTTGTGAATTAGTATAGGCGGGCAACATTTCATAGTGGAAAAATTTGATTTATACCCTCAAAAAAGTTTATAATTTCTGAGAGCAACCAACAGTCTGCTGCAGGAACTCAGCAGATGGAGCAGCATCTGTGGGGGGAAAGGAATTGTCGACGGTGAAAACCCTGAGTCAGGACCGGTGCAGGGTTTCGACCCAAAACACTGACGATTCCTTTCCCTCCACAGATGCTGCTCGACCTGCTGAGTTCCTCCAGCAGATTGCTTGTTGCTTCAGATTCCAACATCTGCAGTCTCTGTGCCTCCAATATTTCCTGACATATTTTAATATTGATAATTTGGTACAGTTTTTTTCATACAACTGTGGCAGTTAAGACAGCTGCTTCACAGCACCAGAGACCTGGGTTCGATCCTGACCTCGGGTGCTGTCTGTGTGGAGTTTGCATGTTCTCCGTGTGACGTGTAGGTCCCCCGGGTGCTCCGGTTTCCTCCTACGTCCCAATGACCTGCTGGTAGGATAATTGGCCGTATTGTAGGATGGTGGTCAAAGAGTCGGGAGCAGTTGGGCATATGAGAGAAACGGGCTGCCGGAAGGAATGGAACTGATGCCTGGGCTCTAAAGCTGGGATAGATTGATGGGCCAAATAGCCCCCTTCTGTATTATAAGGATATATGGGAACTAATATGAGAGCTTGAGTAACCTGGCTATTAATCAGATACTGTTTTATTTCTTGTATGTTATTGAGTTAAACTCATAGAAAATGTACCACCCAGAACGAAGACACTGGGCACGTTAATCTTCACATTACTGAATAAAATGAGACAGCATCTAATCAGAGCAGAACATCAGAACTTGTGGTGAATGAAGCCATTCAGTGAACTGCACACTGTCTTACCTTGTGTGGAAAACTTTAGATCTTGTTGTCTGTGCTGTTTGGAAGAGTTACCCAACATGCACTCGTTTCCCAGTCTGCAGGTCACAGCTCTACGAGTACAGTCAGTAAATACCCCAAATCTCAAGGTGTGGCAATTAGAAGGATGCTGATTGACAGAATGTTGGAATTCTACCTAAAATTAACTCACTTTTAAGAACTTGCTAAAGGTTCCCGAGCAGGTGAAATTAACTGAAACTTGCCGAGGAGATATGTCCAGTCTCCGGAATGATGTTTTTTAAGAGAGTGCAAGTGATTTTGGAAAGTAGATTTGTGATGGATGTGATATATTTGAACTTACTGTGTTGTAGAGCAGAGAGTCCATCCAATCGAATGGGAACTCTAGCCCTTGAAATTCAAGGTTTGCTGCAAAGAGACAAGAGCTAAACTGAGACCAAATACAGAAAGTTCACTGAGGAGACCACAGCCCAGAGGAAGTATCGCAGAAAGATGCCCTTTCAGTCTTGGGCTTTTCAGCTGAGGTTTTTACTTTGTTCAAATGTTATCCACAGTCTTAAAAAAAACTGAGCTTAGCAGGGGTGTCACCTAATTTTTTTGTGAGATGTTTAGCAATTTTCAAAGGAAACATGATCTAAAATGTTCCACACAAGGTAAGACAGTGTACTATTTACTGAATGACTTCATTCGCTACACGTTCTGATGTGCTGCTCTGATTAGATATTGTCTCTTTCTTTGCCTCACTCTTGTACAAGTTACTACATGCATTTAATATTGAGCATTGAACACTGTTTCCTAATGGGGGAATCATCTTTGTTTAATTAAGCGGGACTAGAATCACAGAGGTATACAAAGAGGCCATTCAACCCATCATGTATCTGTTACTCTTTGAAATAGCTCTCCAATTTAACCCTCTGTCTTGTTCTATTATCTCGCAAATACTTTCCTTCCAAGCATAAACCCAATGAACTGACCTAAATCTACATTTCACAGCACATTTCAACTCACCCTGCAAAATCCCCGCCCATCGCCACTCTGGTTCTTTTGCTCATCACTTTAACCCTGTGCCCTCTGGCTACCTGTCACTGGGAACGGTCTTACCTCATTTACTAAAGCCTCTTATCGTTTTGAATATTTTAATTAAATTTCTCATGAATTTTTCTACCTTGAGGAGAATGACTTCAGTTTTCAGAGTGCATCCACGTCACTGGTATCTCTCAGCTTTGCTCTAATTCTGTGAAATCTCATTTGTTGTGCTTTGATTGTGTTTCAAAGTGTGATTGTACAGTCTGGGCCTTAAAAATTTCAAAATGTTTGATTTTCAAAAGTAGAAAGTAGAATCTATTATTCCTCTGAGAAAGAGAGAGAGAGAGAGAGAGAGAGAGAGATCCAATGGTCTAACACTTTATCTTGCATCAACAAGGACTGATTCGGATATGTAACTTGAATCAGGTTGAGTCACAAAGATTTCCTTCCAGGCAGGAAATGTAGAAGCGACAGGGTTACGAGGTCCACCCTTTCAGGTTGATTTAGTTCTATAACATTAAATTATATTTTTCAACATAACAAAATGAGGACAATTATACAATAGCAATAAATATCAAAGCACTTTCAAAAGCTGGGAAGCCACTGAGCTGCCCTTTCCTCTGGGTCAAGGTGCTAAACAGAGGAGTGTGAACTGATGCAGCTCCGGCTCCGGCTTGGTGACATGAGACGGAAAGTGATGTTGGACGATTGCTTCTGTGAGCAGAAGCCTGTGACCATTGGTGACCCACAGGGACTGGTGATGGACCCTTACTGTTTGTTACCTAGTCAACAGTGAGGATGTGAACGCAGGAGGGTTGGATAGTAAATTCACAGATAACATGGAAATTGGTGGTGCTGTTAACAGTGAGGAGTGGTCTTACACTGCCGGTGGAGTAACGGCAGATGGAGTTTGGGCCTGGTAAGCTGAGATGATGCTCTTTGGGAGGACCAACAAGGATAAGACCTTCACAGAAATACACTAGTAAGGACACAGCTGGAATCCTGTGTGCAGTTCTGGTCACCACATGCCTGCACAGGGGAGGGTGCAGAGGAGATACACCAGGATATTGCCTGAGATGGAGCGCTTCAGTTATGAGGAGAGACTGGACAGGGTGGGCTTATTTTCTCCTGAGTGAAGGAGGCTGAGGGGGACCTGAAAGAGGTGCAGAAAATGATGAGGGGCATAGATAGGATAGATAGTACAAAACTTTTACCCAGAGCAGAGGTGTCTAGAACCAGAGAGTACAGATGTAAAGTAAGGAGGGAAAAGTCTAGAGGGGGTTGGAGCAAGAATTTTTTCCAACCAAGGGTGATGGTGGAGGTAGAGATTTTCATAACGTCTCAGAAGTATCTAGACAGGCACTGAATCACCAAGCCTACAGGCCAATGCCAGTAAGTGGCATTGTACAGATGGGAGCTTGATCCTCGGTAGGGACGTGGTGGGCCAAAGGGCCTGCTCCTGTGCTGTTTGACTCTGTGACTCTGAAAACTATTCCTGAGCAACTCAATGAAATCTCATCCTTAAACCCTCCTCCTGGAAGGAAACTCAGTCCAGTTTATCCTCCGCACTTCTCTGGCCTTGGCATCCTTCCTCATGCGTGGTGACCAGGATTAAACACAGAAGTCCCACTGAAGAGCAACTAGCAACTTGCAGAGATCCCTTTAAGCACTGAGTACTGTTTGCAGTTCTCTTTACTCTCTCACCAGAACTGGATTTTATGTTATTTTGATAAGGTTTCTGATTGAGGTCATTTGAGTTTCATGTGAAGACAAACAACATATCTGCCAAAACACTGCCCCGGTAAATGTTCCAGCGTAGGTCACAGCTGACTGGTCACACAATTTGCCAATAGGAAATATTCAAAGTTATAGATAATCATTTAATGTTATACTTAGTCTGGTTATTGGAGGCAATTTGCTTTTAAAACAGACCTTAAGAGCAATCCAAAGACCTTTTGCTGGTGTTGCTGAATGATTATCGAATCCTGAGCGTTGTAGTGTCGATACAGTCGGGTACATTCTGCACCTTCTCCATGACATGGATATGGGTGTCACTGCCTATGGCTGCATGTTTTACACTGTACCAGCTAACGCAGTGTGTTAACCCCCAGATTACAAATCCAACCTCGTATTGTTGAGATGCATCAGTTCATACAACAGAGTGTAGTTACTGGATTAACCCCACACCTGATCTTGTTCAATTTGACCATTGTTTATGAGACTGTTGACAAATGATAGGCTGGGATTATTACCTGCTGTCAATCACATAGGATGGTGCTGAAGTCTCTCTGTTAGAGACTGTTCTTTGCAGAGAACAGACGTTAGTTTCTGGTCAGTTAATGCGTCGTGAAATCCATTGACCTACAGAACCGGAGTGGAAACAAGTCACCCTCGATCCTGTGGGACCGAATAGAAAAGGTGATCGACTATTCACAACTCAGGTTTGACATACTTCTGGAGGTTGCAGACACATAACCACTGGCACTGTGTAACAAAGAGCAAGGAGGGGGTGGGGGTGGGGGTGATCACTGGTCATTGTTCCACCTCCAACATTAGAAGTGAATTAATTGGGTTGTTTACCTCATTGCTCTTTGTGGGAACTTGCTCCACACAAATGAGTTGCCTAGAGGCAACAGCACTAATTAATTGGCAGAGTTTGCTAGGCCCTGACTGAAATTCATTGTAGAAATGTAAGTTTTATGAAAAATTTTAAGAGTTGTGAAGAGTCAGCTCCACCGATTACAGAGCACAGAAGGAGGCCACTGAACCCATCAGAGACACAAGCAATTCTGCAGAAGCTGGAATCTGGAGCAACACACACAGCAGGTCAGGCAGCAGCTGTGGAGGGAAATAAACAGTCGACATTTCGGGTCGAGACCCTTCATCAGGACTGGAAAGAAAGAGGGCAGAAGCCAGAATAAAAAGGGAGGGGGAGGAGCACAAGCTGGCAGGTGACAGGTGAGTCCAGGTGAGAGGGGGAAGGTAGGTGGATGGGGGGAGGGGGGGATGTAAGGAGCTGAGAGGTGCTGGGTGGAAGAGGCAAAGGGCTGAAGAAGAAGGAATCCAGTAGGAGAGGGCAGTAGATCATGGAATAAATGGAAAGAGGTGGGGAATAGATGGGTGGGAGGGGAAAGAGAAGGGGTGACAGGGCCACAGGAATGAGAGAAAGCAAAGCGGGAAAGGGGAAAGAGGGGAGGGGTTACCAGAAGTTCGAGAAATCGATGCTGAGGCCATCAGGTTGGAGACTCTCAAGGCAGAATATGAGGTGTCGTTCCTCCAACCTGCGCCTGGCCTCAACGTGAGTAGATGAGGCCGTGGATAGACATGTCAGTGTGGGAATAGCATGTGGATTTGAAGTGGCTGGTCACCTGGAGATCCTGGTTGTTGCAGTGCATTGAGTGAAGATGCTCAACGAAGAGGTCACCCAACCTGCATCAGGTCTCACTGATGTACAGGAGGCCGCACTGGATGCAATAAATGACACCCTCAGGTTCACAGGTGACACGCTGCCTCACCTGGAAGGACTATTTGGCGCTCTGAGGTGAGGGAGGTGTAGGGACAGGTGTAGCACTTTGCACGGTTGCAGGAGGGTCATCTGCAGTGAGGGACAAATGGACAAGGGAGTCACGGAGAGAGCGATCCTTGTGGAAAGTGGGGAGGGGGAGGAGAAGATGTGCCTGGTGGTGGGATCCCATTGGAGGTGGCGGAAGTTGCGGAGAAGTTGGATGCAGAGGCTCATGGGGTGGTGAGTGAGGACAAGGGGAACCCTGTCCCTGTTATGTCAATTGGGGGGGGGGGGTGAGGGCAGACGTGTGGGAAATGGAGGAGATGCTGGTGAGGGCTGCATTGTTGGTAGTGGAAGGGAAACCCTGTTTACTGTAAAAGGAGGACATCTCGGATGTCCTGGAACGGAAAGCCTCATCATGGGAACAAATGTGGTGGAGGCAGAGGGACTGGGAGAAGGGGACGGCATCCTACAAGTGACAGGGTGGGAAGAGGTGTAGTCAAGTTAACTGTGGGAGTCAACCCATCAACTTGTACTGGGCATTGGAAGAGCTGTCCGGCTGGTGAAAGTAGCCTTATAGTGGTGTGAGTTTGTGATAGAGTTGGCAATGCGGTGTGGTGAGTGATGATGTGGGCCACCTGAGTCAGACCCCAGGTTCATGGCTGGGACCTGGTCGGGGGGACCCCTTTGAAACACAGTCCTGCAGAGATAGACATAGAACATAGAACAGCAGCCCACCATGTCTGCATCGACCGGAATGTCAATCTAAACCAATCCTATCTGCCTGCATATGGTCCATCTCCGTCTATTCCCCGCCGGTCTGCTTCCACCACCTCCTCTGACAGCACATTCTGCCCACCCACCACCCTCCGTGTAAGAATACATGCCTTGTAAATCTCTTATGAACTGTTCCTCTCTCACCTTAAACCTCTGCCCACTAGTATTTGATATTTCCACCTTGGAAAATGACTGACTTTTCACCATATCAATGCCTCTCATAACGTTATACACTTCCATCAGGTCTCCCTTCAACTTCAGGCACTCCAGAGAAAACAATCCAAGTTTACCCAACTTCTCCTGATAGTTAATACACTCCAATCGAGGTAACATCCTAGTGAGCTTCTTCTACACCCTTTCCAAAGCCTCCACAATAATGTTCTGAATGTGGTCTAACCAATGTTTTATACAACTACATGAGAGTTTCATACTCATTGCCCCAACAATGAAGCATGTTGTACGCCTTCTTTGCCACTCCATCCACTTTTGTTACCACTTTCAAGTAACTATGGACTTGCACTCCAAGGTCCCTCTGTACATCAATGTAAAGGTCCTGCCATTTACTGTATATTTTCCTCTTCCTATTTGACCTTCCAAAGTGCAACACCCCACGTTTGTCCAGGTTAAACTCCGTCTGCCATTTCTTCACCCAGCTTTTGACTTTTTCTATATCCTGCTGTATGGTTTGACAATCTTCCTACTCTCCCCTTCTACCAATTTTCATGTTGTCTGCAAATTTACTAATTAGAGAACCTACGTCTTCATCCAGATCACATACAAATATCACAAACAGCAGAGGTCCCAGCACTGATTCCTGTGGAACACCACTGGTCTCAGACCTCCAGTCAGAGAAATATCGCTCCACCTCTACTCTCTTGTCTTCTATTCCCAGGCCAGTCTTGGATCCAACTTACCAATTCACACGTGACTTGATCTTCTTACCATGAGGGACCTTGGCAAATGCTTTCCTGAGTCCGTGTCGACAACTCCTACCCTTGTCAATCACCTTTGCCACCTTCTCAAAAAAGTCAATCAAATTTGTGAGACAGGACCTCCCACACAAAGCCATGCTGACTATTCCTAATAAGTCCATGCTTTTCCAGGTATGAGTCCCTAAGAACTTTCTCCAATAATTTCCCTACCACTGATCTAAGGCTCACTGGCCTATAATTTCCTGGTTTAGTCCATGTTGCCTTTCTTAAACAGAAGGACAACATTGGCTGTTCTCAAAACTTCTGGAACCTTGCCTGTGGCTAAAGAGGACTCAAAGATCTTGGTCAAGCTCCCAGAAATCTCCTCTCTTACATCCCTCAGTATCCTGGAATAGATTCCATCAGGCCCTGGGGACTTATCCACCTAAATATTTTCCAATATACACAACACAAGAAAGAGGAGGTGTTGTGTATATTGGAAGATATTTAGGTGGATAAATCTCCTTCTTAACATTCACATGCCCTAGAATATCAACACACCCCTCCCTAATCTAACCATCATCCATGTGCTTCTCCTCGGAGAATACCAAGGCGAAGTAGTCATTAAGGACCTCCCCCGCTTCCTGTGGCTACAGGCTACCCCTCCTTTGTCCTTGAGTGGACCAACCCTTTCTCTAGCTAGCTCCTAATATTCATATAAAATGCCTTGGGATTCTCCTTAATCCTACTTGCCAAGGACATTTCATGCCCCCTTTTAGCCCTCCTAATTCCTTGTTTAAATTCTTTCTTGCTTCCTTTATATTCCTCTAGGCCTTGTCTGATTTCAGCTTCCTTACATAAACTTCCTTTTTCCAGACTCTTCCAGACTCTGGAATCTGAGGTGAAGAGGGTCCAGATGAAGGGTCTCGACCCAAAACATCGACTGTCTGTTTCCCTCCATAGATGCTGCCTGACTCACTGAGTTCCTCCAACATTTTGTATGTTGCTCTAAGCTCATCTGCCTTACCTGTTTTATATTCCTTGTATTAAAATGAACACACTTCAGACCATCAGTCCATGTTCATTAACCTGGTCCTGCCTGTCCTTGCTGTTAGACTTACTTGACTGAATCGATATCTTCTCTTCCATCACTCCACCTGCTGACCTACTGCTCTGGTTCACACCTTCCTGCCACACTAGTTTAAACCCTTCCAAGTAGCATAAGTAAAGCTCCCTGCAAGGATATTGGTGCCCCTCTGGTTTAGATGCAACCAGTCCTTCTTGTACAGGTCCCACCTGCCCTGGAAGATATCCCAATGATTCAGGTTCTGAAGCCCTCCCTCCTGCACCAGTTCTTCAGCCATACATTCAACTGTACCATCTTCTCACTTTTGGTAGGGTTTTTAGGGTTGGCACACCGCAGACTACATGGTCCAATTTCTAACAATAACTCTCAAGCACACACTGCACTGGGAATGATGTCAGTATGTTTAAGGGCAGGTCGTGCCTCATGAGCCTGATTGAATTCTTTGAGGATGTGACAAAACACATTGATGAAGGTAGAGCAGTGGATGTGGTGTACATGGATTTTAGTAGGGCGTTTGATAAAGTTCCTCATGGAAGGCTCATTCAGAAAGTCAGGAGGCATGGGATCCAGGGTAACTTGGCTGTGTGGATTCAGAATCGGCTCACCCATAGATGACAGAGGGTGGCGGTAGATGGAGCGTATTCTGCCTGGAGGTCGGTGACCAGTGGTGTTCTGCAGGGATCTGTTCTGGGACCCCTGCTCTTTGTGATTTCTATAAATGACTTGGATGAGGATGTGGAAGGGTAGGTTAGTAAGTTTGCTGAAGATACAAAGGTTGGTGGTGTTGTGGATAGTGTAGAAGGTTGCTGTAGGTTACAACAGGATATTGATAGGATGCAGAGCAGGGCTGAGAAGTGGCAGATGGAGTTCAACCTTGAAAAGTGTGAAGTGATACACTTCGGGAGATTGAATTTGAAGGCAGAATACAAGATTAATGGCAGGACTCTTAGCAGTGTGGAGGAACAGAGGGATCTTGAGGTCCATGTCCACAGATCCCTCAAGTTTGCCACGCAGGTCGATAGGGTTGTTAAGAAGTATGTTGGCCTTCATTAGTCAGGGTATTGAGTTCAAGAGCCGCAAGGTAATGTTGCAGCTCTATAGAACTCTGGTCAGACCACACTTGGAGTATTGTGTTCAGTTCTGGTCGCCTCATTATAGGAAGGATGTGAAAGCTTTAGAGAGGGTGCAGAGGAGATTTACCAGGATGTTACCTAGATTGGAGAGCATGTCTTATGAGGATAGGTTAAGTGAGCTAGGGCTTTTCTCTTTGGGGAGAAGGAGAATGAGAGGTGACTTGATAGAGGTGTACAAGATGATAAGAGGCATAGATCAAGTGGACAGTCAGAGACATTTTTCCCAGGTCGATAAAGAAATAGAGGGCTAAGTGGGAGGGAAGGGTTAGCTCTTAGAATAGGATAAAATGTTGGCACAACATTGTGGGCCGAAGGGTCTGTACTGTGCTGTAATGTTTTATGTACCTGTGCTCAGTGTGGAAACCACCCGTGAGAGCAAGAGGAAGTGTCTGATCAGAGTCCATGACTGCCAAGATTAGACCTGGACACCAGCATCATTGTGCTCTGCCCCAGGGGAAAATCTATCATAAGAGCACTATTTTACAAAAGGTTGCACAACCTGGCTTGTGTCTGGTGGGAAATGTGATCCAATCCTTCAACAAAAGCCTTCCCATTCAGTGACGGATTCCTCCCTTAACTTCACCCAGATTGAGGAATATCTCAGTGATTGATGAAATGCTGTCTCTTTATACATTTGGCAAGGGTTTATGCAACAAAGGAATGTTCATCGAGAACACACCTAGTCCTGTCTTAAGTGGGAATCTTTTAAAATCTGCATCTAGTTGTCTACAACAGAAGGAAAGTTATGAAGCTACATGTCAGAGTTGAGACAACAAGAAATTCTGCAGATGCTGAAATCTGGATCAACACACACAAAGTGCTGGAGGGACTCAGCTGGTCAGGCAGCATCTGTGGAGGGAAATAAACAGTCGACGTTTCGGGCCGAGACCCTGTATCAGGACTGGAAAGGAAGAGGGCAGAAGCCAGAATAAGAAGTTGGGGGTGGGGGGAGGGAGGAGTACAGGCAGGCAGGTGACAGGTGAGTCCAGGTGAGAGGGGGAAGTTAGGTGGGTGGGGGGAGGGCAGGAAGATGTAGTAAGCTGAGAGGTGACGGGTAGAAGAGGCCAAGGGCTGAAGAAGAAGTAATCCGGTGGGAGAGGGCAGTGGACCGTGGAATAAAGGATTGGGGAGGGGAGGACAGGAGATGGGCAGGTCATCAAGGCGGGAGAAGGGAGCCACAGGAATAAGGGAAGACAAGGAGTTGGGGGGGGGGGAGAAAAAGAAGGGGAGGGGTTACTGGAAGTTAGAGAAATCGATGTTGAGGCCGTCAGGTTGGAGACTCCCAAGGCAGAATATGAGGTGTTGTTCCTCCAACCTGCCCCTGGCCTCAGTGTGGCAGTAGAGGAGGCCACGGCAGACATGTCAGTATGGGAGTGGGATGTGGAATTGAAGTGGGTGGCCACCGGGAGGTCCTGGCTGTTGTGGCAGACAGAGCAAAGGTGCTCAACGAATCGGTCACCCAATCTGCGTCAGGTTGGATGTCATAGTTGAGTGTTGGTTGGGAGTTGGGGTGAGGGATTGGGGGATTGGGAAGGGTGGGAATGGAAGGGTGGGGGGAAGGGGTTTATTTTAGGTAAAATTAAAACTGAGTAAGCCCAAGGTCCAGGATTTCGATGCCACAGAGATAAAATGGTAATTTCACTTATTCTGTAGTTTCTGAGGATAAAAATACAAATCTGAACATTTCAGTGAGGCAAGAGATCAAAGGAGCCTGTTCCTCACCTCACACCCACTCACACACACATTGGTTACATGTGTATTGATTACATGTCCAGCATAAGCAGCCAATCACTAAATCTCAGATAGAAAATTAGCAGAATAAGCATCTGGTTGGCAAATTGTTTCACCTCAAAGGTTAACATGTTGTGGACATTAATGACTGTGTAATCTACAGGTCAACAAAGGGGTTGGGACCATGACGGCTCAACCTTGTAACCACCAAGCTGAGTGCCTGAGCTGCTAGACCCAGGGAAATACCAGGCAGTGGAAAATATTCTTCATCACAGTGAAAAAATATGGGGTAAACTTATGTTTATTCTGGAGATTTTCTTGCTTGCTTTGGGAGAGCAGGGTCTAGCATTGTCGACTGATGCCGCTGCTTATCTTCCTCCTTATTCCATGACTTGAACTCTCTCTGTGCCCAATGCAAGCATAAACTCACAGCCTCTCTCTTACTCTGGTCTTTTGACCCCCTGGGGCTCTTCATTCCCCAGTGGACCCATCGAAACCCCATCGCCCCCTCATGTGAGCAACCACAAGTACTTTATCCTCCTCTCGTGCTGACTCTGTCACTAATTTCCTCAACTTCCTGATGGAAATGGTTGAAAGCTTTAAGTTCCTAGGTGTAAATACCTCCAACAATTTGTTGTGGTCCAGCCACATAGACATTATGGCCAAGAAAGCACACAAATGCCTCCACTTCCTCAGAAATCTAAGGAGATTTGTCATGTCCTCAATGACTCACCAATTTTTATCGATTCACTATAGAAAGCATCCTATCCGGATGCTTCACAGCTTGGTATGGCAACTGTTCTGCCAAACACTGCAAGAAATTACAGTTGTGAACACCCTCCAGTCCATCACACAGACCAACCCTCCCTTACATTGACACTTCCCACTGCCTCGAAAATGCAGCCAACATAATCAAGACACCTCCCACCCCAGTCATTCTCTCTTCTCCCCTCTCCCATCAGGCAGAAGATACAATAACCTGAGAGCATGTACCACCAGGCTCAAGGACAGCTTCTGTCCCACTGTTGTTAGACTCTGGAATGGGGTGAAGTTGGTGATGTTTATGTCACTGAATGTCGAGGGCTTGTGATTAAACTACCTCCAATTTGCCTGGCACATTTCTGTCACCTTAACTTTACTGAAACCAGACCCTGCCTCCGATTACTTGCTGTGAAACCCTCATCAGTACTGTTGTGACTCTGTACTCAACCATTCCATCTCCCTCCTGGCTTTCCTCAGTTCTCATCATAAACTAATTTTAAAACTGACCAAATTTATTTCAAGGCACCCTGCTGTCTCACTGCCTCCTTCTCTACAACCTCCTCGAGCCCCACAACCCTCCCTAGATCCCAGCACTCCACCGACCCTGGCCTCCTGCTCATTGCTGAATGTAGCCATCCCACCAGCAGCCAATCCTTCAGCCTCTCCAACTTCTGAGATGCTCCTTCAAACCCACCTCGTTGAGCAGGATTATGGTCACCTGTCCTAAGGACACCTTATGTGCCTCAGTGCCAGGTTCATTTGTTGAACTCATGTGAAGCACCTTGACACACTTGGTTACATTACAGCAACTGTATAAATGTTTCTTGGAGGTCATTGCAACTGCAGTTTGCTCAGAATTGGAAATAAATTGTGCAAATAACATTTTTATTGTATTTAAAATCACGAGAAACGATACAAGGCTTAATAGTGACAATCTGAAAGTTACATGGTTCAGGGGTGAATTTCTACCAGTGTTTTCCCACTCATTTTCCATGATTTTCCATGAATTACCATGAAATTCCCAACTGACTGGGAAAACGCCTGGAGAACTTCATCTCCGAGGAATATAAGAATAAAAGAGGAATAAAAATTCAGTGGATAATGCAACTGCCCTGTGCCCACTCATATCTCCAAAGTACAGAAATGCAACAGGAGGCAGCACTTCAAACCTGCGTGTGCAGCTCAATATTTCTCATATGTAAACCAATTATGATTAACTTTGAGTTAAATTGTCCTTTCTCTTCTTCTCTCTCTCAACCCTTGGCTGGTGCCAACCCATCCATCTCACTTCAACTCTGAAATCAGTTTGGAACAAACCAGAAACTCCTCATTTCACCATGAATATAACTCATAATTTAGCCCTTCAAGCATAGAGACAACAAGATTAATGGGAAAATATCTGAGGTGCTTTATTGAAGCATTGCTGGACAATTGTTTTGGACAGTAGAGATCAGGCATGATCAAAGAATCAGGTGTTAAAGGGGACCATTAGGGAGAAGAGCACTGGAGAGATTTGGGGGAGGAGATGGTTTCAGAGGCACAGGTTGAGGTAGCAGAGCCCAGGTTTTCAGTTTTGTTGTGACGGTAAAATGAGTCTCTAATTTACCATCATTGTTAAAAGGAACCGGCACCAAAGGGAAGCTGAGGCAATTGACATGGGCCAGGGCAGTGATACAGACAGTGCAGTACACTGGAGCAAGATTTCACGGGCCAGGGCGGTGATACAGACAGTGCAGTACACCGGAGCGAGATTTCATGGGCCAGGGTGGTGATACAGACAGTGCAGTACACCGGAGCGAGATTTCACAGGCCAGGGCAGTGATACAGACAGCGCAGTACACCAGAGCGAGATTTCACAGGCCAGGGCAGTGATACAGACAGTGCAGTACACCAGAGCGAGATTTCACAGGCCAGGGCAGTGATACAGACAGTGCAGTACACCAGAGCGAGATTTCACAGGCCAGGGCAGTGATACAGACAGTGCAGTACACCAGAGCGAGATTTCACAGGCCAGAGCGGTGATACAGACAGTGCAGTACACCAGAGCGAGATTTCACAGGCCAGTGATACAAACAGTGCAGTACACCAGAGCGAGATTTCACAGGCCAGGGCAGTGATACAGACAGTGCAGTACACCAGAGTGAGATTTCACAGGCCAGGGCGGTGATACAGACAGTGCAGTACACCAGAGTGAGATTTCACAGGCCAGGGCAGTGCTAGTACACTGGAGTGAGATTTCACAGGCCAGGGTGATACAGACAGTGCCAGTACACTAGATTTCAGGGGATAGGGCGGTGATACAGACAGTGCAGTACACCAGAGCGAACTTTGAAGCTACGTCTGTGGCAATGAGATAATACCGTCCGTTATGTGTAGTGGAGTTGAGGGCAGCCTGCCCTGAAATGTGGAGGAGAACAAAAACATGATGCACTGCAGGAAAAGTGATTAAATAAAAGCAGAGAGATGCTTTTAAAACAAGACTGCAACAAATGGTAGAAACAATACAGGATGGGTCCTTGATGTTAAAGAAAGTCACTGAACAAGGCCAAGGGTGGGAATGGGATTTGGTCAGACCCACATGTGCTTACAGTACCATCAGATGCCCTGTTAGTTCTGGGGGTAGGTTCTCACTGTGTCCACTACTGGTGACCTGTGTACTTTGACCCTGTTTATTTACATACTCTGTAATGCTTGGCACCAGGGAGGTTTAAATGCCCTTTCATGGGGCATTGTTGGAGCAGTAGGGGCAGGTAAGTTTTGACAGCTTGAGTCTGGAGGGCAGGAACACAAGGAGCAGGCTTAGAGTTTTACTTTCACTTCACTTCCTGCAGCAAAGTGCTCTTTGGAACACAAGAGACAGGAGCAGGGGTAACCCACGCAGCCCCTCTGTCCTGCTCCGCCATCCAGTGACATCAGGCTGGATCTGACACTGGCCCTCGCACCTTACTGTCCGCCTGCACTGCACTTCCTCTGTAACTGTAACAACATATTCTGCATTGTTATTGTTTTCCCTTGTACTGCCTCAGTGGACTGATGTGATGAGATGATCTGTATGGACGGCATGCAAACAAAAGCTTTTTGCTGTACCTCAGTACGTGTGACAATGATAAACCAAAATCAGTGTTGAGGAGTTTTATAAGTTTACCAGCTCTGGTGAGGTCCAGGCTGGTTTAGCATTTGGTCTTGCATCTCCACCAATGACAGTATCTGTGTGGGATATTCAGCCAGTCTTAGGAGACCTACTTGAAAAGTCTGGCAAAATATCACTGTCCTGAAACATTGTCTATGTCTCACAGACACTGACTGTCCTGCTGACTGTTCTCAGCATTTCCTGTGTTGACTTGAGGTTGCCTGTGTGTGTGAAATGGCAGTTAAGAAACAAACAGCCCAGCTCCCCCCTCCCACCCCTCTCACCGCCACCAGACGCCGTCTGCCTGCATATCAGAGTCTCAGTGGTACAGCATTAAACTCCATCAACATTACCCTGATGGTACACCCGCTCACAGCACCACCAGCCAGCACACACACCATCTCCGCACTGCCTATGACCCTTGCAGCCCTTGTTCGAATACATTGAAGGGAGATTTAAATCAGAGGTTGACGAAACCAGATTGCAGTGAAAGGTAACAGACAATGACCTCAGAGTGAGGGGCTCAGCAACAATCCACTCATCAGTTCTTTTTACTGGGAGTCCCTCTGCTGAATTGACTCAGTGTTGGATCAGGAGAGAGAGAACCTTCTGGAGTTGATGTTCATTTTCGTCACCCCGATGTGTTTGAGGGGTGTGGAGAGACTGAAGGCAGCTTTGAGGGGGATGTCACAGAGAAGGTCGGACTGCTCCTCACACTCCTCCAGTCCGTACGTTACATCGTCCAACATCTCCTTGTGCTGGTGACAGACCTGCTCCACCTTCAGTCGGTGAATCTCCCTCCGCAGGCAGATCAGCTTCCGGGCCAACTGGTGATCCAGGGACTGCATCTCTCGCTGAAGGAGCAAGGCAAGACAGTCACTAACGCATACCGTTAAAAACAAAGTCAACCATATCAGCAAAAGGTTGAAGTTACTTAATTACAAAGGTGGTTCCACAAACTGTTTCTTTAGTCAGACCCAGGATAATATTTAGAGTCATTGAGTCGTAAAGTCACACAGCACAGAAACGGGCCTCTGGCCCACCACATCCACGTCGAACATTTTTGCACATCTGCACTTATCCCATTTGCCTGCATTTTTCTATAACTTGCCTATTTAAGACCATAAGACATAAGAGCAGAATTAAGCCATTTGGCCCATCGAGTCTGCTCTGCCATTCGATCATGGCCGATTTATTTTTCCCTCTCAACCCCATTCTCCTGCCTTCTCCCCGTAACCTTTGACACCCTGACTAATCAAGAACCCATCAACCTCTGCTTTAAATATAAGCAATGACTTGGTCTTCACAGCCATTTGTAGCTATGAATTCCACAGATACACCACCCTCTGGCTAAAGAAATTCCTCCTCACCTCTGTTCTAAAGGGATGTCCTTCTATTCTGAGGCTGTGCCCTCTGGTCCTAGGCTCTGCCACCACTGAAAATATTCTCTCCACGTCCACTCTATCCAGACCTTTCAATATTCGATGGGTTTCAATGAGATCCCCCCTCATTCTTCTAAACTCCAGCAAGTATAGGCCCAGAAGCATCAAATGCTCCTCATATGTTAACCCTTTCATCCCCAGGAACATTCTGGTAAACCTCCTCTGGATCCCCTCCAATGCCAGCACATCCTTCCTTAGATATGGGGCCAAAACTGTTCACAATGCTCCAAATGTGGTCTGACCAATGCCTTATAAAGTCTCAGCATTACATCCTTGCTTTTATATTCTAGTCCTCTCGAAATGAATGCTAACATTGTATTTGCCTTCCCTACTACTGACTCAACCTGCAAGTTAACCTTTAGGGAATCCTACACTGAGACTCCTAAGTCCCTTTGCACCTCTGATTTCTGAATTTGCTCCCTGTTTAGAAAATAGTCTACACCTTTGTTCCTTCTACCAAAGTGCATGACTGTACACTTCCCTGCGCTGTGTTCCATCTGTCACTTCTTTGCCCATTCTCCCAACCTGTCCAAGTCCTTCTGCAGACCCTCTGTTTCCTCAACTCTACCTGCCCCTCCACCTATCTTTGTATCACCCACAAACTTCACCACAAAGCCATCAATTCCGTCATCCAGATCATTAACATATAACGTGAAAAGTAGCGGACCCAACACCGACCCCTGCAGAACACCACTAGTCACCGGCAGCCAACCAGAAAAGGCCCCCTTTATTCCCACTCTCCCTTCTGCCAGTCAGCCAATCTTCTATCCATGCTAGTACCTTTCCTGTAATACCATGGGCTCCTGTCTTGTTTAGCAGCCTCATGTGTGGCACCTTGTCAAAGGTCTTCTGAAAATCCAAGTAAACTGTATCCACTGACTTTCCTTTGTCTATCCTGCTTGTTACTTCCTCAAAGAGTTTCAACAGATTTTTCAGACAAGATCTCCCCTGAAGGAAACCATGCTGACTTCAGCCTATTTTATCATGTGTTTCCAAGTACCCGTTAATAATGGACTCTAACATCTTACCAACCACTGAAGTCAGGTTAACCGGCCCATAATTTCCTGTCTTTTGCCTCCCTCCCTTCTTAAAAAGTGGAGTGACATGTGTGATTTTCCAGTCCTCTGGAACCATTCCTGAATCTAGTGATTCTTTAAAGATCATGACTAATGTCTCCACAGTTTCTTCAGCTACCGCTTTCAGAACCTCAGCATGTAGTCCATTCGGTCCAGGTGACTTATCTACCTTCAGACCTTTCAGCTTCCCAAGCACCTTCTCCTTAGTAATGGCAACTACACTCACTTCTGCCTCCTGACTCATGTTGCTTGTATCTTCCACAGTGAAGATTGACCCAAAATACTTTGTCCACCATTCCTTTTTTCCCCTCATTACTACCTCTCCAGCGTCTTTTTCCAGTGGTCCGATGTCCACTCTTGCCTCTTTTACTCTTTTATACATCTGAAAAAAATGTTTTATATTATTGGCTGGCTTATATTTGTATTTCATGTTTTCTCCCCTTATTGCTTTCTGTTGGTTTTTAAAAGCTTCCCAATCCTTTAGCTTCCTGTTAATATTTGCAATATTGTATGCCCTCTCATTTGCTTTTATGCTGTCTTTGACTTCCCTCGTCAGCCACAGTTGCCTCATCCTCCCTTTAGAATGCTTCTTCTTCTTTGGGATGAACTGATCCTGTGTCTTCCAAATTACTCCCAGAAACTCCTGCCATTGCTGCTCTACCGTCATCCCTGCTGGGGTCCCCTTCCGGTCAACTTTGGCCAGCTCGTCTCTCATGCCTCTGTAGTTATTTTTACTCAACTGTAATACCAATAAATTGGATTTTAGCTCCTCCCTCTCAAACCGCAGGGTGAATTCTATCATATTATGATCACTGCCTCCTAAGGGTTCCTTTACCTTAAGCTCCCTAATCAAATCTGGTTCATTGCACAACACCAAATCCAGAATTGCCTTTTCCCCAGTGGGCTCGACCACAAGCTGCTCTGAAAAGCCATCTCATAGGCATTCTACAAATTCCTTTTCTTGGGTCCAGTACCAACCTGATTTTCCCAATCTACCTGCACATTGAGATTCCCCCCATGACCACTGTAACATTGCCCTTTTTACATGCCTTTTCTATTGCTTGTTGTAATTTGTACCCCACATCCTGGCTACTATTTGGAGGCCTGTATACAAGTGTCTGTCTATGTAGCTTTTAAACATAGTGACTGGATCTGATTCCACCAACTCCTCCGGCAGCGAGTTCCAGAAATCAAACACTGTTTAATAAACTTTCTCCTCAGATCCCTTTAAAACTCATTCTCACCCTAAGCCTGTGCCCTCTTATTTTTGATACCCCTACCATAGGAGAGCAATTCTGACTCTCTGTTTGTGCCTCTCATAATTTTATACCCCTCTATCAGGTCACCCCTCAGTCTCCTTAACTACAGCCCTCCAATCCAGGCAACATCCTGGTGAATCTCCTCTGCACTCTCTCCAGCACCGTCACATCCTTCCTATTGTGTGGTGACCAGAACTGCTCACAGTACTCCATGTGTGGTCTAACTAGTGTTTTGTAAAGTGGCAACATAGAGTCCCAACTTTTATATTCTATGCCTTGACCCGTGAAAACAAGTATGGTGTATGCTTCTTCACCACACTATCAACCTGTGTAGCTGCTTTCAGGGAACTATGGAATTGAACCCCAAGGTCCCTTTGCTCATCAACTTTCCTTAGCACCCTACTATTTACTACATATGTCCTACCCCAATTTGACTTATGAAAATGTATCACCTCACACTTGTCAGGATTAAATTCCATCAGCCAGCACTCTACCCACCTTTCTATTTGATCTACATCCTGTTGTAGCCTTAAACAATCTACCTCACCATCCACAACACCACCGACTTTCGTGACGTCTGCAAACTTACCTCCTACATTCACATCCGAGTTGTTAATAAATATCACAAACAAAGGTGCCAGCACCAATCCCTGTGGTGCACCAGCGGTGACAGACTTCCAGTCAGAAAAGCATCCCTCCAGACCACCCTCTGCCTCCTATCATCAAGCCAGTTTTGGATCCAATTAGCCAGCTTGCTTTGGATCCCATGTGCCTTAAGCATTTGGACCAGCCTAGCACGTGGGACCTTGTCCAATGCCTTACTAAAGTTCATGTAGACAACATCCACCACACTGCCTTCAATTCCTTCTCGGTTACCTCCTCAAAAAACTCAATCAAATTACTGTGGCGGGATTTCCCCTGCACAAAGCCATGCAGGGTACCCGATCAGCCCTGCCTTTCCAAGTGGACACAAATCCTATCCTTTGGGATTTTCTCCAATAATTTCCCTTTGACTGACGTAATGGCCAGTATTCACCAGACAGCAAGTTGCTTCTGTACATTGAACGGCACAGGGCTTTTTTGTTCCAGCCTCTTTACTTCCAATGTACCTTCATGACAGACAAGGGCACCTCCAACACACCAACCAGGTCCCCACAGCAGGCTCCTGATCAACAGGAAGATCCCCAGCAATGCTTTGAGAGCCACCCCACCCCCCACTCACTTTAACTGTTGAAAGACACTGAATGCTTCTGGTGTTCAAACATTCAAAATAATCAACAGCCAGTAAAAATTAAGTATACCATTAAAACACTCAAAATACAAAAGTTTAAACCTCTTTTTTTTACTTTTAAAAAATAAATTGGTTAAAACACAAGAATAGGTTAAAACACAATAAATATATATAACTGCTAACTTAAGTTTAAGTTAATTCCTTCAAAAAATATACATTTCCTGAAACTTGCCTCTCCCCCCTCCCAGCCAGTCTTCTCCATTGAAAGGAATGGAACCTGCACCAGGTGGGACTGGGTCAGTATGTAGACCCCCCCAGTGTTACTAGGGCAAGGCTGCAGGAAGTAGGCACTGCCACTGGAGTCCGTGCAAAAAGAAAACACAATCAGCAGAACCAAACACACCATTTAATGAATATTTGGAGAGCAGACAGCAGCAGACTGTCAAATTAATAAGGAAACCCCACTAAAGGCAAAACAAGGACATCACTGGACATGCAACACTGAGGATTGTTGGAAAAGACCTTTTGAATTGAAAGCTGATTAGGGTATAATTGCATTAATAGTGAATATGTAGCTGCACAACATTGTATAAAGAAGGAAATATTCCCCCAACTTCAGGTGTGCTACCAAACTGATAAATAGTTAAGGCTTGGTTAATGACAGCAGTACCACCAGGGCTCATAGATAGGAAACTTCAGAAAGAACATGGAACTTTGTACAACATTACCTCTGGTTACAGTCATTGGATTTTAAACATGGGTAAATAAAGGCACAGACCTGATGTGCCAAATGCTTTCCTATGTGGTGTAATGAATCTATGTTCTGGTCATTCTGGTTCCATTTGGTGTACCACATCTCTTTGAAAGTGTCACTTCACCTATTCTCCTGTTTTGTTCAAACTCTTGAAAAATTCTGACTTTGAAAATACAAGGCACCTGTCTTCATTGTAAAAAGTGCTGGAGTTTCTGTGGCTTGTACAGTTTCTGCTGGGCAGAAAGGTGGATCAGTACAGGAAGAACTTACACCTTCAATGAAGGAAATATCCTCAGGTGCCTCACCAGACACCAAGCCGGGGTGACAAACGGTGAGCTACAGGGGGAGGGAGGCCCAGACGATGAGGTCACGGTGGGCAGTTGTTGGGTACAGGATATACTGGATCTCAGGTGTCAAAGGGCAAGAGACGGGCAGTTAACACCGAGCAAGCTTCAGCTTGGTTCCTTCAGAAATAATCTTAAAAAATCATGCTCCCTTTACCAGTTCCCAGAGCAGTGGAAATGGTCTATCCTTACGTTTTCATTAGCTTTGAACACTTTCATCAGAACATCAAAATATGTTCCAGAAGAAAAAGCAAATTTATGTTAACTTATGGTTGTCACATCTGTAATGTAATGTGCTGCTGCTGCTACTGTAAAAGCTAATTTTCATGGCATTTATACCCTGGGTATACATGCCTACAACAACAATAAACTTGAACTAAGGGTTTTCCACAACCTTGAAACCTATGTTGTAAATTAGGCTGCATAAAAAAGGTCACAATGTACAAACACCAGCCTAGGAACAATTTGTGTAAATGTAGTATTGCTGCTTTACTTTAGTGTGGTTTGTCCTTATGCAGCTAAACAGGTCCCCACCGCCACCACCCTTCTGGCAGGCAGTAAAGTTCAGATGCCCACCATTATCCTCAGCTCCCCTCTAACCCTTCCACCAATCGCCGTAAAGCCACATCCTCGGGATGGTGATTGAAGAGTAGCTGGTCATCTTGTGTGTCCTACTTCGTCACCAATTTGCCTTATTCCTTCTTCAGTTTACCATCTCCAGGTTTCCTTCTTTTACCTGCCTACATTTTCTCATGTATTCTATTTGCCTTCTCAACTTCCTATTTAATTTCAGCCCACACAGTCCAGGCATTCTGTGGTGTTGAGTTCTCAGTCTCTGCCTGAAGCCTTGTTCTACGTTCCTCAGCATCGAAGAAGTCCGAGACTTGGAACCTCCCCCTGTTCTTTTTGGAACTTACTATGAATCTTCACCATCTTCTTCCAGACACCTCACACTGCTGTAAACATTGTTGTTATGTCATATTGCAGCCTCGTCGAACTGGTGTGGTTCGGCTAAGAACTTACTCCTGGGCTATCCTGCTAAATGGTGGTCACTGTCTCTGAACTATTCTTCCACCTTTCCACCTGCTTAGGTTCATTCCCTGAAACGAGGTTCAATAAACCGCGCCCCCACACCACCCCCTCCCCCCATCCCCAAATATTGGGTCTGCTAAATACTAACTTAAGTAGGTTGTCCTGAATGCATGTTGTGAATTCTGCTCTTTGTCCCAACTTGTACAGGGCTGTTTGAAACCCTCCAGTGTTATAACCTTGTTATTTCAGCACTTTTCAGAAGGTTGTACAGATAAACTTTCCCTGCTGTCACCCCATTTGCGGGGCTATTGTACTCCCACCAGCGTGGCCCCACCATCTCTGTTCTTCAGTTTGATCATGTGATTTGTTTAGAGACCTTTCCAGTATTTCAGCTCTCTGCAGAGTTGTAACCATTCTTTTAATCAACACAGCTACACTGCCGTCTTTACACCACCCACCCCCTCATCTCTGGAAAATCCCATGACCAGGAATGTTGAGCTGCCATTCCTACCCCTCTTTAACCCATGTATCGGTAACAACCCCACCCATACCTCACTCCCACACCTCAGCTCATTGGCTGATCCCTCAGGCCCCTTGCACTGATGTGCTATGAAGTACTTTCTTTCCTGAGCCTTTCAAACCAGCTTATTCTGCATTGTGTATTCTGCATTCTGTATTGTTTTACCCTGTACTGCCTCAATGCACGGTGTAATGAATTGACCTGTTCGAACGGTATGCAAGTTTTTCACTGTACCACTGACAATAATAAACCAATACCAATTAGTATTGGAATTCCAATTCCATTACTAATTTCCTGCCTTTCCCTCCGGCATGCCTCTCCCACAGAAGCCGCTGTCAGGTTCCTACTCCCTTGCCAAGTTCATTTAAACCTTCCCCAACAACCAAGTTAAACCTCTGTGTGGGAATATTGGTGGTGGTTTTGTTGAAGTGCAACCCATTCGATGTGCCATTCCCCTCCCTCCGAACTGGCACCAAAGCCCCATGAATCAAAGAGCAATACAGCACGGATACAGGCCCTTCGGCCCAACCAGTCCATGCTGACCATGGTGCCCACCCAGCTCGTCCCAATTTCCTGCGTTGGGCCTATATCCTTCCAAGCCCCGCCCCTCCATGTACCTATCCAAGTGCTCCTTCAATGACAGTTGTACCTGCCTCACCCTGTGTGGAAAAGTTGCCCCTCAGCTCCCTTTTAAATCTTTCCCCTCTCACCCTAAACCCATTTAAACTCCTTTCCCTTGCTCCAATCCCGTCACTTTCCCCACTCCCCCTGGTTCCAGTGGAAGGTTAAACATTCGCCTGGGTTGTCTCTCCACGGATGTTGTCCGAGCTGCTGAGAGTTTCCAGCGCTTTGCCTTCACTTCAGATGCCCAGCACATCACGGGGGTGGGACGAGGCCAGGAACGGGGTAGGGGAGGAATGGGACTGAAGAGTGCAGAGTTTGTATGTTCCTGTCAGGATTAAAGGCAAGGGTAGCAAGCATAGGGAACCTTGGTTTTCGAGGGATATTGGTGAGCTGGTTAAGAAAAAGAGAGAGGTGTATAGCAGGTATAGGCAACTAGGAACAAATGAGGTACTTGAAGAGTATAGAAAATGTAAGAAAATACTAAAAAAGGAAATCAGGAAGGCAAAAAGAAGACATGAGGCTGCTTTGGCAGATAATGTGAAGGTAAACCCAAAGGGTTTCTACAGGTATATTAAGAGCAAAAGGATAGTAAGAGACAGAATTGGTCCCCTAGAAGATCAGCGTGGTTGTATATGTGTGGAGCCTCAGGAGATGGGGGAGGCCTTAAACAGTTTTTTTGCATCAGTATTTACTCAGGAAACTGGCAGCGTGGATACGGAAGGAAGGGAAACAAGTACTAGTGTCATGGAACATATAGAGATTAAAAAGGAGGAGGTACTTGATGCTTTACAGCGAATAAAGGTAGATAAATCCCCAGGGCCTGACAAGATATTTCCTCGGACCTTGAGAAAGACTAGTGTAGAAATTGCAGGAGCCCTGGCAGATATATTTAAAATGTCCCTAGCCACGGGTGTGGTGCCAGAGGACTGGAGGATAGCTCATGTTGTTCCATTGTTCAAGAAAGGCTCGAAGAGTAAACCAGGTAATTACAGGCCAGTGAGCCTGACGTCAGTAGTGGGTAAATTATTGGAAGGTGTTCTGAGAGATAGGACATATAAGTATTTGGACAGCCAAGGGTTGATTAATGATAGTCAGCATGGCTTTGTGCGTGGCAGATCGTGTTTAACGAATCTTGTGAGGTTTTTGAGGAGGTCACTAAGAAAGTAGATGAAGACTGTGGATGTTGTCTACATGGCCTTTGACAAGGTCCCACATGGGAGATTAGTTCAAAAGGTTCAGTCAATGGGTATCCATGGAAAGGTTGTAAACTGGATTCCAAATTGGCTGAGTGGGAGAAGACAGAGAGTGGTTGTGGATGGTTGTTTCTCAGACTGGAGGCCTGTGACTAGTGGTGTGCGTCAGGGATCTTGTGGATGGTTGTTTCTCAGACTGGAGGCCTGTGACTAGTGGTGTGCGTCAGGGATCTGTGTTGGGGCCATTGTTGTTTGTTGTATATATCAATGATCTAGACGATAATGTGGCAAATTGGATTAGTAAGTTTGCGGATGACAAGGACAAGGACAAGGACAAGGACAATGACAAGGATGTGGACAGCGAGGGAGGCTTTCAAAGCTTGCAGAGGGATCTGGACCCAATGGAAAAATGGGCCAGAAAATGGCAGATGGAATTTAATGCAGACAAGTGTGAGGTGTTGCATTTTGGAAGGACAAATCAAGGGAGGACATACACAGTAAATGGTAGGGCACTGAGGAGTGCGGAGGAACAAAGGGATCTGGGAGTTCAGATACATAATTCCCTGAAAGTAGAGTCACAGGTAGACAGGGTTGTAAAAAAGGCTTCTGGCATCCTGGCATTTATAAATCAAAGTATTGAGTATAGGAGTTGGAATGTTTTGGTGAGGTTGTATAAGTCATTGGTGAGACCAAATTTAGAATATTGTGTGCAGTTCTGGTCGCCGAACTACAGGAAGGATGTCAGTAAGATTGAAAGAGTGCAGAGGAGATTTACAAGAATGTTGCTGGGTCTTCAGGAGTTGAGTTATAAGGAAAGATTGAGCATGTTAGGACTTTATTCCTTGGAGCGGAGAAGAATGAGGGGAGATATGATAGAGGTTTATAAAATGATGAGGGGCATAGACAGGGTTAATGCAAGTAGGCTCTTTCCACCTAGATTAGGAGAGATAAGTAGGAGAGGACATGGCTTTAGGGTGAAAGGGGAAAGGTTTGGGGGAACATTAGAGGGAACTTCTTCACTCAAAGAGTGGTGGGAGTGTGGAACGGGCTGCCATCTGATGTGGTAAATGCGGGCTCGCTCTTAACTTTTAAGAGTAAATTGGATAGATACATGGACGAGAGAGGTCTGGAGGGGTATGGGCTGGGGGCAGGTAAATGGGACTAGCAGAATAATGTTTCAGCACAGACTAGAAGGGCCGAATGGCCTGTTTTCTGTGCTGTAGTTTTGTATGGTTCTATGGGTGCAGGCAGCCGGAGGGTGGGGCGGGGCAGCGGGACATGAGCCGGGGGGGGGGGGGTGGTGGGTCTGGCGGTGAAGCTGGTGTGACCCCAGCGCACTGCACACGGAGGGACAGTGTGGGTGGGGAGCGAGGAGAATGTCCCATCAACATGGGGACGGTCAGTCTGAACTGTGGCCAAAATAACCCCACCGCAGGCTGGGAGAGAGTGGCCTGAGGGGGTCAGGGTGTGGTGTTGACAGTGTTGGACTGGGTGGTGGGAGAGATTCAGGCAAACATCGAGTAACATCAATGTGGGTTCACATCGGACTGTAGCGAGTTGAGTATCAAACAGCCGGGTCTGCACCGTCTCACCCCCAGTTCACACACCCGGGTCTGTACCGTTCTGCACCGTCTCACCCCCAGTTCACACACCCGGGTCTGTACCGTTCTGCACCGTCTCACCCCCAGTTCAAACCCTTTGGCTGAGTGAAAAGTCTCGGAGTTCGCTCCAAAACCCACGTTACAGTTAAAGATTCTCAGCCGAATATTTGGGAATGAAGTGAAATAGACTTCTTGTACCTGGGCTGGTGTTGGGGAGGCAGGTGAACACACTGTCCGACACACACACACACACACACAGTCCGACATACAGCCAGTCCCACATACACCCACCCACTCCGATACACACCCACCCCCATATGTATTCTCACCCTGATAAACCTGTGCCTGGATTTTTCTCTCAATGTTCCGGGCGTTTGGAAAGAGGGATGAGGTCAAGGGTTCTCAGTGTTCCAGGGGCGGGCTGTGGGGTGTGCGCGGTGCCGGGGGAGCGGCCGCTGAGCCCCGCTTGGGACCCCACCGCCGACGTGGGTTAACTGCTGGAAATCCACAGACAGGAGCCACTGTCCGCTTTACACCTGGACCTCTCCCCTCGGCCTACAGACACCCCGGGGTCTGGGTCCCGTGTCTCAGGGACTGAGCTCCCACCGGACCAGACTGCCAGTGTAGATTACCCTCGACAGCAGGCGAACGGGGAAGGGGAGATCGACATGAAGCCGGCGATGTGGCGCAGGAGGTTTGCCGTGTCCGCCCGCCGGGCACCCACTGGAACTCAGCCCCAACGTGATGCAGCAACCTCCCGCGGTCGCCAGAAAACGTCCCGGCTCCCGGGGGCTCCCGGTGGCTCCCGCCGGCGGCCGCCCGCAGCCGGGGGCCCCCGGCGGCGCACGAAGCGGAGAGCAGCCCCTTCACTGACCATCGGTGCAGGTAGCAGCCTCCAGCCAAGGTGCGCTGGTGTCCGGCCAGACGCACTGAGCCGGAGCGGCGAAGGGAGCTGGGCTCGGAGATGTGGGTGGGGAGCCGCTGCGGAACGGCGCAGGCACCGAGCGCATGTGGGGAAGGGCGTGACAGTTCCCAAAACTTCCTCACAAGCCCACAGTTGGCCCCGTCGCCCCCTTTCCCCGCGGACATCTGCCCCAAGTCCCCGGTACTTACGAGCTGCACCCTCAGCCAGCCCAGAGCCTCGCCGATGTTGGCAAAGCCACACATGTTGTGGTGGGAGATGTCGGCCGTGTGCCCGGGGGACAGCCCGCTCCTACCCCCTGCTCCCGGCTCCCCGCTGCCCTTCCAGGGCTGCAACTCCAGCCGCTCCTTCCACTCGGCGAACGACGGCCTCCGGGTCTGAAGCTTCAGCTTCTCGGTCAGCGCCTTCACCTGGCGGAGGTCATCGTCCGCGTCCGCGTCCGCCCGTCCCACCGACATGGTGCCCCGCCAGTGCACTGCCACAGTGCCGGCGCTGCCGGCCGGCCCGCACTTTATAGTCTCTGCCAGGGGTTACCACTGACAGAGACGCCCATTCACCTTAAAGGCGCCACGCAGCAGCCCCGAGCGATGCACCAGGACAATTACTGGGCGGATCGGCAAAATAGTAACCGTTTTATGCAACAGGGAAGTTCCACCGAAGCTGGAAATTTGAGATACTTTGCGTTCACTCACCTCCTCATTTGTTTATCACCATCTTTTCTCAGTTCTGGTGAAAAGTTAGTTCGGTCCCTCTCTCCACAGACGCTGCCTGACCTGCTGAGTATTACCAGCAGTTTCTGATTTTATTTCAAATCATTTTACCTCTGCTCCCCTTTATTAAGCTGATGGTTTCTCGGTGGTTGTACAACCCTGATCTCCTTCTCTTCCTTTATGTGTACGCCATTTCCCAATGGGTCACCCGTCACCTCTGAGACAAAGGTTGCGGTTCCCAATCCGGAGGTGTGACTCAATGTCCAGGCAGGCACCGGCAGTACCAGCGGAGGTGGTGCTGCGCTGTCAGAGAGACCATTATTCACACCAGATGTCAGCTCACCCCTGCCTGGTCTTCGGTCAAGATGCCACTGATGGGACTGGAGGAAGGACAGGCACTTACCTTGGGCACCCTTATCAACTTGTATTCTTCCATCAATATTTAGGTATTGATTCTGGTCATTCCAACACTGCTGTTTGTGGGACCTTAGTGTGCATATATTGGCCACATTACAGCAGCCACCACAGTTCATTAGTAATTCATTGGTTACCCAGTACTTGGGATGAGCTGAGATCAAGAGCAGTCGTTCTTCACCTTATCTCTTTCCTCTCCATCGTCGGTTAATATCCGGCTGCATTTGTTTAAATTGTGACCATTTCAATCTAGTTTGGTGTAATTTCCTTTTATAAAGAGCTGCAATGTAAAGGAACCTTTTACTAATTAATTTCTATATTTTGTTTCATTAATTATCCAGACAATTTTTAATTATTGATTTGGGTCAGGAGAGAACTGCTCTCTTCGAAAGCTCCCACATGACCTTCAACCTGCCTACCTCAGTCACTACACAGAACTACCATACGAGAGGGACCACTAACAACTCCTGAATCCACTGAGAAGAAGGAACTAAACTGAAACATTCTGGGATCATTGGTGAATTATGGAATCCCACTCAATAATGTGAACACACCGATACCAGGGCCACCTGATAAAGCAGACACACATCAGGCCGTACACTCCTTGGTTAGGTATTAGAGTGGACACGATTCCTTTAGACACCAGTTTTAGATTTACTGGTGCACGATCTGCAGTCTGTTAAAGTCAGGCCAGTCTCTGGGATAAGCTTCACACCTCCTGCTGCAGAGCCACAGGTATTGAGAAATAACCCAGTCTGGAGTGAAAGTTAAGCTTGAAACTGATCTCAGCCAGGACAAGTGCTGAGATGTTGTGGTTGGACTCAACGGACTAGCATCTGCAAGAAAGGATATCACCCAGATGTTCATAGCCAGCTACATCACTGTTTCCCCACTCCTGGGACATGCACTGAGGAACATTCAGTTTCTACAACAACTCCCTTTTGTTTGTAGAATTGTTTGTAGACAAGGTGTACAGGAGTGAGATAGATCGGCTGGTTGAGTGGTGTCGCAACAACAACCTCGCACTCAATGTCGGCAAGACCAAGGAATTGATTGTGGACTTCAGGAGGGGGAAGTCAGGAGAACTCACACCAGTCCTCATTGAGGGGTCAGCTGTGGAGAGGGTGAGCAGCTTCAAGTTCCTGGACATCAGCATCTCAGAAGATCTGCCTGGGCTCAACACATTGATGCAACCATGAAGGAGGCACACCAGTGGCTTTACTTTATTAGGAGTTTAAGTAGATTCAGTGTGTCACCAAAGACTCTTACAAATTTCTGTAAATGTGTGGTGGAGAGCATTCTGACTGGTTGCATCACCGCCTGGTATGGAGGCTCCAATGCACAGAATCACAAGAGGCTACAGAGAGTTGTAGACTCAGCCAGTTCCATCACAACCCTTCCCACCATCGAGGACATCTTCAAGAAAGTGGTATCCATCATTAAGGACCCTCACCATCCGGGACATGCCCTCTTCTCGTTACTACCATCGGGGAGGAGGTACAGGAGCCTGAAGACCCACACTCAACGTTTCAGGAACAGCTTCTTCCCCTCTGCCATCAGATTTCTGAACGGTCCGTGAACCATAAACACCACCTCATTGTTCCTTTTATTTGCACTATTTATTTATGGGACTGACCCAACCGATCCTGTTCCCTTCACCGTCAGGTCCCACCACCGGAAGGTGCAGGGGATGTTTTTCAGAGGGAATTGTGTCAACTCCAGAAAAACACGCAGACGCTGCTCCTCTGCAGTTGATGGGGGTGGATGTAGAGGAGGAAGTCAAGAGGTGAAGAGCCAGCAACCTCACTCTGTGCCTCGGTATCCTCCAAGATCATCTTCCGATCCAGAGTCTGCTCCATGTACTCACATTACTTCTCCCATGCCAAGGAAGAGGACAGTTCAGTTACATCCTGTCAGCTAGACAGGTTGAATATCCACAAATCCTTCAATGTCAGTCTGTGTGACAGAAAAGATACAGGCAGTGCAGCCTCCCAGAACTTCCTATCCTCTTACACGGAGGTCTCAGACTACAGTGAGCAGGAGGGTCTGGACCAGCCACTGAGCCTGGAGGAGCTCAGGAGGGTCTGGACCAGCCACTGAGCCTGGAGGAGCTCAGGAGGGTCTGGACCAGCCACTGAGCCTGGAGGAGCTCAGGAGGGGTTGGACCAGCCACTGAGCCTGGAGGAGCCCAGGAGGGTCTGGACCAGCCACTGAGCCTGGAGGAACTGACAGGTTTCATCCTTTTTTTAAGAAGAATAAAACTCCCAGAAGTTACAGCTTACCAGATGAGTTGCTCTTGGCTTGGTGGGACTGGATGGGCCCGGACCTGCTGGAAGTATTTCAGAATCTACAAGGAACAGCATCATCACCTTCATGAGCAAATAGAAGGGGAAGAGGAGGACTTCAGAAACTGGTGACCAGTCTCACTGTTGAACCTTGATTACAAGATCCTTTCCAAGGTCATTGCCAATCAGATCAACTCTATTCTGCCCTGGGACAGGTGTTCCACCAGGACCAGATCTGCACCATATCTGGCTGCAAAATCTCTGGCAGCCTTGAGATTACTGTGGTGCAGATGAGACGATCGTCCACCTTCTTGTGGACTGTGAGTTTGCCAAGAAGGTCCAGAAAGGGACAGATTGTGAAGGGCTGCAGAACTCTGCTAGTTACTGGCTCCAAATCTGAAAGTTATTCCTTTATTCCCACTTTCTGTTTTCTGTCTGTTAATCAGTCCTCAATTCAAGCCAGTTTACTTCTCCCAAAACCATAACTTGAAATTTCTTTAATCTTCTTTCATGTGTTATCTTATCGAAGGACTTCTGAAAGTCCGAATACACCATATCAGCTGGTTTCCCTTTATCTATTCTGCCAGTTACAATTTCAGAAAACTCTAGCACATTTGTCAAATGTAATATCTCTTTCATTTGTCAAGTATGAATCGCACCCTCCCCGAAACTCCCAGGGCTCCAGTTCCCACTCTCCCCTGAAACTCCCAGGGCCCAGTTCCCATTCCCCTGAAACTCCCGGGGCCCCAGTTCCCACTATCACCTGAAACTCCCCAGGGCCCCAGTTCCCACTCTCACCTGAAGCTCACTGGGCTCCTGGTTCCGGCACACCCTTTAAACTTACTGGATTCAAGTTATTTAAATACTGTGTAACATCTTTTTAAAAATGAAATAAACTTGTGTTTCAGTGTTAATATGAACAACATCCAATTTGTGAGGGGCAGGTTGTGCCTCATGAGCCTAATTGAGTTTCTCAAGGAGGTGACAAAACAAGTAGATGAAGGTAGAGCGGCAGATGTGGTGTGTATGGATTTTAGTAAGGTGTCTGACAAGGTTCCCCATGGTAGGCTCATCCAGAAATTCATGAGGCATGGGATCCATGGAAATTTGGCTGCGTGGATTTGCAATTGGCAGTGGATGGTAGTAGATGGGGCATATTCTGCCTGGAGGTCGGTGACCAGTGGTGTTCCACAGGGATCTGTTCTGGGACCACTGCTCTTTGTGATTTTTATAAATGACTTGGATGAGGAAGTGGAGGGGTGGGTTAGTAAGTTTGCAGATGACACGAAAATTGGGGGTGTTGTGGATAGTGTAGAAGGTTGTCATAGGTTACAACGGGATATAGACAAGATGCAGAGTTGGGCGGAGAAGTGGCAGATGGAGTTCAATCTGTAAAACTGTGAAGTGATGCACTTTGGAAGATTGAATTTGAAGGTGGAGTACAAAGTTCATGGCAGGATTGGTATTGGTATCGGCATTGGTTTATTATTCTCAGCAGTGCAGAGGAACAGTCCATAGATCCCTCAAAGTTGCTACACAAGTTGATAGCGTGGTCAAGAAGGCGTGTGGTGCACTGGCCTTAATTAGTTGGGGGATTGAGTTCAAGAGCTGTGAGGTAATGTTGCAGCTCTATAAAACTTTGGTTAGACCACACTTAGAATATTGTGTTCAATTCTGGTCACCCATTATAGGAAGGATGTGGAAGCTTTAAAGAAGGTGCAGAGGAGATTTACCAGGATGCTGCCTGGATTTGAGAACATGTTTTATGAGGAAAGGCTGAGTGAGCTGGGGCTTTTCTCTTTGTAGTGACGCAGGATGAGGTGCAACTTGATAGAGGTGTATAAGATTATGAGGGGCATAGATAGAGTGGACAGCCAGCACCTTTTCCCTAGGGTGGCAATGGCCAAAACCAGAGGACATACATTTAAGGTGAGTGGAGGAAAGTTTAGGGGAGATGTCAGAGGTAGAGAAACAAAGGACTGCAGATGCTGGAATCTAGATGAAAAACACACTGCTGGAGGAACTCAGCAGGCCAGGCAGCATCTGTGGAGAAAAGCAGGTGGTCAATGTTTCGGGTCAGGACCCTTCTTCAGGACTGAAGATAGGGAAAGGGGAAGCCAACATATAGGAGGGAAAAGCAGAGCAGTGATAGGTGGACAAAAGGGGGGAGGTGGGGTGGGCACAAGCTGGTGATAGGTAGTTGCAGGTAAGAGAGAGTGATGGGCAGGTGTGGGGGAGGAGGAGCGAGCAGATCCACTGGGGGATGGGTCACAAATATGGAGGCAGGTGTCATGGGGGAGGGGAGGAGAGGTAAAAAAGAAGAAATAGGCGAGGAGAAAAAGGAGTGAGAAGCTGGGAAAGGGAAGAAAAGAAGAGGCACGGTGGAGGGGGGTGGCGTGGGGAGGGGTTTGGTTTACTTAAAGTGGGAGAATTCAATGTTCGTGCCGTTAGGCTGCAAGGTTCCAAGATGGAAAATGAGGGGCTGTTCCTTCAGCTTGCATTTAGACTTCTCCGGGCAGTGGAGGAGGCCGAGGACTGACATATCAGTGATAGTGTGGGAGGGGGAGTTGAAGTGACTGGCAACGGGGAGATGCAGATCGCGGTTACGGACGGAGCGCAGGTGTTCTGCGAAACGGTCGCCTATTCTGCGTTTGGTCTCATCAGTGCAGAGGAGCCACACTTGGAGCACCGAATGAGTGGATGATATTAAGTGAGGTGCAGGTGAATCTCTGTCTCACCTGAAAGGACTGTTTGGGTCCCTGGATGGAGGTGATGGGGGTGGTGTAGGGGCAGGTGTTGCACCTATGGCGGGGGCAGTGGAAAGTCCCCGGGGTGGGAGTGGGATGGGTGGGGAGGGAGGAGTGGACTAGGGAGTCAGAGAGAGAGCAGTCCCTGCAAAAGGCAGAAAGGGGTGGGGAGGGGAAGTTTTGTGGGCATGCTATGTTGGCTTCGGAAGCGTGGCGACACTTGCGGGCTGCCCCCAGAACACTCTACACAAAAGATGCATCTCACTGTGTGTTTCAATGTACATGTGACTAATAAAGAAATCTTATCCAATCCTAGGCTTGGTGGTGGGGTCCCGTTGGAGATGGCGGAAGTGGCGGAGAATGATGTGTTGGATACGTAGGCCGGTGGGATGAAATGTGAGGACAAGGGGGACCCTATCCCCGTTGGGTCTGGGAGGGGTGGGGGTGAGCGCAAGAGGTGCAGGAAATGGCAGAGATGTGGGTGTGAGCTCTCTCGACCACAGTAGGGGGGAAGCCACGGTTAGTAAAGAAGTTGGACATCTTGCCCCGCTGAGCTCGTATCCTCATATCTGGACACTACCCTGTCCCCCCCCACCCCCAGTCCAATCCCTTCCCACCTACATTTGTGACACCTCACACACTCTCCAGCTCTTCTATAACTTTATGTTCTCTGGCACACACAACCTCATCTTCATCAGCTGGCTGTGTTCAGTGCTGTGTATCCGTACCATGCTGTACTGTTCTCCATCCTATGTTCTGGGTCCCCAAAGTCTGCTGATCCAGAACCTACGTCCCAAGTGTGCTTGGTTACCAGAAGTTAACTGCACTTCTTTAATAAAAGATCCCAGCATTTTCCTTGTGACTGATGTCAGGCTAAACTGCTCTACAATCCCGTTTACTTACTCACTAACTAAGGTGAGTGATAACTAAACACTCATGCCCATTAATTTAACATGGAAAGAGTGCAGAAAAGCTGTATGTGGATGTTGCCAGGACTTGAGGACTGAGTGCAGGAGAGAGATCGAGCAGGCTAAGATTTCACTCACTGGAGCGTAGAAGAATGAGAGCTGATCTTATGGAGGTGTATAAAGTCATGAGGGGTATTGATAGGGTGAACGCACTCATTCTTTTTCCCAGGGTTGGGGAATCAAGGACTAGAGGGCATGGGTTTAAGATGAGAGGGGGAGTTTTAATAGGCACCTGAGGGGCAACTGCCAGAGGGAGTGCGTGAGGCAGGTACATTAACAATATTTAAAAGGCACTTGGACAAGTCCATGGACAGGAAAGGTTTAGAGGGATATGGGCCAAACTAGCTTAGATGGACATCTTGGTCAGCATGGACTGGTTGGGCCAAAGGGCCTGTTTCTGTGCTCTATGACTGTGAATCTATGGTACTGTGTAAGGGTCCAATCAGGTGACCTCAAAAACTGGGAAACTGGCA
Organism: Pristis pectinata; assembly: GCF_009764475.1. Lineage (NCBI taxonomy): Eukaryota > Metazoa > Chordata > Chondrichthyes > Rhinopristiformes > Pristidae > Pristis > Pristis pectinata. Next base: position 1,537,560 of record NC_067426.1, read on the forward strand.
AAAAAATGTTTAAAATATCAACTGAAATACATGTCAAACTTTGCGCAGTTGCTGGCTGTGGCCGTCTGCAGAGGGTGGAGCTGCTGAATCAGTGGCACTGGAAAGCAGGGAAATGACTCATCCAACAAGGTGCTGGAGCAACTCAGCAGGTCAGGCAGCATCGATGGGGTCCCCAGTCAGTCGTGGTGAAGGGTCTTGACCCAAAACATCGACTGTCCATTTCCCTCCACAGACACTGCTTGACTCGCTGAGTTCCTCCAGCATCTAATTTGTTGCTCCAGGTTCCAGTCTCGTGTATCTCCTGATCCGAATGGAGGCAGTCGGCATGACAGCCATGGAGTGGCTGTGGGAAAGGCTGCCACAGAGGTGGGGGGCATATGTAACTTCAATGTGCCTCATCACCCACCCTCCCATCCTGTGATCACCTTCACGGAGCAAGTCCTGGGCACCAGAGAGGACACTGCGAGGCATGGATCTGTTGGACTGCCAGAGTCACAGCATGTACCTCTGCTGAGCATTATGTAGAAAGGCTGCAGTATACAATTCTGGTGGGAAAGTTCTGAGGGATATAACTGAGACATGCAGGTGGAGAGACCAGTTCAGCGATGGAGCAGTAGGGACCCTTTAAGTCATGTCTCCCCGTCAATCTGCTGTGCAGTTTTATCTTGGTTTTACATGAGTTGTAAATGCAGGTCCAGGGTTTTACCTTTCCCAGCCAGTTTCTCACTGTAGCAGTGGGATTGACTGACGTGCTTGGTGATGGTGTGATTGGATGTATGCCCAACGCTGGGCTAATATGTCACACTAGGGTGAATTGCACACTGAAGTCCCCAGGCCAATTTCCTGATGGTCACCCACCAACACAGAACTGGTTGTGAGTTCAAACTAACAGGCTCAGGCCGCTTCAATGTGTAAATTCTACATAAAGGTTGTGCTAGTGGGTCCCAGTTCTGGACTGAAGTACGTTTCAGTTTTGTTGAACTGAAAGTTTGTAAATTTCAATGAAGTACAGAGTTTGTGTATCCACAGGAACAGTGCATACTCACACTCCCTCCCTCCCTGTCTCACACACACACTGAACGGGTGGGGAATCTGCTTTTGTAAAACCTATTGTTACTTCTGACAGGAGAGGAGGTGATCACATCTCCCACTGACTATGGACACTGACCACAGGCAATGACCACAAACATTGACCAGCCATTGTCTAAATGTGTCCTTCCCTATCATGTTATTGCTGACTCAGCCAGGTAACCATCTCTAACCCTGTAGAGCTGCAGTGACACACACAAATGTTCACAGACAGTAAGGGATGTAAAGGATCCCATGAAGATAACATCAGCATGATGGCTCCTGGCTGTTACCCAGCGAGAGTAAAATAAGAAACAATGTTTGACCTACATAGAGGTTTGACACTATATGTTAATCCAATGTTGCTGCTGGTAACGCTTTGCATGATCTGTAATGTTATCCCACACTTCAAAAGCATGTCACTGGCTGGAAGCAGATATGCCGTTCCTCTCAGTGTAACAAAATAAACCACACCCGGGTATCAAGGACCGGTTGGCAAAGCAGGCACCCCTCTGGGTCCATACCCACCTCATCGAGAGGGAGGAGTTTCACCAGGACAGAACCAAGCCAAGCCTGTAACCTGCACCTGGTCCCATTATAAAGCTTACATCAACTTATGGTTGTTTCATTGTGGTACTTGTGGTACGTAGGGCAATGTACTTTATCACTAAATACAGGGTACAAGACCTTGCTGCTATCTCCAGGGTGATATAATTCATTCCTTGGCAGAACGGCACAACCACCTGCACTGTGAGAAGGCTGAGGGGGGTCTCAGTGAAACCTACTGAATACTGAAAGGCCTGGATAGAGTGAACGTGGACAGGATGTTTCCATCAGTAGGAGAGTCCAGGATCCGAGGGCACAGTCTCAGAATAAAGGGACGTGCCTTTAGAACTGAGATGAGAAGGAATTTCTTCAGCCAGGGGGCAGTGAATCTGTGGAATTCATTGACACAGAGGGCTGTGGAGGCCAAGTCATTGGGTGTATTTAAGGCAGAGACTGATGGGTTCTTGATTGGTGAGGGGATTAAGGGTTAAAGGGAGAAGGTGGGAGAATGGGGTTGAAATAAAATCAGCCCTGATTAAATGGCAGAGAGGACTCAATGGACTGAATGGCCTAATTCTGCTTCTATTTCTTATCTTATGGTCTCATGCAGTGGCTAAGCTCACTCTTCATTACAATTTGGTGCTGGGAGTTTCCCATCCCTCCTTTCCCAATCACACTGCCCAATGGCACACCCTATTCTGGGCAGTCATTGCTCAGCAGATCTTAAAGAAAAGAAGGACTTGCATTTCCATAGTGCCTTTCCCATCCTGCCTAGTGTATCCCAAACCTCTTTTGCAGCCAATGAAGTACTTCTGGAGTGTAGCCGCCGTTGTCATGTAGGAAACAGGTAGCCACCGTGTGCATTGCAAGCTTCCACAAAAAATACTTTGATAATGATTAGATCATCAGTTTTCTTAGTAATGTTATCTGAGAGATAAATATCTTGGTCTTTTCCAAAATAATGCCATAGTTACATCCACTGAGAGAACACAGTGTGTATGCAGGCATGTACAATGATGGAGCGGTGGATTTTATTGCAAAGGGTATAGAGTATAAAAATGCGGTCATCTTGCTGCAACTTTGCAGTCTGCGTCAGGAGGGTGGGGGATGGGGGTGCCTGCATTGGAGGCAACAGGGAGGACACTCACTGGATTGATTCCTGGGATGAAAGGGTTGATGTATGAAGAGAGGTTGAGCAGGTTGGGCCAATGCTTATTGGAGTTTGAAGGAATGAGAGGTGGTCTTATTGAAATATGTAAGACTCTGAGGGAGATTGACAAGTGAATGCTGAGAGGATGTTTCTTGTAGTGGGGGCTGTCTAGAACCAGGCGCACAGTTCCGAATAAGGGGTGGCCCACTTCAGGCAGACATGAGGGAAAATTTCTTCTCAAAGACATTAGTGAATCTTTGGCATTCTGTCACATAGGGGGCAGTGGAGGCAGAGCCATTGAGTATATTCAGGGCAGAGACTGACAGACATTCGATCTGCAAGGGAACCAAGGGTTATGGGGAGAGTATGGGGAAGCAGTGTTGAGACCAAGATTGGATCAGCCACGATCTTATTGAACGGCAGAGTAGGCTGGAGGGGCCAAGTGGCCTCCTCCTGCTCCTTTCTCTTGTCCTCTGTTCTTCAGTTGAAAAGTTAATAACTAACATTTAGTCACAGACCAAGGCATGTGCTTGAACATAGCTCAAGGAAACTAATAAAATGTATAATATAAAAGAAAGGCATGTTATACTTCTTGAAGAATAATATCAGATTTATCTCTCACACAAGGTGTGTGCCATGAATGAAATTTTCATCAGGCCGATTGTTTCTCGCTAACATAACCCAGTGTGTCTGAGGCAGATATCGGGGCTGACCCATTCCTGGATGATCAGCAGAAGCTGCTCAAAGTCTATAAAGCAAGTAATAAATTCCTAACGAGTTATCTCCCATTTCATCTGATGTCTGTTAACCCTCATGTCACATCATCAGCATGTGGGCCTGACCGATACACCAGTAAATCTGGATCATAAATTAAGTTTAGTTATCCCACGATGTGTTTGCATGTGGGCAGTGTGGGCAGTTAGGTCCACGTTACACATGGATGCTTTGGGCTCCTGAGAGGGGAATCTGGATAAACATGTGTCAAAAAAGGCAACAGGAGGATCAGGTGACAAAACAAACTGGGAGGAGCTTCTTTCGAACATAACCAGGAGGGACTAGTTTTTAAGTTCATTTTTCAGGACCTGGGCGTTACTGTCCTTGAGACGGTGGCGGTGAGCTGCCTTCTTGACCCACTGCAGTCCTTCTGATGAAGGTGCTCCCACAGTGCTTTTGGAGAGGGAGTTCCAGGATTTAGACCCAGTGATGAGGAAGGACTGATGATATATTTCCAAGTCAGGATGGTGTGCGACATGGAGGGGAACCCGCAGGTGGTGGTGTTCACCTTGCTTGTTCTTGATGGTGAAGTACCTGGGTTTGGCAGGTGCTGTGAGAGCAGCTTGGGACATTAACTACATGGCATTTTGTAGATGGGACACTGTAACCGCTGTGTGCCAGTAGTGGAGGGAGGGAGTGGTTCGGGTGGTGGATGGGCTGTGGGGTGACCAGTGAGCAGGCTGCTTTGTCCTGGATGGTGTCAAGCTTCCTGACAGATGTTGCAGCTGCACTCACCCAGGCTGGTGGAGATTATTCCATCACACTCCCGGCAGATGTTGGAAAGGCTTTGGGCTGTCAGGAGGTGAGTCAGCCACTGCTTGCTACCCACCCTCTGACCTGCCCTTGTAGCCATGGTATTTATGTGGCTGGTCCAGTTACACATCTGGTCAATGGTGACTCCCAGCACATTGATGATAGGGGACTCAGTGATGGTAATGCCACTGATCATCAATGGTAGTTTGTTAGACTGTCTCATGTTGGAGATGGTGATTGCCTGGCACTTCTGTAGCACAAATAAAGGCTGTCTAGGTCTTGCTGCAAGCAGACATGGCCTGCTTCATCTGTTAAGGAATCTCAAATGAAATTAAATATTGTGCAATCATCAGTGAACATCCCAGCTTCTGACCTTACAATGGAAGGAAGGTCATTAATGAAGCAGCTGAGGATGATTGGGTTTAGGACACTGCCCTGAGGAACTGCTGCAGTGATGTCCTGGGGCAAGGATGACTGACCACTGGTGACCACAAATGTCCTCCTTTGAGTGAGGTCTGACTCCAACCACATTCGAGTGTTTTTGCCTTGATTCCATTGACTTCAGATTCACCCTGTCTCTGTGATGCCACGCTTGGTCAAATGCTGCCTTGATGTCAAGGGCGGTCACTGCCACCTCCTCTCTGGAAGTCCGTTCTTTGCTCTGGAAGGCTGTGATGAGGTCTGGAGCCAAGTGGTCCTGGGACAACAAAACCGGGCATCAGTGAGTGCCAGCACTGTTGATACACCCTCCATCACTTTGCTGATGACTGACTGGGTGGCGGTTAGCCACGTTGGGTGTTCTGCTTTTTGTGGACATACCTAGGCAATTTTCCACCCAGAAGATGCCACTGCTGTAACTGTCCTTGAACAGCTCGTTCTGGAGCACAGGTCTTCAGAGCTACAGCCGGGCATCAGTGCTGTAGTTCTGAAGGAGGGTCTTCAACTTTAAAGTGGACCCATGCCTCTGCAAAGAATCAGACAACAGAAGAACAAAAGAACTTATGATAAATGCCTTATTAGCTTTCGCTAGCAGGAGTGGGGGAATACAGAGAGAGAGTAAACCATGTAACTCTAACTCTATACCAAAACCCACTCAAAGAGGACTCGGTTACAGCTTATTTTATACCCATTTTCGTGGGAAAGCTAGGTGAGAAGTTACACTTTCACAGGCAATTGTTTACATAAAGTTTCTAGCATAACAAGGTATATCTAAAAAACTTCCCACTTGCACCTGCCATTAAAACCAGACATAACTAAATCACACTATAGTGAGATCATTCTTTACCTTGAGAATCCTTTCACAGTGAGAACCATAGAAAAAGCATACTATTAACTCTTACACTGCCAGTCGTTAACCCTTGCATTCCCAGATATCTTTCACAACGTTACCTCTGCTTCTCCTTCCACAGACGCTGCCTGAGCTGCGGAGTGTTTCCAGCAGTTTCTGTTTTCACTACAGCTGGCATTGTCTGGTCCTGTCACCCGTCCTCTGTCACTTGTCTCTAGATATCACATGTTGTGAATCAAACTGAGGGACGGAATGAAGGAAGCAGGAAGGTTCATCCTGTTGACCCTCCTGGTTGTGAATTCCAGACACCAGAAACTGCAGAAGTGGAGTCTGGAGCAACAAACAATCTGCTGGAGGAACTCAGCGGGTCGAGCAGCGTTTGTTGGGGGAAAGGAATTGTCGACATTTTGGGTCAAGACCCGGCATCAGGACCTGAAATGTTGACAGTTTCTTTCCCCCACAGATGCTGCTCGACCCGCTGAGTTCCTCCAGCAGGTTGTTAGTTGTGAATTTTTCAGCCTTGTCTTTAGATCACAATTACTGGGGCTGGTATCATCTTGGAGCCTCCTCTTCCTGTTAGCTGTTTAATTGTCCACCAATCAGATGTAGCAACTGGACCCAACTGGATAGCTTTGATCCTTTGGCTGTGAGGCTGTTTCACCCTGACAATTGGATGGGATTTTCCTTACACACAGTCCATTTCTGGAACTGCACTGGGCTGGCACTTCACCATGTTTAGGTGTGCCTTGTACTGCTTCCAGATGTCATTTGTGCTCCTCACTGAACCAGGGGTGATTCCCTGGCTTCATAGTAATGGTGGAGTGAGGGATATTGGGGGGCCATGAGGTCACAGAGTGAAGCACACTTCCGTTCAGTGGTCCACCACACCTCATGGATGCCCTGTTCTGAGCTGCCCTGCCCGTTCTGAGTCTGTCTCGTTCAGTACATTTTCCACACGACACAATGGAGGGGGTCCTCAGTGAAGGTCGGTTTGTCTCCACAAGGGCTCTGTGGTGGTCATGTCTACCACTGCTGTAATGGACAGACATATCGGCCACGGGGAGACTGGTGAGGATGAGGTCAGGTCGGTTTATCCTTGGTGTGGGTTCACTCACTACCTGCCATAGACCCAGTCTGTCCTTCGGGACTTGGCCAGTGCAATCAGTGATGGTGCTACTGACCCACTCCTGGTGATGGACACTGAAGTGCCCATCCAGAGGACATTCTGTGTCCTTGTTACTCTCAAGTGTTGTTCAACATGGTAGAACACTGATTCATCAGCTGGGGGAGGACGATGGGTGGTGATCAGGAGGGAGTTTCTACACCCATGTTTGACCTGATGCCATGAGACTTCAGCCTACCCTCTCCCACCTATATATCACTCCATCTCTTCCTCAGGTGGGTCTGTCCTATCGGTGGAACAGTATTACCCAGAACTGTGAAGGAGAAGTTGTCTGCAAGGTTTCATTTCATCAGCTTGACTGTGTCAACTGTTAACTGTGGAACAATCTCCCAAGTCAGACAAAGTCCCCAGAGGTTTGTGAGGGTCCTTCACAAGGTTTGACTTTACCGGCCTGACAAAAGTGCCTGGTTATTGCTGTGTGGTTTGTCTGCTTCATTCTTTCCCTGTCTCAGGGAGGCATTGGTGGAATATGTAGCCTGTTTTTGCCCAGTACACTGGACGTAATTCCATGTGGTCCTGCAAGACTTCGTCATTAACTGAGTGGAAATCAGGGGCTATTTCTATCCCGGATCGGGTCTGAGTGATACAGTGATATGTTACATGTCTGTATGCAAATGTTTTGATGAATATTTTTAATTTTCACAGTGCTTTTAATAGTCACCTTTGGGTTTGAGTCATAGAGTTGGGGGTATCTGGAGGCATCCTGAGCTGGTCAGAGGTGATGTCTGTTTCTTATTTAAGTATCTCTTTGTTGCATTTGTTTTTAAATAACACCTTTTTCATGTGCAGTGTTATGCCGCTGGTGAGTGGTAGCAGTCATAAGGAACTTGACATGAGGAATAGTTTGTTATTACTGAAAGTTATCTTGTGAGAAAATAATATCGTACTGATCTTGTTCCAACACACCGTAGGTGACAATAACATTCATAGACTAATGGTTTGAGGCAGCTTCTACCCACGTCGGACTATGACAATGATGAAGGCCACTGGCTGTCAGGAGCAGAGTCACTGCAGCAACAGTGAGCAGGTTCATGCCGAACGAAATGGACGTGTCGAATCTTGTGAGGGAGGAGAATGTTCTTACTCTGTTGTGCAGGAAGGTCTTTCATCTCCATGATGTGTGATGATTGTTTTTGATCACAGAGGAAGGCAGGGTTTATGAAGTCTAACAGAACCAACATGCAGCCTGCTTTATCAGCTTGTTCACAATTCTGCTTGAGCTCTCATCACCAGTGAAGTGGAGGACAGTTTGCTCACTTTCACTGTTACAGTTTACTGCATTGCTTCCAGTTTCTATGTTGGGGAAGCATAGTGATTTTGCAAAATGCATGAAATTGCAAAGCCTCAGTGTGAAGCAACTATAATTTCAACTCGGTGAAGTGTCAAAACTAAGTGGCATAAAAAGGGAAGGAACAGAACATGGGTTTATAAAGGGCAGGAAATCTGCAGCTTTGACAAAAATGCTTGGAATACTCTCTCCTTTCCCACGTGCTCTGTGTTTACTCCACACTCAGGGCTTCCCCTCAGCTGCCTCTGCACATTATCCTGCCCCTGTTCACCAATCCCCACCCCAGCCCTGAATCTGTAACTCTCCAGCTTCGTTCCTGCCTCACCCCATGCCCCTTTGTGCTCACCTTGTGCTCAAGCCCCATCTGCTGCTCTCCCCACTGACCCGATGACCGACTCCCTCACCCTCTCCCCCACCCTTGCTCCCCTAATGCTGTAGCGGATCTCTTCTTGCCAGGTCTTGTTGACCAGCTTTTAAAAACCCCTCCCACCTCAGTTCCTCACACTCCCCTTGCAGTCTGCTACTGGAAGGAAATGTGCCTGTGGTTATAAAACACCGCCTGTACAATTATAGCAGGTTGTGTTAAAAGACCTTACAGTCAGGAATATTTTATGAAAACATGGGTGTGACGAAGAGAAATAGGTTAACCTTTGAAATAACTCTGCCCATGATTCAGCCTGTGTCAAAGACATATTGTGCTGACAGGAAATTCTAGTATAAAGGTTTAGGTCTTCCCTGTGTGACACATGACAATTGCAATGTATCATTCCCTGTAGGATCCTAGACGCAGACACACAATGGGCTGGAAGGTGTGTCTGCTTTATATGAGGCTTTTGTCAGGCTGAACATGAACACAGTGCACAGGATCAAAGATGTCACATTTATATACAGAAAGATTCTGCTCCCTCCTTGAACAGAAGCAAGAGAGTGAACGAATTAACAAATTTACAAGTTCACCTGTTTCTCGAGAATGATCCCAGGAAGGCTTAACCTATGAGGAGTGTTTGATGCCTCTGGGCCTGTACTCGATGGAGCTCAGAAGGATGAGGGGGCATCTCACTGAAACCTACCGGATACTGAAAGGCCTGGATAGAGTGAATGTGGAGAGAATGTTTCCATCAGTGGGAGAGTCTAGGATCCGAGGGCACAGCCTCAGAATAAAGGGACGGCCCTTTAAAACTGAGATGAAGAGGAATTTCTTCAGCCAGAGGGTGGTGAATCTGCAGAATTCGTTGCCACAGAGGGCTGTGGAGAAGTCATTGGGTGAATTTAAGGCAGAGATTGATAGGTTCTTGATTGGTAAGGGGATTAACACTTACAAGGAGAAGGCAGGAGAATGGGATTGAAAAAATCAGCCATGATTGAATGGTAGAACAGACTCGATAGGCCGAATGCCCTAATTCTGCTCCTGTATCTCATGGTCTTAGAAGGTTTCATATTCTCAGTGATCTTTGTAACTGGACCGGCATTGCTTGCATTGATCCCTGAGACTCAACAGGTTGATGCAGCATCCACCTGTGGACTCAGCAGGACGTCTCTTCAGGCATGTTCTGTGTTAACTCTTTTTTCATTGTAGAGTTCACCAGGAGTATATTCTGTCAACCTTCCTCACTGTTCTCTAGGACATCTATGTGAGTCTTTCTGAATCTTTCACCTACTCTTATTTCTTAGAACCATATAACTCCACAACCTCTCTGATAGAGCATTTACTCATCTTCAACCTTCTGCTGATGTCAGCACACAAACTGAACCTCGGCACGTTATAGCATGTGTAATGCTATTGCTTTGTCTTCTACCTTCCCTCCCAGATTTAGCTGCACTAGATTCCAAGACCATCCACAACTGGCTTGGCAATAGGAGACAGAGGGATTGGATGCCTATTGACCAGTGGTGTTCCACAGGGGTCGGTGCTGAGACCCTTGTTGTTTGTAATTTACATGAACAATTTGGATGTGCATGTAGGAGGCATGATCGCTAAGTTTGCAGACAACAGGAAGAGTGTTGGAGTTGTTGACAGTGTGGACCGCAGTCTTATATCAACGTGTGGGCGAAATGGGCTGAGAAATGGCAGATGGAGTTTAATCCAGACAAATGGGAGGTGATGCAGTCTGGGAGCATTAATGAGGCTGGGACATACACCCATAAGTGGTAGGGTCCTAGGAAGTCCTGAGGAACCTTGCTGTACCAGTTCAAAGACTGTACAGGTGGTGGTTATGAGGACGTATGGGATACTGGCCTTCATTAGTCAGGGCATTGAATACTAGAGCAGGGAGGTTATGCTCCAACTTTATAAAACCTTGGTCACACCTCAGCTGGAGCACTGCGTGCAGTTCTGGTCACCGTACTATGGGAAGGATGTGACATTGCTGGAGAGGGAATTCACCAGGGAATTCACCAGGATGTTGCCTAGAATGGAGCTGTTCAGTAATAACAAGAGACGAGATACGCTGGGGCTGTTTTCCTGGAGCCAAGGAAGTTAAGAGGGGATGTGATGGAGGTGTATAAATTTATGAGGGGTGTAGCTAGGGTAAGCTGTAGGAAACCTTTCAGAGGTAGATCAAACTCTACACAGGGTAAGGGGTAAGAGATTTAGAGGGGATCTGAGGGGGACCTTCTTCACCCAGAGAGCAGTGAGTACCTGGAACACACTGCTGGGGAGAGTGGTGGAAGCTGAGTCACTGACATCATGGATGAAATGTTTAGACGAGCACTTGATCACCTAGGCATAGGGGATATGGGATTAATACAGATGGGTGCCCACTGGTTGGTGTGGATGTGTTGGGCCGAATGGCCTGTTTCTCTGCTGTATGGGTCAATGACTGGGTCTTCTGTGCATCAACATTTCTTTAGGCATGTATTCTGTTGTGTGGTCAGGCATCAGTCGGAGCAGAGTAGGCCATCTGGCCCATTAAACCTGCTCCGTCATTCACTGCAGTCCCTCATCTCCTTACCACAGTCCTGTTCCCTCCCTGTACAGTTGATGCTTTTTGTATCCAGAAATCTATCCACCACCAGCTCAAATATATTCACCACTTGGCCTCCCCAGCCTTCTGTGGTAGACAATTCTATGGGTTCACTACCCTCTGAGTGAAGAAATGGAGTCAGTACCAATGCGAGGGTTGAGAGAAAAACTTTGAGTAATATTGGTCTGTGCCTGGGAGGGATCAAAGTCCAGTCACCCTCTTGGCTTTTCTAGCTTTCACAACTGCCTCATTACCCTCCCTAATTGGTTAGAACCTGTCCATGCTCAGGTCCAAATACTTTCAGTCCCCAGACTCTGCAGAGATGTATTTACTCTTCTGGAGCTTAACTTTATGCTCATGAAGTCTCCTGAAACATCTCCAAATAGTTGGATATTTACTGCTCCTGCTGCAGTTGTGATCTTGGTGGCATAGACAGTGTTGTAGTTCCTTTCATAGGTTGCCCATGGTGACCTTAGATATTTCGGTTGATGATTTCTCCAAGTAAGACAGCCTACTCTTTGAATAAAATAGCTAATGGATGTTGTTATATAGCACTGACTCTCTTTATCCACTTTTAATTTTGCAAATGTGTGTAACAGGTCCATCGTGGCAAAGACTTTATCTCCTGCTGGTCAAGGTTACATGGGCAAAGATCGTCCCCAGCTTTGTAATCCTTGAGAGCTGAATAATCATATCTATTTTGGACACCACAACAATGGCTTCACCCAGTCCCTCTGTGCAGTTTTGATCAACACACCGTGTTGTTTGAATTTGTTGAACTCCTTCTCTACATGAGCCTTCAGAGTACACATACCGGCTGCACCAGCAGTCAAGTTTAATGCCACGTGGCTTTTGCTCTTAATGCTGGTGATCACGTCTTTGAACATTGCTGCATCCTGCTCTAGGAACTTAAGTAAACATGATTGTGAAGTGCTCACACTAACTGTGTACTTCTAATCTTTAATTTAACTAAGCCTCTCTGGATAGATTTGGTCTGTTTGTTTGGTCAGATGCTACGAATGGTAGTTTGACTTTTTGACCACTTTGAAAGCTACACATGGCATCTGTCCCAGGGTCCCTGTCCCTGGGCCCCTATAGTCTCCATGGACTCTGTCTACACTTCTCACTGCCTTGGTAAAGCAGCCAACATGGTCAAAGACCCCACCCACCCTGGACATTCTCTCTTCTCCCCCCTCCCATTGAAGGACAGAAGATACAAAATGCTGAAAGCACGTACCACCAGGCTCAAGGACAGCTTCTATCCCGCTGTTATAAGGCCATTGAATAGTCTCCTAGTATAATAAGATGGACTCTTGATCTCACAATCTACTTTGTTATGACCTTGCACCTTATTGTCTACCTGCACTGCACTTTCTCTGTAACTGTAACACTTTATTCTGCATTCTGTTATTGTTTTACCCTGTACTACCCCAATGCACTGTGTAATGAATTGATTTGTATGATTGGTATGCAAGACAAGTTTTTCACTGTACCTTGGTACATGTGACAATAGTAAACCAATTTACCAATTTACAGTCTTGCCAGAACATCTTCAAGTTCAGCAAAAATTATTGATATCTTGATCATCAATCTTCAAAGTGACCCTTTACAGTCTTGATGTACAGAGGGATTCTGGGGTCCAAGTCCTTAGCTCCTTGAAAGTGACTGCACAAGTTGACAGGGTGGTAAAGGAGGTGCATGGCATGCTTGCTTTTATTGGTCAAGGTATTGAGTTCAAGAGTCAGGAAGTTATGTTGCAGATTTATAAAACTCTGGTTAGGCTGCATCTGGAGTATTGCATTCAATTCTGGTTGCCTCATCATAAGAAGGATATCGAGCTTTGGAGAGGGTGCAGAAGAAGTTTACCAGGATGCTGCCTGGTTTAGAGGGCATGTGCTACAAGGAGAGGTTGGACAAACTTGGGTTGTTTTCTCTGGAGCAGTGGAGTCTGAGGGGAGACCTGACAGATGTTTATAAGATTATGAGAGAAATAGATAGAGTAGACAGCCAGTATCTTTTCCCCAGGGTCGAAATGTCTAATACTAGAGGACATACATTTAAGGTGAGAGGGGGAAAGTTCAAAGGAGGTGTGCGGGGCAAATTTTTTACACAGAGATTGTGGGTGCCTAGAATGTGCTGCCAGGGGTGGGGGTGGGGGCAGATATGATAGAGGCGTTTAAGAGGGTCTGGGATAGGCACGTGGATGTGCGGAGAATGGAAGGAGATGGACATTGTGTAGGCAGAAGGGACTAGTTTAGTTAAGCATTTAATTACCAGTTTAATTACTAGTTGAATTAGTTAGGCACAACATCATAGGCTGTAGGGCCTGTTCCTGTGCTTTTCTATTCTGTGTTGACTCTATGTTGACTTCACTTTAATTTTAGAATTGGTGCAATTCCTATTATTGCCACTAGCAGCAGATGCATTGTTTAAGATTTGCTCTTCAGATGCTCACCAGCTTCAATGTTGTACAAGCCTTTCCTTCGTGTCTTTCTGTTATAAGGGTTGCCCATACATTGAGAACTGACTTGGCTGAGTTATTCTGGCTTGTAATCCTGGCTCTAGTTTGGTGCACTGAGGCTATGTACGCTCTCTTTTCACACTTCATGGCTCCAGACAGGCAGAGCTGTGATGGCAGTCTCCCTTCCCCGGGGACCTGGTCTCCCCTCCCTAGGACCTGGTCTCCCTTCCCCAGGGACCTGGTCTCATTCTTTGTGCAAACCCACAAAACTCTGGCTTATTATTGGCGGTCCTAACATGTACACAACATTAACACGGACATTGTACACTGACCATCTCCATCTATATGGTGATGTTAACGTGTATTCACACATCGACTCCTTAGTGTTTAATGATTTGAAGTGACCTTTTTCATGGGTTAAGCCACACACCAGTGAGTCCTGCAGCACTTCATTCAGGAAGACTTATGTTGAGGCAAATTCTTCAGCATAATTACCTAATCACTAATAGTCTCACCAGACCGTTGGTTTCTGGTTTTGAATTTGTAACTTTCTACAGTTTCTGGAAGTACTGGATTGAAGAAATTCTGCAATCTATCACCTCATCCATTTGGTCTGCCACAGTGAACCATCCCAACCTTTGGTGAGATTGCTTTGTAAGTCTTCCTTTGAGCAGGAACTCTTTCACTCTCACCCTCACTTTCAACAAAGTTGTTTGCCCTGAAGAAATCTCCAGCCACACTACATCAGTAGGGTTCCCACACTTTACCATCAATGCCAAGGCTCCTGATACAGCTGCAATGGGTCTGAGCTGTCACTTCCCATTATCCCCACTTCAACAGTTGCAAGACCTGAGGTCAGTGCTTGGTGTGTCCTACACGTTATTTCTCCAGTGCTTCAGTCCCATCTCTTCAAATTGCATGTTGAGGTTACTGTGACTAGTTGTGGGTCTTTGGACTCACCCTGCCCCCACAAGTACGTACTTGCATAAATAATGGCACAGTGGTGCGCAGGTAGTGCTGCTGCCTCACAGCTCCCGGGACCCTGGTTCGATCCTGACCTCGCATGTCGTCTGTGTAGAGTCTACATGTTCTCCCTGCTCTGGTTTCCTCCCACATTCCAAAAGATGTGCCTGCAGGTTAATTGGTCGCTGTAAATGCCCCGGTGTGGAGTAATGGCAGAAGAATCAGAGGGGAAGTTGATGGGCAAATGAAAAAGAAAAACTTGTGGGGCTACAGGGAAAAATGAGAAGGGAGTAATGGTATTGTTCTGCTGGGAGCTGGCACGGACCCATGGGCTGAAAGGCCTCCTTCTGTGGCATTAGTCAGTAAGCATGCAATGAGTTTGTTACTTTGGGCCACCTCCATGTTTTCCCATCCTTGTCACCAGCGCGTCAGCCCCTGAGGGCAGGCAGAGTGTGCAGAGTCACGCAGGGGAGACGGAGAGCTCCAGACAGTGTGCCTGCTTTACTCAAAGTTCTTTCCAGACTGTGCACAGAAGCAAAAGAATGCAGTCCCGTCACACTTGCTGTGATGTGTGAGTACCCCAGCAAGTTGCAGCTCTGGAACAGTATCCCATTCACCTCAATCATAGTGTCACATCTCCTCAGTCCCACAGGACCTGTGAGTCCTGATGTGGGGTCCACAGATCCTTTCCTCCCACAGATGCTGCTCGACCCACTGAGTTCCTCCAGCAGATTGTTTGTTGCCACGGGAACCCAGCCCCCTCTCCTGGTCAATATGTGCACAGTCATTCAGAGCCGGCTTTGCATCATAGAGTCTTAAAGCATGGAAACAGGCCCTTCAGCCCAACTTGTCCATGCCGACCAAGGTGCCCACCTGAACTAGTCCCACTTGCCTGCACTTGGCCCATATGCCCCTAAACCTTTCCTCTCCATGTACCTGCCCAAATACCTTTTCAATGTAGTCATTATACCCACCTCTACAGCTTCCTCTGGCAGCTCGTTCCATATACCAATCACCCTCTGTGTGAAAAAGTTGCCCCTCAGGTCCCTTTTAAATCTTTCCCCTCTCACCCTAAATGCATGCCTTCTAGTTTCAGATGGAGAGATCTGGGAACCGGTGAAGCGAGAAGCAATCCCTATAAATGTTGGCAGCAAAATGCACACTTCTGCCCATGAAGACTTTGTATTGTGAAGTCTGCAGAGTCCATCAGGAGCAGCAAGACTCAGCCCGCCCTGGCAGTCAGCAGCTGGAAGCCCTGTGTGTTCGTGCTGTGACAGGGTTTACTGACCAACTGTGCTCAGAGTGTCCATTTGTCTTCAGTCATCACTGGTTCTGCAGGCTGGCTTTAACCTAGAAAAGGACACGACAACTTGAAATGGATGAGGACTAGAGAAAGGGAAGAGGTCCTGCGGAGTGAATATAGGGAGCTAGGGAAGAAGTTAAGAAGCAGGACCTCGAAGGTCGTAATCTCTGGAATACATCCAGTGCCACGTGCTTGTGAGGGTAAGAATGGGAGGATATGGCAGATGAATGTGTGGCTGAAGAATTGGTGCAGGGGGCAGGGAGTCAGATTTTTGGAGTATTGGGATCTCTTCTGGGGCAGAGGTGACCTGTACAAGAGGGACAGGTTCCACCTGAACTGGAGGGGGACCAATACCCTGGCAGGCAGGTTTGCTGGTGCTGCTAGCGTGGGTTTAAACTAGGTTGGCAGGGGGTGGGATCCCAAGCATCAGGGAGGCAAATGAAAGGCTGGCAAGTGATGCACAAGTCAGTGACAGCAAGTTGAATAGGCCTGACGGGCGGGAGGATGGCCGGGAGTGAGGAAAGTCTATTGGATTAAATTGCATTTATTTCAATGCAAGAGGTCTGATACGTAAGGTGGATGAACTTAGGGCTCGGATAGCTACGTGGGACTGGGATATTATTGCCATTACGGAAAAATGGCTCAGGGAGGGACAGGGCTGGCAGCTCAATGTTCCAGGGTACAGGTGCTTTAGGTGGGATAGAGGTGGAGGAAAGAGAGGAGGGGGAGTTGCATTTTTGATTAAGGGGAAGGTCACAGCAGTAGTCCGAGATGAAATTACTGAAGGATCATCCAACGAGGCTTTATGGGTGAAGCTGAGAAGTAAGGGGGTGATCACATTGTTGGGATTGTACTATTGGCCCCCAAACAGTCAACAGGAATTAGAAGAACAAAAATGCAGGCAGATTGTGGGGAATTGTAAGAAAAATACGGTTGTCATAGTAGGGGATTTTAACTTTCCTAACAGACTGGGACTGCCATACTGTTAAGGGTTTAGATGGGGTGGGATTCGTTAAGTGTGTTCAGGAAAGTTTCCTTGGGCAATATATAGAGGGCTCTACTAGGGAGTGGGCAAAGCTTGACCTACTCTTGTGTAATAGGGTGGGGCAAGTGACTGAGGAGACGGGGGGGGGGGGAGCACTTTGGGACCACTGACCATAGTTCTATTAGTTTTAAACTAGTTATGGAAAGGGACAGAACTGGTCCATAGGTTCAAGTTCTAAATTGGGGCAAGGCGAATGTTGACGGTATGAGACAGGAGCTTGCAAAGGTTGATTGGAGCAGGTTGTTTGCGGGCAAAGGTGAGACAGTGAGACTCAAGGCCTGCATGTTCCTGTTAGAGGGAAGGGCAAGGCTGGTAGGAGTATGGAACACGGGATGATGAGGGATATTGAGGGTCTGGCCAGGAAAAGAAGGAGGCATGGGTCAGGTACAGACAGCTGGGATCAAGTGAATCCCTGGAGCAGTACAGGGGAAACAGGACTGTACTCAAGAAGGAAATCAGGAGGGCAAAAAGGGGGCATGAGATAACTTTGGCAGAGAAGGTTAAGGGAAATCCAAAGAGATTTTATAAGTATGTTAAGGGAAAAAGAGTAACTAGAGAGAGAATAGGGCCCCTCAAAGACCAAAGGGGGCACCTTTGTGTAGAGCTGCAGGAGATAGGCAAGGTCCTTAATGAATACTTCTCCTCTGTTTTTCCCATGGATAAAGACACAAAGACATCAGAACTAAGAAAAGTAAATAGAACATAGAACATAGAACAGTACAGCACAGAACAGGCCCTTTGGCCCACAATGTTGTGCCGACACAGCTAATCCCTCCTACCTACAGATTGCCCATATCCCTCCATTTTCCTCTCATTCATGTGCCCATCCAAGCCCCTCTTAAAAGCCCCCAATGAATTTACCTCCACCACCCTATCAGACAACGCATTCCAGGCAACCACCAATCCCTCAGTAAAAAATGAACCCATCACGTCTCTTCTAAACCTACCCCCTCTCACCTTAGATGCATGCCCTCTGGTATTGGATCACTCTATAATGGAAAAAAGATATTGCTTGTCCACCCTATCTATGCCCCTCATAATTTTATACACTCCAACAGATCACCCCTCAGCCTCCGCTGCTCCAGAGAAAAGAGCCCAAGTTTGTCCAGCCTCTCCTGATAGCACATGCCCTCTAATCCAGTCAGTATCCTGGTAAACCTCCTCTGCACCATCCCTAAAGCCTCAGCATCCTTCCTATAGTGAGGTGACTAGAATTTCACACAATACTCTAAATGTGGCCTAAACAGAGCTCTATAGAGATGCATCGTAACTTCTTGACTCCTGTACTCAATATCTTGATTAATGAAAGCAAGCTTTCCATAAGCCTTCTTAACCACCCTATCTACCTGTGTAGCCATTTTCAATGAGCCATGGACTTGCACCCAATGGGGAGGTCTTGGGGAACGTCGCATTACAGAGGTGCTGGATGTCTTAAAAGGTATGAAGGTAGACAAATCTCCAGGGCCTGACCAGGTTTATCCAAGAACACTGTGGGAGGCGAGAGAAAAGGTTGTGGGAGTCCTGCCTGAGATATTTGCATCATCGTTAGCCACGGGTGAGATGCTGGTAGACTGGAGGGTGGTGAATATTATGCCTTTATTTAAGAAGGGTGGCAAAAAAATACCTGGGAAATATAGGCTAGTAAATCTAACATCTGTGGTAGGTAAGTTACTGGAGAGGATTCTGAGGGATAAGATACATGTACATCTGGAAAGACGGGTTGATTATGGGTAGTCAGCATAGCTTTTGCATGGGAGATCATGTCTTACAAATTTGATTGAGTTTTTTGATGAGATGACCAAGAAAGTCGATGAGGGCAGGGTGGTAGATGTAGTCTATATGGGCTTCAGTAAGGCCTTTGATAAGGTTCCACATGCTAGGCTGCTCTGGAAGGTTAGATCGCATGGAATCCAGGGAGAGCTGGCTAAACGGATACACAATTGGCTTGCCGGTAGAAAGCAGAGGGTGATGGTGGAAGGTTGTTTCTCGGACTGGAGACCCGTGACTAGTGGTGTTCCCCAGGGGTTGGTGCTGGGCCCATTGTTGTTTGTCATCGATATCAATGATTTGGTTAAGAATGTACAAGGCATGGTTAGTAAGTTAGCAGATGACACTAAAATAGGTGATATAGTGGACAATGAAAATGTTATCAAAAATTACAGGGGGATATTGATCAGATGAGTAAGGGCCAAGGAATGGCAAAGGGAGTTTAATTCGGATAAGTGCGGGGTGTTGCACTTTGGAAAGTCAAATCCAGGTAGGACTTATACAGTGAACAGCAGGGCCCTGGGGAATGTTGTAGAACAGAAGGACCTTGCAGTATACATACAAGTATGAGGGAAGAGATTGCTGGGGCACAGACAATGATCTTTGCATCCTCCCAGGCCAGAGGAGTGATACCAGAGGATTGGAGGATGGCAAATGCTGTTCCTTTGTTCAAGAAAGAAAATAGAGATAATCCTGGGAATTATAGACCACTGAGTCTTATGTCAGTGAAGGGCAAACTATCAGAGATGATTCTTAGTGTCAGGATTTACGAGCGTTTGGAGAAGCATAGTCTTATTAGGGATAGTCAGCATGGCTTTGTGAGAGGCAAGTCATGCCTTATGAGCCTAAGTGAATTTTTCGAGGAGGTGACAAAACAAATTGATGAAGGTTGAGCGGTGGATGTGGTGCATATGGACTTTAGTAAAGCATTTGACGAGGTTGCCCATGGTAGGCTGATCCAGAAAGTCATGAGGCATGGGATCCATGGAAATTTAGCTGTATGGATTCGGAATTGGCTTGCCCACAAAAGGCAGAGGGTGGTAATTGATGGAGCATATTCTACCTGGAGGTGAGTGACTAATGGTGTTCTGCAAGGATCTGTTCTGATTTTTATAAATGACGGATAAGGAAGTGGAGGGGTGGGTTAGTAAGTTTGCAGATGACATAAAGGTTGGAGGGGTTGTGGATAGTGTTGAAGGTTGTCATGGGTTACAACAGGATATCGACAGGATGCAGAGTCGGGTGGAGAAATGGCAGATGGAGTTCAATCTGTAAAAGTGTGAAGTGATACACTTTGGAAGAACAAACTTGAAGGCGGGAGTATAAGGTTAATGGCGGGATTCTTAGCAGTGTGGAGGAACAGAGGGATCTTGGGGTCCAAATCCATAG